>NC_081289.1:72142528-72447802 GCF_030490865.1 Poecile atricapillus
AATGCCATTGCCATCTGCTGCAAGTACTTCCACCGAGGCCCCCTTCTACAAATGTCCCTGCAGCACATCAGCATCTGCTGTAGGTTTGGTTGCATCAGTGGGGCAACTCAAGCCTTACCCCACGCAAACAAAGCTCCATTCTCAGACAACATTTTCTTTGGGTTATCGTTCCAGCTCTTTTGGTTATGTAGATGGTCCTAATAACAGGAAACAAGCATCTCAGAACTGGTGTTATCTTTCCAGCAATGAAGGAAAGAATCTCAAACCAAAAAAAGTTTCTGAAACAGTGTTTTTGAGAGAAGAAGTGCACCCCCATTCTTCTCACAGGGAAACTTGCCTGCAACCTGGAGAGGATAGTTTAAAGCCACAGAGTCGCTGCTGCTTCTTGTGACGTGCTGCTGAAACACTTAGTGACCATATTCTTTCAAAACCCAAGCCACTTTCTCCATATCACCAAGCTGGAGCCTGGTGATGGGGAGAGTCTGCCAAAACCTCCAGTTTGTTTCTGGCACTTGCTGGGATGGGCCCAGCATTTATGCATTGACTTGAGTATCCAACAAGCAGAGGCTTACCAAAGGCATGACACTTCTCTTTCTTCTGATTTCTCCAGGAATATTTTCCTTTTACCGCATAAGGGAACCTGAAATTTTCAGACTGCTGAGAGACAAAGCTGCAGGTGGCTCCTGTGTGCCCAAACAGGCATTTTTATCCCCATCCATTTGTGGAGCCATCTTAATGTATCAGTGTTGAATAGGAGATCCCAAATATTTGTTTCCTTCCCTGAAGAGCACCTGGGAGATTTCCTTTCTTTTCTTCCAATTACCATTGTTTTCAACAACAGGACAAAAACTTAATGAGTTTTGTTTTATGGCAGCTGTGCTTAAGGGACCAACAAGCACTGCAGAGATGCCTTTTATGTAATAATCCTTGGAAAGAGTAGAGTTAGTTAGAATAGCAAAATCCCTCTTCCAAGAAGCATTTCAAGCTGGTGTGAATCCTCAGAGAAGAAAACATGTATTTGCATGTCTTTATTTTCCCACTAACTAGATCACTCAATGAAATCAGCTGCCAAAGCCAGACCTGCTGGATGTTGGAAAACCTGGAGCTGCTTTGGGGCTTGGGTTTTTTGATGGTACAGGGAAGTCATCTCTGCCTCTCTGCCAGGGCAAAAGCTGCCACTGCAGAGTGGAGCTGAAACAATGGGCTCTGGGAGAGCAGTTGCAGATGGGAAAGGAGCAGGTGGACCCTCTTGTTTTATTTTTGCTCCAGGTTCAACTCCTGATAGCCGAAGGAGGAACCCCACAGCTGCGGCAGCCCAAACTCCTCTCAGCTTTGCTGCGTGACTTCCTGAGCTGCTGCCTGCAGACAGACGAGGCGCGGCGCTGGTCTGCCGAGGAGCTCCTGCAGGTAAAATGCCAAGGGGCTGCAGGTGACACAGTGTCTGACGGATGGGCTCCTTCTCTGCTGAATTCCAAGGCATCAGATGTGCCCCCCTCCTCCTCCCTTCCAATCTTGGTGCCGTTCAACTGAGAATGGTGAGGAATCCTAGGCCAGACAGGGCTGGCAGGGACCTGTAAAGCTCATGTCGTCCAAGTGCCCTGCAGGGAGCAGGGACATCTTTAAAGAGAACAGGATACCCAGACCTGAGATATTTCCAGGGGTGGGGCACCTACCAGCTCTTGGGCCAACCTATGCCACTGCAGCCCCATGCTCCTTAAACCTACTCTGACTCAATCCCCTTTTCATTTAAAAAATATTCCCCTGCCTTTGAAGCTCTTAGCTTGGAAAATCATGCTTTCTTCTTGTTTTCTTTTCCTTTCTACAGCATCAATTTTTAACATCGGCCAAGCCTGGGTGCAGCCTTGTGCCACTCATCCTTTCAGTGAAACAGTGGAAGGAGAGAAGGATAATGTTCTAATCAATTTAGAACAGTTTTGCCATGGCCATCTTAGAGTAGAACTGTAGAGTAGGAATTTAGAGAAGGATTGTAGAGTAGGAGTGTAGACAAGGATTGTAGAGTAGGAATGTAGACAAGGATTGTAGAGTAGGATTATAGAGTAGGATTTTAAATCAATAAAGATTATGAAACCTCAACTCCTTTGGATAATTCCCTTCCTTCTGACCCTGTGAGAAAGCTCAATGTTTCCTTCTGAACTGCCAGTTTTTTCTTAGAGGTGGAAAGTGACATTGATGGCTTCTTTGGTATGGTTTGTAAGTGGGGAAAGCTCTTCTTCATGCATCTGCTCCAGATCACACTGCCTTTGGAATATGGCCCAATGGCCAAGTTTTGCCCAGCTGTGGCATTTCCAGTTGAGGCAGAAACAGCCATGGCATTTGCAGGAAAAACCAAAGGAGGAGTGGTGCAACGCAAACATCCTGTGCAGATGCAGGCTGTGCAGATGTGACTCGAGAGTATTTGGGTTCCTGCCACTTGGATTTGTGTCTCAAATGGAATCTCTCTGTCTGGAGGAGAGTCTTGCTCAAGTGAGAAAGCAGAAAGATCAGTGAGGGTGCTCTGCAAGGTCTTCTCTGGTGCAGAGCTGTCAGCGACTGGGAGGTGAGAGCGGGCCCGACCTTGCCCAGGCTGGAGCCCCAGCAGAGCCCTGGCAGAGCCTGGAGCAGCCTGAGCCTCAGCAGAGACAGGCTGGAAGGAGGCCCTTGGAGCTGCAAGAGGCAGCAGCCCGGCCTGGGTGCCTCTTGCTGGGAGCAGGCAATCCTCCACTCTCAGAGCCAAGCTGGCAGCTGGCTGCTCCTGAGGGGAAGCGTAGCCGTGCTGGGCACAGCACGGACTGGTGCCATTGGCCATCTGGAGTCTGCACAGGAGGAGAGAAAGGCAAACAGCAGCTGAGGACTGGTGCCCTGGCTGACCATTCCTGCTCTTCTGCCGGCTGCCCTGGAACTGCTGCGAATGGTCAGCAGTGTGTGCAGCACTCTGGGCACGGGGGGAGGGAGCCGGGCTGCTCTGCAGGCTGGAGCACAGGGCAGTGTCCTTCAGGCACGGCATTTCTGCCAGGGGAACCGAGGCCAGCGTGAGGCAGTGACAGCAAGTCAGGTCAGATGTGCAGGAGCCAGTGCCTCACACAGCTCTAGGACAAAGTGCCTGCAGTCCTGGAGCTCTGCACTGAGCCAGAGCAAAGGTGTGAAATGCAGTGTGTTTTGCAGAAATATTCAGGGGTACCAGGCCAGCCTGCTTTGTGCTCTCTGGTGCAGAGCAAGCACTGTGCAATGCAGCTCGGAGCTGCTGGGAGAGAGAGAGAATGAGGATGTGCCTGAGGCTTCTCCTTCAGTAGTGATTTGGAAGGGAGCAGAAGGGTCTCAGTAGGCAATTTGTGTTTTCTTCCTTCATTTCTGAATGTAAGACACAATGTGGCTTCATGCAGCAAGAGCACTTGCAGAATTTCTTGACTATAAGTTTGTGTTTGATTCCCAGTAAAGGAAGGAGAGGTGTTGGGAAATGTTGAAGTGTAAACAATAGGGCTTAATCTTGTGAATTCTGTTAATTTTAACAAACAGTGCTGAGGCCTGGACTCCCCCACTGCAGTGATTCATGTGTGCAAGTGACTATCTTAGCCTTGAGAATAAAGAGAGTGGTCCTGTTAAGAAGGTAGCTGGGAGGCATTCAAGGGTAGAAAGTGGTTTTAGGAGTCTCTTGACATCCAGAGGAGAAGATGAGGAATGGGTGTTTCCAAAAGACTGTGTCAGGGACCGGAGTCAGGTTTGAGGCCCTGCCATATTTAATCCATGTTTGAGCAGGTCAACAAGACAATGAAGAAAGCTGTATCATTTAAGAGGTGGGAACTTGACCCTTGTCAGAGAAACAATGTATTGGTCAATGGGTGGGCAGTTAACTTTTGAAAGAGGAACAGTGCATAATGGAGACATTGTTGGCATGGAGTCGGTATTCTGAGCCATTGTGGTCTCAACTCACGTGCCGGCCATGTGGGAGCTGATGCTGTCACTGGGAAAATTCCACTCCTGAGCAGGAGATATAAGGCCTGGTTCTGGCTTGGACAGGTGAGAAGGATGAGATGCTGTCTCGGTTCTAGAAGACAGGTGTCTGCTAGGGAGAGCAGGAGCCTCCCTTGGGATGAAAGAATGTAGACCCCCTCCCTCCGAATTATTATAAATTTGATATCAAGGGGCTTTCAGGCAGAGATCTGGGGATAGGAATAACAGTTCTTTACTAGTATAACCAGGCAAACAAACAAACAATAACTACAGCAATAACAAGAACACAGAACCAGGGACCCTGGGACAGCTTTATCTGCTGAGATGGGATGGAGGAGAGGTTTTGTTTTCACAAACCCCCTCGGGCAGTCAGTCCCGGTGCTCCTGCAGGGCTCCAAGGAACTGTCGGCTGGAAACAGCAGGGACGAGCTGAGATCCTGGGCCGGTGGATGAGGTGGATCAGCAGGGATGAGCTGAGATCCTGGACTGGTGGATGAGGTGGATCAGCAGCTCTGTGGCGGTGCCTGGCACTGCCACACGTCCCGGCAGAACAGGGGGTGCGAGGCCACCAACAAAGAGGGGAGAAGGAGAAGAAGCAGCAGCTCCATCTGGGTGATAGCGAAATTCCCTTCTCTCCACCGCAGCACCTCCGCCACCCAGCACACGAACATCCTTCCCCGAAGCCAAAAAAAGCCAGCTAAAAACAGTCCCCACCCTCCTTTTCTGCCCCCTTCCCCCCCCACCCTGGGCCCGGCCACTCTTTGTCCTTTGTGAGCACCCCTAAGTACCGGTAGTTAGGTTGTCCCAGCACATAATGGGTAAAAATTCCATGGGCAGGCCAGAACAGAAAATAAAACAAAAAAAAGAGAACACCTAACTCTCAACCAAAGTGAAAGAGAAGAACGAGTAAAAATCCCTGGGAGGGACGGGAGGGAGAGTCCCAATTTTAAAACCCACGGAAAAATCCTCAGGAAAGGGAGCGATCTGATCGCTGAGTGAAGTGACTCAGGAGGAGAGTGACTGAGTCAGGTTCAATTTTCTTTAAAAACAGAAATAGTTGCTGTTATAAATGCAAAGGCAAATTCAGGATAAAATAAAAAAGAGAAATTTATTATAAAACAACAAAGAACAAACAGCGAGAAAAACCACAATAAAATGGACAGCGCAGCGCTGGGTGGACAGGGTCTACACCAAAGGTATAGGAGTTCCCAAATCCACGCTTGAGGATTCTCAAGCCTAGGTTTTTATAGAGATTTGGTGTCCCCAGGCTGGAATTCCAAGCAGGCTCCATTCACCAAGTGTCCTTGGTTGTCGGGTGAATGGATTTCCTGGCATGGAAAAATAGAGTTAACAAGTGTCCGGACAGAATCTCCTCATATGTAAAGAGATTCTGTATGTTTCTTGATTTTATTTCAATTTGTGTCATCAGGGCAGAGTGGTGGGATCCGGGCCGGAGCCGATAGATATCTCGGCAGTGCTTTTCCCTTTGTCCCTTTTGATTGCTTTTCCAACAATGGTTTGACAGGTGGGGTGTTCAGGTCTGGCGATGACTATCTTCTTGGGGCTTGTCTTTTTGTCGACCTGATTGTTTCCCAACAGAGATCTGCAGGGCGTTGCTCAGGTCCGGCGATGGATATCTTCTCCGAGCCAGTTCCTTTGTCCTCCTGATGGCCCTCGTCCTGTCTGTTTTTCTGGGCTGATGTGCCTGCTTGTGTTCATTATCTGGGTGTTGGTTGCAATCTGTTGCCTCTCGGAGGGGAATCACGACCAGACCCGGAGAAGGATTTTTTTCATTTTGTATTTTATATCATTACAAACATATATATATCTTATTTATACCTTTTACGAATTTTTATTCATAGATTAATTTATTACAGTTGCCAACTTAAGTATGTAGGTAAGAGGGATTGCAAATAGAAGTAGCCAGAAAGAAGTAGTTGACGGGGGGGGAAACAAATTGAGAAAGAGAGAGAATTAGGCGGGAACCAAATAGTTGGCAAAAGACAGGATAGTGCAACAGAATAATATTTAGTGAGGCAGGAAGTTGAACCACAGACCGAATGAGTGGGATCAAGATTCTCCTGGTACCGGAGATTTCTTGATTAGTTGCTGCCAGAGATGGGTTTAAAGGAGAAGAAGTCCTTAAACCCAGGGGCTGCAAATTATAAGGGGAATTTGCAAGAGCCCAGGATATCTGAGAAGCATGAGGGGGTTTCTCAGGGGGGGAGCATTCCTCAGGACAGCCCACTGGGGATGATGATACGATTTGAAGACACATGGGAATCCCAGAGAGGAAAAAGTCTACAGAAAATGATTCATTATTGCATGTTTAAATAGACAAAAGAAACGATCCAAAAAAATAATTTAAATTGGCCAAAATTTGGATCGTTTAAAGATTGGATTTGTTAAGCTTTAAATCAGTATGTAAATTCAAAAGAAGCTTTAAATCAGGAAGAGAGTGACTATGCTATCCTGTGGCTTCCCTGGGGGGGAAGATAAATTTGTTACTAAAACACAAGAAAGTGAGAGTTATCTGTTGTATCCTTTACAAACTAAAAAGCAACTGCACAAAAAAAAAAAAAAAAAAAAAAAAAAAGGGGGGGGAGGCAGAAAACCAGTAAGTCGGGTTTGGGGAAAAACAAAGGTAAAAAGAAATTGCTAGAAGAAATACCCCAAGATAGCCCTTTGGGAGTTATGTTAGCTAATTGGGATATTACCCCAAGTACAAGGAAAAAGGATAGAGGAAAGATGATTAATTTTTGCATGATCGAATGGGCAAACAAGGAAGTAAGATCTGACCACGTTTGTTGGCCTAGATATGGTTCTTTTGAAACTTGGATTTGTCAGGCTTTAAACGTCTTTGTAAATTCAAAAGAACCGTTTAATGCAGAGGAGAAAGAATATGCAGCATGCTGGATATTGGGGGACACAAACTCTGAGAGAGTAAAAATTCTAGAAATATCAGAATTCTCAAAGACAAAACAAGAAGAAAAAAGGAAAGAAAAAAGCTGGGACCCTTTAGAAGTGTTACCCCCTCCTCTCCTGCTTGGCCCCCTGCTGCATCTGCATCTGCATCTGCTGCAGATGTCCCGCTGGGGGTCCCGCCTGTCCCGGCTGCAGCCGCGTGGCTCGCACTGGGCACCCCGCCGGCCCTGCCGGGCGTTCCATCTGCCCCAGCCCCGGCTGCTTTGCCCGCACTGGGCACCCCCGCTGTGCCACCCCCGGCCACTTTTCCCGCAGCTGCCCCGGCCATCCCGGCCCCAGTGGCTGTGTCCGTGCCGGCTGCGCTGGGCACCGCTGCTCCTGCCCCAGGAGACACGTGCAGACTGTCCACGGCCCGCTTTGCTTCCCGCCGAGAGACTCCGCTCTCTCGGTGGTTCCGCTACCAGTTCCTGCCTACGGCCCCCCCTTGGAGGACTCAGCGGCGGGATGGATCCCTGCCTTCACCATCCCATCAACCTCTGCCATGGACGCAGCGGTCCTAAAGAATTTCTCCCTTAACGGAGAGGTACCATACCAGTGGCAATTAAAGTCTGCAAGTCTCATCTGTGTAGTGAAAGAGTTAAATATTGCCCAGGCCAGGGCTAGGTATTCATGGTGTCGGATTTCAGCTCGGCAGCAACTGGAAGGCAGTGGATGGTTTTCAGCCTGGAGCCATCTGTGCGGGCTATGCGGGGCGAGATATCAGCAGCTGTGGCCCGGCCCAGCCCAAAGCTGGAAGCCACTGCAGAGCCCGGCCCCACCTGCAGCTGGGGAAGGCCCCTCAGTCTCCATCCTCTGTCCAGGAGCTACTGGAGTCTGGGTAAGCCTGGAGCCAAGGGAAGCTCCACAATCTCCATTCTCCACCCAGGAGCCGCTGGAGTCCAGGTCAGCCCCCTCCCACCAGGCCGGACAGGCTGCAGCAGAAGCAGAGGCCAGCCGGAATGCTGTTACCTTTCCAGGCCAGTAACAAAAAGAGAGCCAGAAGTTCCCAGGCTTAGGTTTGAAAAGTGGTATTCACAAAAGTGATCTTACTTTTTAGTGGTCAAAAATGGTGTCAGTTCAGAGAAATGGCCAGCTATTGGCTTGATCTCAAGCAGAAAAAAACCTCCCAGCAGCCTCTCTCAAAGCCTTCACTTCCACGTTTTCTACTTTTTTTTTTTTAAATGCCAAACCATCACAGTGGACCATGGTCTCTTGGTCCACTAACATTATTTGCTCCCCACATGAGGAAGTTATTGAACGCCAGTCAAAGTCATCATCAAAGATCACATCCATCCATTTGGAATTTTGATGAGACTTGTAATGCTAATGTGCATTTATCATCATTGGCAACTCTCATAGTAACATCTTTCCTTTTACCAGAGGGAATGGCTGCCACGAATGTGAAAAATAAAGCTCGTCTTGCCTGTTGGGGAGACAAACAGTTGCATTTGACTAAGAAAGTGTTGAGTGAGTTGCTAACTGATGTTGATAGTATTAGGCATGCCACCCTGCAGAATCGTGCAGGTATAAATTTTTTGTTACTAGCACATGGACATGGACAAGTGAAGATTTTGAAGGAATGTGTTGTTTTAATTTATCTGAGCACTCCCAAAATATTCATAAACAATTGGCCGGACGACATGAAAACATGAAGCCTATTAGAGAAAGACATGATCCTTTTTCAGACTGGCTTGCAAGCTTGGGTTTAAGAGGTTGGTGGCAGACCTTGGTCAAGAGGGCAATAATGTTACTGATTGTATTTCTAAGTTTTCTGCTGATTCTTCCTTGTTTGTTACAATGCCTAAATGTTACATTATGTACCTTGTAAAATGTACATAATTATGTAACATTTATCATATATGCACATATATTATGTACATATTAAATGTACATTGTTATGATGCAACAAATGTTGCACAATTTAGTTACTCAATTTTTAAAGAAAAGAAGGGGAGATATAGTACCCTGAGCTGCATTAGAAGAAATCTGACCATAAAGAGAAAGTTAAGAAAAAGGTCAAGGTTATCAGACAGAGAAGGAACATTCGTGGTCAGCAAAAGAGCGCAAAGTAAGAGCTAAACAGAATGAGAAATAGAGAAGTTGAGCAAGTTGTGGTCCCATATACACAAATGTAATTATCCAATAAAAATGCTTATAAGGGCACGTAAACAATACATGCAGCCAATTGTGGAAAAGATACCTGTATGAACAGATTTGTATACAGTATATATGTAACCAAAGTTAGAGAATAAACAAACAATCTGATAATCATATTGGTGCTGTGTCGTTTCTGTTCCTGCATGAAAAATGAAGACCCCATTTATGGTAAGCTAAGGTATAGTAGAAAGGACAAGGGACTTATTGGGAAAGAAAACTGAAGTTAAAATCAAAAGAGGTGGGCTATTACAGGTGAAAGGGAAAAAAGGTTTGTGATCCCCTCTTACGTGTTATGGCCATTAGTGAGAGAAGAACATGAGAAAACACATTGGGGTTTCCAGTTGGTCCTTGCAGTTATTTCAAAGAATCATAGCCAGAAACTTACAAAGTACAGTAATTCAGGTAACTCACCAATGCAGCCTTTGCCTCTAAACCAATCCCAAAAATTCTCCTAAACCAAAGCTTGGGCAAACTGGGAAAAGATATGGAGCTGGGCAGCATTGGCAAATTGATTTTTCAGTATTATCCAGGAAAGGAGAGTACCGATACTTATTGGTGTTAACAGATAGCTTTTCAAGGTGGCCAGAAGCTTTCCCTACCAAAACTGCCAAAGCACAAGAGGTAACCAAAGCATTGTTACAAGAAATAATACCATGCTTTGGAGTCCCAGCCACAATGTCCTCAGATAGGGGGACACATTTTATTTCAAAAATTGTGCAGCAAATTACCTGCCATTTAGGCATAGACTGGGAACTTCATACTGCACATCATCCTCAGACAAGCTGCCAAGAGGAGAAAATGAATCATTTGATTAAGCAGCAAATTATAAGATTCATACAAGACGCAAAGCTACATTGGCCTCAGGCTCTTCCATTAGCATTATTACAAATTCGGACTAAGCCAAGAGTAAAAAAAAAACTAAGCCCTTTTGAAATATTGTATGGAAGGCCATCTGGAATTCAAGAAGGGACAGCACCCACTCTAGTAGGGGAAGAAACCTTACACAGATATATGATAGCCCTAAACAAACGACTTAGCAAAATTGAGAAACGTGGCTGGGGCTTGAAGCAGAGAATTAGATGGACAAGTACATGATGTACAGCCTGGGGATTATGTATATGTTAAGCCTTTTGCAGAAAAAATTTTGGAACCACAGTGGGAGGGACCATTCCAAGTGTTCCTCACCACCTTTACTGCAATCAAGATCAAGAAACCAAGTGCCTGGATCCATCACTCCCGAGTGAAGAAAGCTCCTGAAGGACTCTGGAAAGTTATACTGGGTGATATTGAACTGAAACTAACTTTCTCGGGAAAATAAATAAGAGTGCGGGTGAGATGATAAGTATAGTATAGCAACTCTCTGAAAAATAGAAAATTTTATATAGTTGTAATAGATAATCAAGTAAGTATAGCCTGGAGAGTTGTGACATTTATGATCACCACTATAGCCACAGCTAATGCAGTACCACTTGTATATTATGTGACTGGTATAACACGAGTGCCAAGGAAAACTTATGATTTTGACACCCATGAGTCTCTGATTCAGATATTAAAAGTTACAAATGCAACTGTGTGGGAAAGAAGAAATGTTTGGGGATGTAAATATGCATTTGTCCAAGATGGATTCCATGAATCTCATCAGAAACCCATGAAACCTATTTGAAAGGGCTGTGAATGCTGTGACAAATGCGTAAGTAACTGTTCTGAGATTAGTCTCAAAATAGAAAGATGTGCAATTAAGGACTTTAAGATTGATTTTAATATAACTCAAGTTTGTACTGCTCCCTGAAAAGATGAAATGATGATAACTCAACCACCTCAGCCAGTGCTAACCTTACAAGAACCACAATGGATGACTCAAAACACTTTAGAACCCCTAACCCCCATAATTACCAAAACTGGGCAATATGCTGTTAAGAAGACAGGAATTCAAAAATTGTTAGTTAATCCAAAGTAGTGATTAAAATGAGTAGAGATGGCAATACAGATAAATGCCCCTGATAATTCAGCCTGAGTGTGCTCCATTTTTAAGGACCTCTTTTATGGATTAGCCCACTGCTTGCAGAGGCATCTACCTTCTATGTCCAAACAGAAGAGATATGTTACTGGATTATTGGAGACGGGACTAGGGGTTCCAAACACCATGGATTCAGAAATATTAATGAATAAATTGACAGTAATTAGTAGTGGTATAGTTAAACTGAAACAACCTTTACAATCTTCTGTATTGGCATTAGGTACCAACCAGTGGAAGTTGTCTAAAATATCACCAGAATGGGAAAATATAGAAGAGCAGGATCAGCAAGTCATAATTAATACCTTAGGTGCAGCTAGTGAAAATATTCCTTTGGCACTTGGGTGTGCACAGGCACAGTTATAGATGTAATCAGTAGCAGCCTCAGTCATCAGGGACAGAGGAGAAGGCATATTCCATGCTGAAATTCATAAAATTTGTTTGGGATATTGCCTCAGATCTAGAAGGAGAACTCCAATCTTAGTGGCTTTTAGTTAATTTTACTTACAGCCCTGTGACAAGGATGGTAACAGATTTTGTTTTGAGTATTTATGATGCATCAATGAGTTTGATACATCCAGTTGCTGCTTTGGGACTAAATCATGAAGAGACCATACTATATCCTTCTGAGCATGGAATGTGGGCATGGAAAGTTGAAGGAAAGTGGCAAACCATTAATTTAGAACCCTCTTCAATGAAAGAGAATTTTGGGTTTATATGTGAAGATAATGTAAGTGATGATAAAAATACTTGTTTGGATACAGAGCAAAGCATTTGAAATGCATCCCATTAATCAAACAACCCTGCTTGTGTATAAAGGACAAGGTTGTGTCTGCATTAGGACAGGATGCCACACTATAATGGTAAATGAGATCATTGTCAATGAAACTCAATTTAATTTGTGCATTTGTAACTTTGTCAAAATTGAAGGATGTTATTTTTCCTACCAGGCACCTATCGTATTGCACCAACATATAAAGGTGAACTTGACTACTGTGCAAGAAATCACCTGTGCCTATAGGGAAGAACTTAACTTTAGTTGAACCATTATTGAAACACAACAAATTGAAGAAATTAAAAATGAAGGGAAGAAAGCTTTGATTACAGTACATCATGACAGAGAATATACAGAGGGTATTAAAAAAGTTAGAAGAAAGCCCATCCCATCATTGGTGAGATGTGCTTTTTGGGTGGTCACCAACTGCAACTGGTCTGCTTAATACCTTGGTTCACCCAATTGTTGTTTCGCTTATTTTAATTAGTATACATTTGACTCTGTTATAATTTATGTTTGGAAATAGAGAATGCTGAAGCAAGTAGCAGCTTTAATTCCAATATCAAGAACATCTGGTACAGTCTTAAAGGACACCGACCACACAGCTTTGCTTTGAAGAAGAATCTGTATATTAGTAAAAGAATTTACTAACCTTGAAAAAGGAGTGGGAAAATGAATCATGATTTTTGAAGGGTTAAGATTTAGCTGGAGGTAGAAGAAATTTATAATGATCAAGATAAAAGTCCAATAAGGAAATAGTAAGTTAATGATTATTAGATGCTTAAGCCAGAGCTAATTCTTATATAGTTTGCTATTATGAGCTTGTTTATAGAGGAAAATGGAATAAGTGAAGCGTTAGAAGAACAGATTGAAACCAGAGAGAACAATGACCATCACCTGGACTCAATACCAATCAATCACCAAGCAGGGGGCCTTGGATCGTGCCAAAGGGTCACAGAGACCTGATGAAAGCCTTAATTCTTCCTTCGAGGACCACTGACCCAATTAGAGACCACTGACCCAAATCAAGGGACCTGCGCACGTATTGAGAGACCGCCAGCTCTTCACCAGTCTTCACAGAAGTAATTGTGAATGCCAGTTTATTTCTATCTTTAGCACACTTTTATAGGGTTCTACAGGGTCTGCAGGCAGAACAAGCTACTATTGGCTAACACACACAGTTTACATTTTTTCTCTTACACACAGGGATATTGTTTTGCTTTACTCTCTCTTCTGCATGAAGGTTTCAAGGACTTTAGCCCTTAATATCACGACTTAGTTCAAAGGCTGGTTTGTGCATACAGGCCTTTGCTAATATATAAAATATAGCAACAAATCCCCCTTTCTCTTTTTGCACAAACCAGGCTTTGGATAAGATAACATACAACTTAGACTGTCATCTCAATTAACATTATAAGTAAAGTCCGTCCCCCTTCTAGCACAAGAGACCTCAACCATCTAGTGATGCCCCAGCTGGCGAACCAACTTCCAATGGGATCACTATCTTCCTTCAGGGCATGCAACCCATCCTGTAGCTGTTGTAGTTGCTCATGGATGGAAGCTGAATGATCAGTAAGATCCAAGCAGCACATGCCTTCAAACTCTCCACAACCATGTCCTTTGTGCTAAGAGCAAAAAGTCAATTGCAACTTGATTTCATAGTACTGCATGATATACACTACTCACATCGGCTGAAAGCTCACTTAACATTGTGGATATTAAGTTCAATTCTTCCTTAGTCTAACAAGCGAGCCTTTTTAGAGTTGCTAGGCCTTAATTCATTCAGGCTTCGCTTTGACTGTTTGATGTTCTTCATTTTGCTAGCTATATTCAACAATTGATGTAAGCTTGGGTGGAACAAAGTGAGTTTCCCAAGATAACAGGGTCTTCTATGTGGATTAGCAGGAATCTAATTCCATGCTCTATCTCCACAGATTAGGAATATGGAACTAGGTGATCATTTTGGTAACTGTCCTGTGAGATTGCACCACGAATAAAGGCTTTACTTTCAATGGTAGTAACGAGATCAGCTATAGGGTTGACTGCAACCCAGTGCTGTATTACTTTGTTAGAATGACTTTTTGTCGGGGGTTCAAACATTATCTATCCACCTGAGGTATTGGTGGAATTTAACAAATCTAATTCTTCTGAGGGTTCTATGGTAACATTAAGAACTTTGGTAATTTTTGCTTGCCAGCAGGCTTCAAGATGTCTTAATGTGAAGCCAACAGTGCGACTGCACTCTTGCAACATTGCCAATTGATTCAGTCGAGTCTCATTACTAATTAAACCTTTAAATGCTTGAGGATCCCATTCACGGACTCCTACGAGACAGGTGCGAAAGGATCTCCAGGGGTGGCTAGGCTCAAATACATTGACCTTTGGCCAGTTCAATGTGCCAGAGTGACCCATATGTTCTGTCACTATTGGATGTTAGTTAGCATACAGTTGGTCATGACTATACACAACACAATTACCATAAGCATTTTACCATGTAAATGACACCATATTTGCAAACTCACAGCTAAAACTTCAATTGTTAAATGAACTTTCAAAGATGCTTACACTACCTCTTGAAGGGGGAATACTTATACTTTATACTAACATAACAATTACTATACAAGCTGAACACTTAAACTATTATCTAACTACTTTTAACACAGGTGCTCTGGTATATATGTAGTCTAAGCGTGAAGGCAATTTGCTAAAAGGGTAAACACATAACTACAGTTTGCTTTATATACAGTTAAATGGAGTCTCTTCTTAGATCTTCTACAGAATTTCTCCAGCACAATTCAGTCCTGGAATGTTCACTGCTCCTGTGATGTCAGCTGGCAGTTGATCGGTGACTGAGGGCTTTGATGTTCAAGTTGTTCTTCAAATCCTTCTAAATCTTAAAACAAAGGATACCTGAAAATTGGTAGAGACACAACATCATAATAACAACATAAAAGTTCTGTTGGCAACTGTCTGTATAGTGTTCAGACACAACTGTGTCCTGACAGGTCCACTTCTGATCCATGTCTGGAGTACCAAGGCTGTGTGATGACATCTCTGTTCACTGGATCTCGTGTGTTCAGAGGCACACAGTCTGGTCAGATGAACAGGTGACCTTTCTGAACCTGCCAACAAAACACAGACACTTCTCTCCTTGAAGTTAATAAATTACACTAATTAAATGCTTGTGGGGCATCCATTTCCCCCGTTTTTCTTAAAAAAAAAAAATAAAAATGAGATGTACTTTTGTTATAAACATCAACATCAACACAAAACCATATACACAATTAATAAGAACTTATACTAGTTAAAAATCAATTAAATCTTAAACATTATTAATAAGGTATATAATATAAAACTGCTATTAATTACTAAAACACTGCACCAGCATCCCATAGTTAGCAAACAAACAGAAACAAAAAAAAATCAGTGAAGGATTGGATCATCACCTCCGGAAAATGATTCTCCAAGCCCACTTCAAAATTGATCCAGCTGTCATATTAATAGGGTCAAATTGTTGAGTCAAAAAGTGACTCAAATACTGATTTGGGACAGAAAATATCTGGATCTGTTGGCAAACATTCTATCCAGGTAAAGTCAAGGCTTGGCCAGGGCCTTAGGCTTTAAACTGGAAAGATGCCTCTTAACTCATTTCTAAAACAAGGTTCTCAATAGTAGCAGCTATGAGATGCTTACAGCATAGCAAACTGTTAAAATGCATTTGTACAAAGCAAATGATCAGGAGCCTTAGGTACCAGACCAATTAAACCATGCAGCAGTTGGTTTAATCTGAAGCCTCATCCATAGCAGCTGACCTTCAGCAATGGTACATCTTCTTAAAATTCTGGAAACACTGAAAAATAAGAAAGCTATGACAAACAAAACTGCAGAGATTGCAACAACCAATAGAACTCCCGATGAAGTCAAGGGTGTCACAGACTGCATTCACTTCTATCCACAAGCAGGTGTTCATCAGTGCTCCATCACAGCTGTCTCAGCTGTGGCCGTCCTCCTCTCTCTAGGAAAACAACTATACTTTGCAGTTTAAACAAGTGTCTCTAACAAAACACAAAACAATTTCAATTAAACAATATCTAAACCCAACAATAATTATATATGACAAAAGGAAATAACAAACTTAACCTTAAAAGAATATCTAAGTTAGAAAACTTAACTTAAAAACATTCAAGCCTAAACATTATAAAACTTGACTATCCTTAATTCTATTGGCACTTAATCTATATTAAATGAAAACATAACTTAATCTTATTCTGTTACTACAAAAAGCAACTAAAAGTTTGATATATACCTTTTAAACATAATATAACAATAGCATGGATTCACTATAGAAATTATAAAGATGTAGCAAACACATCACAATTCTATGTCATCTAGCTTTGAGAATAACCCACAATAACTGCAAATGTTACTAAAAATACTTGTTCATAACAGGAATTTGCCTAGTATATGTTTAAATTTGTTAGGATTTTAAAGTGCAGTTTTTCTAGAGAAAAACCACCACAACAACATGGGATTTGGCAAGTTGCCATCCAGCTTTTGTAGCACTTTTCAAAAACATTAAGTCCAATTCTTAATCTAAAATCTAAAATCCAAATTGGTATATATGCAATTATATGTGTTTTATATAACAAAGGACTCACATTAAAATTCCCTTATTAAAATTGTGGAAAAACCAAGCAAATGGATAATATATACTTTAACTTAGCTTTGTCTTGTACAGTAAAGTTCTCTTAACTAATTATTTTTTAAACCACAAATCTCTTCTATAGATAACATTAATTGGAAGAAGGTTTTCCTAGAAGCTATAAATCACACCATATTTTAACCTTGGGTTCTAAGACTAATTATTGCAAGGCAACTTCTGTTAGTATTCACCTTAAACACTTTTTTTTTTTCTTTTTTTTTTTTCTTTTTTTTTCTTTTCTTAACTTTCAAAGAACCACAATAATTTCTCTAGTAAAATCCTAAAAACTGCAACTGCATAAACTCATAATTACTTAAAACACAAAATTAACTCCAAAAGGGTATACCAAAACACTCCGAAAACCCAATAAATCACGACCCTGCAACAAACCAGGCACCATCCCAGTGCCCCCCCGAGAGAGGGAGAGGGGGGGTCAACCGCCCGCCCCGCCGCTGCTGCAGCTCTGCTCTTATCTTTCTTCACATTCTCTACATACTCTCGCAGCGAGGAAAAACGGAGAGAAAGGAAAAAAACGCCTCACAAAGTTAACTTTAACAAATGCAGTTTTTTCTCTCAATCTCTCTTGTCGTTCGCCGATAGAGGAAAAAAGGGCACGAATTTGCAAAAGCAGGCGATTTTACACGAAAAGTCTCTCACGGCCAGGTGCTAACAACGGCGATCATTGCGGTTTATCAGCGTCTAATTACAAGGATGAATTTTGAACTAGATACCATATAGTTTGAGATTTTTTGACTAGTTTGTCTCTCTTTGAAGCTGTCTGAGCCACCTGTTTCTGCTCAGTTGTTTCTGTAATTGTTCAGAGTGGCCTTGGAACTTTTCTTGCGCTGCTTCTACCCCCAGGGTGCCTTTGTTCTCTGCGCCCACCTCGCTGCTCCCCCATGTCCTCCTGGTTCGGGTGGAAACCAAGCTAAATTTGGCTTCTTTTCTTCCAGGGTGGTAAAGATGGAACTTAAATAAGGTTGTAGTGCTAAAAGTGACTCCAAAAATGAAGCAAATATTTCTGGATGTATCACATCCTGCCATAACTGAACAGATTCTGTTCGTTGTTTCAGCGTTCCCTGTGGAACTTTTTTTTCTCATTATTTTCTTCTCCCTAACTCTCCCTCCCTCTCTCCAAGGGCAGCATGATAGGAGTGCTTCCCCAGCAGTGGGAGGTAAAGGCATCTGCCGCTGTGACGCAGGTAGAATTACTGGGCTCACAGCTTCAGCATATCTCACTTTTCTGTTTTTTAAGGTATTAATTACAATCTGCCAAGTTCGACCGAGAAACACAGTGTCCTTGCTCTTTTCCGTAATTGCCGTTTCCCATATCAGAGCCGAGATATCAGTCCGTTCTTGCACCGCAAGAAGCGGTGAGCACTGCAAATGCTCATGACAATTAGCCCATATAATGAGCATATCCAGGTCCTTTTCCCTGGCTGCTCCGCCTCGTTTAACGAGGATGCAGAGAAGCAGTTTATCTGCCGCCCCAAATTCCATGCTAGCGGCTCGGCGGCAGGGGGGAAGGTTGCGAGCCTTCTACCCCGCCCCTGCCTTCGGACTCCCCCAGCGACTCACCCCGTTGATTCGCAAGCCGCCTATCTGGTACCGATCCAAGGCAGCATCTATCTGCACTCAGATCCGCTCCACCAACCTCGGTCCAAGGCTCCGTCCCACCGTGTGTGGATCCACTGAAGCCCCCCTGCCCGCAGGGTGTCCCGTTCAGAGCGCCAAATATTGAGAGACCGCCAGCTCTTCACCAGTCTTCACAGAAGTAATTGTGAATGCCAGTTTATTTCTATCTTTAGCACACTTTTATAGGGTTCTACAGGGTCTGCAGGCAGAACAAGCTACTATTGGCTAACACACACAGTTTACATTTTTTCTCTTACACACAGGGATATTGTTTTGCTTTACTCTCTCTTCTGCATGAAGGTTTCAAGGACTTTAGCCCTTAATATCACGACTTAGTTCAAAGGCTGGTTTGTGCATACAGGCCTTTACTAATATATAAAATATAGCAACACGCACGCACGAAGGACCAATAGCCTCATTTTAGTACTGAATGGGGATGGGAGGTGCTGAGGTTATGCATACTTTTTGTATGTGAGATTTTGGGAAATAGAGGGAAGAGAACCTTGTTTGAGGTGGTCACACCTTTTGGGGATGATTCCGACGCTGCCCACCGGTGAATAAATATACCACTTTCTAACTTTTATTAGTTAGAGGGTTTTTGTCCGTGGTCATATTGGTTTTTCATGACTCACCTGCACTTTGTTACTAGAAAATATCAGCAAGGTAATTCCAGATAGATCACATAGTATGGGAACTGACAGTGGTCAAATAAGAGATTTTTAGGCTTCAGGCATTAGCTTGAGCCTGTGTGAAACTAAGTCACACGACTGTCCAATATTGGTGATGTGTTAGTTTAATGACCAATGAGAGTTTTACCTCTTGGACCTTCTCAGAGCTGTCTATAAAAGAAGATCAGGAATAATAAAACGTGCTCTCTTGTTCAACCCAGCTGGAGAGTCTGTGTCATGCTTCTGCCATTCTTGATATAGTGTGACAACACAGATCTGTAGGAAAAAAGGTTTGTATAACACAGAAAAAGTAAAATCCCAGAAAAGCTGCTAAGTACATGAGAAGTTCCCTAGAGACCTCACAGTAAGTCTTCATAACAATACTTAATTAAAAAGCAAGCAACAGTAAGACTACAAGCCCCATAAACACTGCCAACAATATTCAACCCCTTCCCTTTCCTTCCCTTTTCTCTACTTTAAAAGAGAAATAAACTTGAACACAAAGTGAAACCTTAAACAATGGCATAGCTTAGCCTCTGGAGCCAGCTGACTTATTTAAAAAGGGGTTTTTTCCTTCCTAAAAACACAATTATTTCTGGGGAGAAAGGCCACATAAGCTCACTTGCATTAAAATCACTCAGAAAAGAACAACTCTTCCTTCACACAAATACTGACATGTTTTGTAATAGGTATTCCTATTGTGTTTCTAAATAAAAATGTCATGATCCAAAAGTTACAATTAAACAAACAAAAAAATCCTACATTGGTATTCTTTCAAATAAGCGCATAATTTTAAGATGGCATTTCTGCAGAAAGTGTATTTTGGCCCTGGACTGTGGTAAAACAAAGACTTGCTTTATGATGGTAAATGACTACATTCTGGGAATTTCTTCATCAGTAAGATGGATTTATTATCTTTTGATTAGCTCCCTGTGGCTAGCATCAGATAGTCCTTTCAGAATGCCCTGCAGAGAAAGTGGAGCTGAGAGACTTGATGCACGCTCCAGTCACATCTAAATACCTGCAGCAACTCCATCAAACTGAGCAGTGGACAAGCCACTGTTAATGGTATTCATTTGTAAACATTCAAATCCTTGCAGGGGGATGAATATCGGTCCTTTTTAACAAGACTGCAGTGTGAACAAATGTCACTGAACTCAGAAGAGGCAGCTGGTGACTCGGGACACTCACCCTCTCATTCGCATTGTGGATGTTCAAGATCAGGGCTTCAACATTCTCTCAACATTCTCATTGCATTCAACAACAACTCATACAAGAGCACACAAAACTCTGTCCAAGGTAATCCTTCCAGGGGAACGTTTGGCTCTTTGGCAAGCACATGGCCGTCTGCCATTCTCTGGTATAAGTTTAGGAGGATGGGCAGCTCGCTCTGGAACACAAGGAAAAATTAATTGCTGCATCTGGGCAATGTTAAAATCAAAAGAGATGCATCATATGTGTGGTAGCAGGGCTGGATGTGGCTGAAAACAAGCCTGCAAAGTTCATTCTCACAGCTTTGCAAAATTCCCCAATTCATTTCTAATGCTTGCAGTTCAAATATTGCATAATATAGCAGCAGAGTAAGAAAACATTTCATAAAATTTATCTAATTACACACAGTAGGTAAATAAAAGAGGTGAATAAATCCCAGTCCTGCAGGGGCCACAACCATGACCTGGCACAGATAAAAATTTCTATGCTCTTGGTGGATGCAGTTCATTCAGCCATGCTAATACTTTCAGGTGCATTCAAACTGTGCCTAAACACCTGCACAGCACACAGAAAATTGTCCAGTTGGCTTGGCAGCACAACCCACTCGAAATTATTTTAAGAATTTGTTTTGCGTGGTTATATATGATTGGATAGCTGGCCAAAATAGGCCTACAGTTCCATCAGTCCAACTCCCCAAGCCATGCCTCATTTATTTACAGTGAATTAATCAGTGGCGCAATAAACTGGATCAAGTTATAAATAAATTTAAGCAACAGCAGCATGCAGTAGAAATCCAATTCTTCATACTTTTAGCACATACAAGCAACTTTGAAACTTTATTAAGATAATAGAAAGCTGTATCTCAAATGCCATGAAGATAAAGGATGTAAACCATTGTATCAGTACAGTCATAAATCAATATAAGATTATCAGACTGGAGTGGAAAGAACATATTCAAAGATCATAAAAGTGGTAGAAAATTTTTTCTAATGAAAATTAAATTTTTTCTATGAAAATTTTTTCTATGAAAATTTTTTCTATGAAAAAATACTGAATTTGTCAGGAAAGCAGGAAGGGAAAAGGAAGGGAAGAGAACACCCTGACATTTTCACACAATTTTAGCATGAGTATAGCAAAGACCAACAGCAATATATTAAATGTCTTCTGTGCTTAGTTTCTGCTACAGTCTTCTGCTTTTTTCATTTTGGGAAGCAAAATCAAAGCTGTCTCAATGGAGTAAACAGGATCACATACAGGCACTCCCACTTCCCAAAGAAATACAAATACCTTTTTGAAAAATGCAAAGCCATCCAAGGCAATAAATATCTAATCTCATAAGGGAACCACTAATACAACTCATCCAAAAATGAATATTTTTATTACCTGCCCAGGACAGTCCTGTAATCTGAAATCCCTTGAGGAAAATAATTAAAACAACCAGCTGTATGAATATGACAGTGAGACAATCCTTGGGCTTTTTTACCTTTCAATAGCATAACATTAATTCTGAGTACACCATTAAATACTCTTAAATACTGTTTCCATTTCCAGAAATCTTTCTCATGAATGGAATTCTTGTCATGTATAACATATTTTATGAAG
The DNA here is from genome assembly GCF_030490865.1 of Poecile atricapillus. Lineage (NCBI taxonomy): Eukaryota > Metazoa > Chordata > Aves > Passeriformes > Paridae > Poecile > Poecile atricapillus. The sequence continues at coordinate 72,164,206 of NC_081289.1, forward strand.
AATTAGAAATAAAAAGGAAAACTCTTTCCACAACAACAACTAGCAAGCACTTAAGGTTTCTAGATGAACATTTTCAGCTTGTTCTTTTGTTTAGTAGTTAGAACTAGCAATCATCACTGTCTGACAGGGCAGATAGTTGCTTTTCTCTCTTTGTATTCCTTTTGCGCCTGATGAAATTACTTTTCCAGGCTAACTAGAAAAAGTCTTTTAATACATTAATGCTTGCATGGAAGAAGTTGTTATTCCCCTGAAAGAAAAAAGAAGATTCAGTTTATTATTTACGTTTCCTCACCACTGGGCCTTCATGCAGGTTGAAGCTGGTTGCAGCATTCACTAATCTCCCAGAGGTTTCTTCAGTTTCCTTCCTGTCCTCAGCCCCCTCTCTCCACCGGGCATTTGAGGATGAAGGGTGTCTTCATAAACTGGAAAGTTGGCACAATAAGATACTTCAACCAAAATTACTTTTGTCAAATTCACTACATTCTTTAAAGGATAACCAATGAATATGGCAGATACCACATTAGTATGTCACATGGCTTCTGAAGTTATTGGCTGGTTTTAGGTGAATGAAGAAATTTATATTCCTTCTAAGAAAGACTTTTCAAGTGGTTATGTTTTCAGTTACCAAGCCTCATGTCATGAAATTCAATTCATTGTATGGATATGGCCTTGGAATTACATATAACATAATATACTTATAACATATAATTATATATTATAATATAATTATATATATTATATATATATATATAAAATTATTCATATTTTAATTAACACAATAGCTCTCTTCAGAAAGACCATGTCACATCTTGCATCATCAACCCTGATCTCACATACAGTTCTTGCTCCTAAGGTTTCCACTTGCCTGACTCTACTCTGGCTTGATTTCTAAAGCAGCCTACCCAGAATTTTAATCTCTTCTTGTACTGTGTCAGTCAGGAAAACAGATATATCAAGAGCCTGGCATGACTAAACAGGCAGCTGATGAGAAAACTATAAGACCAAACAACAGCACAAAGGAGACAGAAGCAGAGACAGGAATCCAAGGAAGAATTTAAAAAGACTGCCTGAGTATTTAGGCATGGTGTCAGGAAAGCCAAACACTTGCTTAAAATTGATGTTTGCAAAGGATGACAAAGGCTTTTAAAGCTCAAGTTTTAAGTATCTTACTAAAAATATCTGCATAACCATCAATCTTGAATGAGTTGCTCAGGCCAAATACTTCCTTTCCTGTAGGAAAATGAGTTTCTTTCATTCCCCACTACTCCTTGTATAAGTCAACATGAACATCTGTGTACACAGACCCATATAGTTCTAGACTGAAAGAGAGGTCACCCAAGTTCTGTTACTACACACAGAGCAGACTGTGCCGGGCAGGAAATATATCCCAAGTGATTTCCTCTGAGTCTTCCAGATTCAACTGGCTCACTGAAGTGGAAAACAATGTTTGCATAAGAAGTGTATTTAGGGTTAGCTATCTTTTCTAGACCTGCTGGATGTATTGTCCTGAGCTCACCCCAACCACTACCGGAGGCTGGACCCTACTGTAACTACGATTTTCAAAATTTTTGGTTTGGCAAATAATCTGCAACAGGCCAGTTATTATCGTACCCATTCACAATTTTTGGTTACTGTAATGGGCCTGTTATTAATGGACTGCCATGCTCTGACCCTTTGGTTTGGTTTGGCACATTGCACTAGATTTTCTGCTGACTGAAAATTGCAGGGAACGTGAACAACAAGTTGTACTCAAGCTGTTTACTGCCATTTTATGATGGCTTTAGAAGGAAACTTACTCTTTTTTTCTTCTCTTATGTGCATTTTCTGACTCTCTAAAATCTTTCTGTGCTACCACTGAAAAAGCTCCTCTCCTGCTGCCTTGCTCTTCATTCAAAGCATCTTCAGGTTCTTGAATCCTTAACTACCAAGTGATAAGAAAGCAGTTAAAGGAAGTCAGGAAAGACTACCATGGTCTTTAATGCTGCTCACTGTTCTGTTCTGCTTTTTATAGGTGAATATATTCTACTAATTCTATATGGAATTAGAAAGCATTGAACACATGTAAAAATGTATTAATTCATAGAGTTCAAAGCAGAGAGAAATAGATATGCTGACCAAAAGCACATTTTGTTGTCCTTTCACAGTGTTTAGATTTTCCTGTTTTATTTATATTAATGAAGTTTTCCAGGGAATTCTATTTTTTTAAGCAGACTTGGGAAAGGGTGGGATTAACAGTAAAAGCTATACTTACACTCAAAATAAAGCTCATGTGGAGCTTGTTCATGTACATGAACAAAGAAGAAAACCTTACCAGCTCTTTATCATAAATGATAAAACTCTAACTTGTAATGTCACCCTTCCAATTCCTTTGTATGTTGTAAAAGAAGAGAGTGAATCAAGAAAATTAAGTCATCCCTAGTTATTCAATCATCAGTTCAGAAATCTACGTGCTTGTACTTAGAGCAGGTCATAAGAAAATAACTGACTGAAGAAGTGGCAATGCTTATTTGTGTTCCTCAGAAAACAAGAAAAAAAAAGAAGAAATTCCTGTTTGTTTTCTCATTTAGTTTTTCAAAAATCCAATGTGAAGGCTTTGTTGGTCAGTATGAGATCACTTAGCAATCATCTTATAAATTTTTCACACTTGATTTTTTTAAAAAACTTCTAATTTCTTGAATGGCTCAAACCCTGTGTGATACAGTTTAATAACACAAGAATTTAATATTCAAGTATACATATTACATTTTTTCATATATTTAAGCTTCTCTGGTAACTGCAGACATAGTAGCTTTGAAACTGAAATGTACTCTGAATAATTACATTTGGAACTGCAATCTCAGGATGCACTAATGTCTCACACCTAGAGAAGTTGGATGTATGCACTGTATCATCAAAATTATCTAAGCCCATTCCAAAGATATAGGACTGGATAATTTAACAGTTTAACTATTGTGAAACATTTCCTTTCCCCTCACTTCTTCAATGCTATTTTGAATTCTCAAACATAAGAATGTGACATTTTATTTTAATATTTACTCTATTAAGTTGATAGTTGCCTGAAAAGAAGGAGTTATTTTTCTTTTATCTTGTACAATTTTTACACTAATTGCAAAAAATCGACTCCGTGTTTTCACTGAAGCAGGGAAGTCTTAACATTTTTGGAAGATTGTACCTTTACAAGTTCATTTTCTGTGTTAGTGTAAACTTCTACCAAATATTTAATAAAAAGTTTACCTGCATGATTTCTGTCATTTATTTACATTCCATATGTGCTAGTCTTGCTGCTTCAGCATTTTCCTCCAGTTGGTTTGTTCTCAATGTAGCTGCCCAAAAGCACACTTTGAAAATATTTAAGTCCAAAAAGATGATAATATCATGCAAAGACAACTTTATTTGTTCAGTTTATTAGGCCTCCATAAACCAACCTATGGCATCTTCACTTTGGAACTCTGAAAACTCGTATCAATAAATAAATATAAGGAAAAAAAAATACATATCCAGAATATTAGAATAATATTTTCTGTTTAGTTATAATATTGATGTAGGATTATGTTCTTACTGCACTTTTAACAATCACAGATACCTAACTGCATAAAGGCCTGGACATGGAATTTAAATTGAAAAAATGCTTTTAACAAAAGCATTTACTACAGAGCTGCCCTAATAGAAATTGACATGTAATTTTAACTACACTGTTTTCTATTAAAAAAAATATTTTCACTTAGACTGATGACTGATTTGAAAAGGACTGTACACCCCAAAATGACTCCTGCCTTCAAGTGATGCAACAAAGATTAAGGAAAAGACATTAATATTAAAAGTCATTGTAATTTTTCCTACACATTTCTTTTTAGTTTCTTTTTCCTCTTTCTTCATTCTGCTGCATTTCTGTACTTTTCTTTCCTCCTGGATTTCTCAGTCTCCTCTGAGCTGAGCTCCTTGGGGATATTCCCTCACGGGGAATCCCACTTATCACAGTCCTCCGGGTCAGGACAAAAACTCCAAAGCCTGTTAGGATCTTGTTTCTCGTGTTTATTAGGATGCTATCACAAATCCTGGCAGGTCTCTCCAGACTTTCTGCACAAGTTCAGTTCACTGCAGTGTGGTTCATTTTCTTCTGGTGGTACAGAATGGCCTTGTGGCTCACTTTGTGGCTCACTTTGGCCTTTGAAGACACAAAATGGTCCCAAACCAAGCAGTTCTTTTATCTTTATACCTATTTTCACCCAATTAACAATAGACACGTATATTATTTTTCTTAATGACCCAATGACTGATCACCTGTGTGCTGCACTGCAGCATTTTCTATCCAATCACTCACTATTACCCAAAAACCTCTAGAAGAAGAACATGAAGGAGAAAGAAGGAAAAGAAACAACATTCTAAATCCTCCATCTTGCCTTCTGCTTTCTAAATTAACTTAAAATCTAAACTAACTTTTTCACCCAGTGACTTAAGAAAACTCTCTAATCTACACTCTCACACTTTTAGCTTTTTCTATCTAACTTTAACAGTTGTTTTCATGTATCACCATGAAAACATGCTCATGAATTTCATATTATATGAAATTCAGTGTTTTTCTGGATCTTAGAGCTAAGTATCAGAAACAAGGGCACACACTCTGTGTCTCAGACTCCAGCAGTCATTTAAGACACTTCAGGTTACATATATACAAGTGAAGTCATTGATTTTGGACAGCTAAAGCAAAGTAGCAAGCATGTGATACTGAATCCTGACTCTAAGCACCTCAGTAGGGAAACATTCACAGAAAAATAAACAAAAATTTTAAAATACGAGCTGTTGGCAATAAATTTAAACTCTGTGTAATCTCTCACAAAAGAAAATAACTGAGAAACAGAGATCTGTGGAAGTCATACTAAAGAGAAAATCAGCAACAGCACAGAGCTTACCAAACCTACTCCACAACATCAGCCAAAAGGCCTAAGCATTGCCTCCTCCCACAGGATTTAACTGCTTAACATACTTAATTAAAAAAAAAATAAAATAAAATTCACAAATCCTACACAAATACTTCCCCTATACCTCTATATTGCTAAGAGTATTTTCCCAGTGACATAAACCTCTTCCTGTCTGCTGCTCAAACACCAGTTTTTACCTTTCCTACAAAACTGACGCTCCACATTTTGTTTATCAAACACAAGGCACTCATAGCCCAAATCAGAGGTTCCACCCCTCAGAAATGAAAGTGATCACTTGTGCCCATGCTTGCTGAGACTCCCAGCAGCAGGGAAAGCTTTACCTCCAGTTCCCTGACTAGCCTCTCCTGACGTTTTTCCTTGAAATCCAGATGGTTGGCCTGGAGCTTCAGCATCTGGCTGCAGCCATGGTGCTCTACCTCTATATCCCTCAGCTTCCTGAGCATGTTTTGCAGGATAGCATTCGTTTCCTAAAGATAAATAGGTAAATGAAGAAATAAATACATCAAGAGGTACTTTTTCTAAGATAAAATATTGTCTTTACTAAAGCAGTACAGAGTTCAACAGAGTAGTGGAGACCACATCAGAGGAAGATTTTAGAATTTTAAGATCTGAGACACCAGCACATGTCAACAGAAGTGTTTACCCAACAGCAGACACACTTTTAATTCACCACCAAGAAGTCTGTGTTGGCCCAAAAATCACTGTGAACATGATCTCTTGTGGCAGAGAGATCTCTAAAATCAGAGCCAGATCTCTACAGGAAATCTTTCCCTAAAAGAGTAAAGCCCTTCCAATCTCTTCTGTCTCCTAGCTCAGTGGCAATGATAGAAACAGGGAGAATTTTTGGTGAAATGATGAATGGAGACAAAAGTTCATTTTTGTTCTGAATTAAATTGCTAAAACTTCAAATCAGATGTTTTTAGAAACACTTACTCCCACAGACTAAATAATTTTAATGTCTGCTATTTTGAAAAGAATTTTCTTCTACCTAGAAACTGAATTACTTAAAAAGCCTATGAAGTACAAAGTCCTCAGTGGAATAAAATAAGCTGGTCCCACTTCAATTCATACAGAAATTGAACTAAGCTACAGGTTGGAAGAATTATTGACATTATTTGACTCGGCGGGTCTGTGGAGACACTGCTACAAAATGCCCATGAATTTGGACTAGATTTAAGTTAATCCTCTAGCTTTACTTGTCCAGCAAGACAGGTTTCTTCCCTTTGGAATGCCAAATAAATAAAAAAATAAATAAAAACCAACCATTTCTACACAAATATATGCCTCAAAAGATGTAGAAATATTTATTTCTTCAGGTTTATCTTCCAGGTATTAACAAAAGTGAACTGGGAAATGTGAAGTAACAGATAGTTTGCTGTAAAATACTACAGAAAATTTAAAAACATTTTATATTGGAAAAGTAATTAACATTAGCAAACTCAAAATGTCATGATTATATCAAGCTCGTTAAACAAGTCAGCATGAGCTGCAGATTTTCAGAGTTTTGAAGAATTTCTGAATTTTTTGGGGTGGCATGACTGCTTGACACAATTCCCATAGCCACCTGAAAATATTTGCTCATGAAAAATACGGCTAGTCATTTTTTTAAATTTATTTATTTTTAAACCATGTGTAAACGACACAATCTCTCAAGTGTCCTAAGGAAAAAAAACATGAAGGGATATATTTCCTGCCTAACCGCAGGGTGATGCTATTTCCCTTCTTATTGAACTCAAACACCTCCTATCCCGGACCAGGATATGCCCAGCAGAGCTCACCACGAACCTGTCACAAAACAGAGAGGATGTTTTTTATCTGCGTGCCCCAGAGACACATTTCAATACTCTGTGACTCCACTCCATGCCTGCCTCAGCATTTTCACAGCCAAGTTCAGAATTAGGCAGTTTTTCCAGCCAGGATTTGCCCGTGTGCTCAGAATCCCACCTCTCTGCACATATTAAGACCACAACTAAATCTCCTTAGCTTTCATTTTATAACTCTGAATAACTAAAGGAGATTTAAACCAGGCATGTAAATACACAGTTCAAAAGACTGCAACATATTCAAAGTCATAATTTATAAACCCAGATGTTTCTGATGTTTATCTGACAAGTTTAAATGAATTAAGCTTTCAAGCAATAACTAATGTAGTCAAGTCCAGATTTAACATTTTTTTTTTATTTCCCGGAGTTTTATAACTATATATAACATAACTGTAGAGTGACGACGGGCAGGGGAAAATACCTACAAAATACCTACAAAAGCAAAGTGGAAAAACTGAAGTTTTTTACTACTGAAGGCAGGTTAGGGTTTGGCACCTAGTAGTAAACAACATTTTCCTTTCAGAGAGTTTTGAAAGTTCTGAAAGTCTTCTGAGTTCAGAGACATCAAGATTCTGAAACCCTATAGCTCATGCTGACCTACTTAATGAGATGATGTATTCATGGCAATCTTAGTCTACTTATGTTAATTACATTTCCTACAATTTTGTAGGTTTAATACATTTACCAATAAAACCCCTACCTCTACAACCACTGGCAGAGAGCGCTGACAGAGAACAGAATGTGCCAAGCTATCCACTGCTCATTTTGTCCTTTTTTGAGGACAAACATCACTTGACAGAGCACAGCATACTTTTTCACCTGATTTTTTGATGCAACATTAAACTCCCTGAAGGTGGCTTCTACAACGCTACTGTACACAACAGAAGGCAATACCCTTCCAGAGCCTCCTCAAACTAACTTAGCCATTTACCGTTAGCCAGAATTCAGAGTTTACCCTGCTGTACCTGGCCACTTAAAAAAAAAAAAAAAAAGCTCTGTCTAAAATTAGGCTTCTTCACAGCCTATATCATGCCCTGCCTTTATAAGAATCAGCTTTGAATGTAAACTGACTTGTGTTTCTGCTTGTTTTGAGAAGGACTTCAGGTCCTTTCCACAAACTCCTTTGTTTTTCACTACTATTGTTTACTGATAACTTGGGTTAGGTGTTTACCATGGCAAACAGCCACAACACATTCCATCAAAGCTCCAAACCAGCATTACACACAAACTGTAACTTCATAAAGCTGTAATCTTCAGAACTATTCTTCACTAATTAGCTATTTGGGGAATTTTTTTCTTTTAAACCAGAAAAACGCCAACACACCACACACTTTGCATCAAAAAACTTTCAGCCAACATATCATGGAACTTTCCATCTATTAATACATCATACCTGACAATCTTTTTTTTGTTTTCATTTTTTTTAATTAGGAATTCCATCTCAGTGAGGTTTACTCTGCAGATGTTATCCCTCCCTGCTGCAAATCTTTGTTGTTCCTCTTCCCACTGCCACTGAGCACTTTGAACATTTTCTCAGTCTCTGCTGCTTTCTGCTGATGTTTGTCGCTGAGTACTGCTGTTTCCTAAAAAAAAAAAAAAAAAGTGAAAGATAAAAGACAAATAGCACTGCAAATAAGCACGTTCAGAAAAAAAAGGTATAATTAACATAAATTCTTCTGTGTATTGTGATATCAATATCCTGTGAAACACTTGAACATTAACACTTCCAGTTTCACTACAGAGAAACAGTCACATTTTGTGTTCTTGTAGCATGTTTCACACAAGGACATAGAAATTATTTGGAGATTTTTAGCAATTAAAGCTCTTCTCCTTTTGGAAAGGAACAAAAAGTAAACTCTTTCAAGTGAGGCCTCAATAGCATGGGGAAGTTAAATACATTTTTCTGCAACACTTGGCTAGTTTATTTGCAAATATCTATGTGATACTTTAGTCTGTATCAATTAATTTCAAGCTCACTTTAAGTAACAATAAAGACATGAAAAAGGCTGTAGAACAACGTAAGGCAGTTTGGACTAATGAGCAAAGGCTTAGCTGTTCTGGGGAAATTTACTGCTGCTCAAGAGTTTTAAGTCTTCAGCCCAGGAACTGCCCCAAGATAGGGAAATACTGCATATACCTCTCTGTGAAAGCTTAAATGCCAAGGAAATGTTATTTTCCTATATGCAGTTTTACTAGGAACTTTACTTCATTTCACAAACTGGCTTTTGGGTCAAAATATCTTGTATTAGCTTTTTATGTTCCTGAGTACAACTAGCTATGTTAGCATTTATGTGATCACTGCTTTCTAATAGATTTTTACTTCAAATTCATCCTATTCCTCAGAAATTTCTTCCTGGGTGGAGAAGGGTGAAACAACCACAAGGAACATGTTGGGAAAACATAGTAACACAGTAAATTAGTGGACATGATGATGTGGGAGACCTGTCAGATGTCAGGAAGTCAAGCCTCAAGAAGAACCGCAAAAAAACAGTTTGGAGAAAATAGTAAAGACAGGGCACAAGTGAGATGCTCTGTCCAAGAAGTTGGGGTCATATCAAAAACACCACACAAGGTGAGCAAGGCTCCAAGAGACCAGAAAAAAGAAGCAGTAAGTTAAAAACTGAAAAAGAAATGAAAAGCAACACCTAGACTGTTTGGCTTCTTTGACATTTGTCACAATAAAAACAAACCCAGAAAAAAACAACAAAAAACAAACCAAAAAAATAAAAACCCCAAATAAACAACAACAACAAAAAACCTCAACCAAAACAATTCAAATTCAAAAAACAGTTTGAGAAATTTAAACCAGCCATAAGATTTTTGTAATTTCTGTGTTTTCCAAATGAAAGGGCAGATTTCTTATTATCTTTAAAAAACAATCTGGCAGTATAAGTGCACTTGCAAGTTTCAGAGTCTCATTTCATCCTTGTAAGGTTACAAACTCCAGGAGCACTCCAGTCTTTTCAGTGAACACCAAAAGTTCACAAATACATCTCCTGTACTAAATTTAAAGAGCATTATATTTACTTAGGTAACAAAAAATTCATCTCCTTGGCTTTTAAGTGTGTAAAATCCCTCTCTGTTTGAGAAGGATTAAGAATATTTGAGTTTCTGAAAACTAGTAGGGAAAAAAATGTCCAGGAAAAACACTTCCTTTCCTCATACTGCTGTCATAACACACTGTCCTGGGGTGACTTTATGATGCTGGTATCACAAATCACCTTGTTTATATTACATATAAAGATCTGCACCTCTAAGACTGGCTCTGAGAGCGAAGGAGGGGAAGAAGAAGCTGCAGTTTGTGTTCAGAAAGAACCCTCATTGTCCCCCATCCTGCTCCTGGGCTGTGCTGTCTGCAGCACCGACAGACAGCAGGACAGAGCTCTCCTTTCCTTTTAGTTAGTTTTTAGCTAGCTGAGTGTAATATATGTTGGTAAAATTCGCGTTTTATTGTACACATATAAAATCAAGTATTAAAGCATGTTATACGCAAAAAACACAAGCAACTTGAGGTTGCAAAAGCTGCTGGAAAACCAGGAATTTGCAAGAGAACCACCCAGCAATTAAGATAACACCAAGAAGCAAGAGAAGTGCTCTAACAACCCAGTGATTAACCTAGTGATACTGTCAGGAAAATTAATCCACAAACACCAGAGGTTTATGTCCAAAAAGGAGACAGAGGAGTCCTTTTTCTTTATTCGAATAAAGGGAGAGGCCATGGGGCATTCCCCTGGGGTCTCTCAAATTCTTGGAGGGCGCAGCCTCCTTTTTATCCTAATTCCCGGCCGCTTGTCCCTTCTCTCTTTCCCCATAGGCTGAGGTACTTGAGAGGTACAGACTTCCCGGAACGCCTGATACCGGCGGTGATACCTTTCTCCCCCCCCTCCATGCATAATCCCTTCTTAACTTTTATAGAATTCATAGTGTTCTTTTAGTGTCCCTTTGATCTTCTACTGGAATCTAGCCCATTGTTTCTGTCGTCTCTCACTGATAGTACATCTTATCAACTGACCCACAGCTTGTTTGTAAAGACAAACCTGTCATTCCTCTCAATCCCTCCTCTTTTAATTTTTGTTAATAATTGTCTTTACAAACTTTAGTTATCATTGACTTAATTTCTTGTTCTTGGGTCCTTTTTGGCTTTACAATTATTTGCAGTGGCATCACTCTTTGCCCTTTTGTAGCTATCTCTGGGTCAGTAGGCACTGCTACTACTTGCATTCCTTTGATCACATGTTGAATGAGTTGTATGAAGCAAGGGATCATGCATGGTAAAAAGATTAGAGTTGCTACAACACATAAGAGGAAAAAAAGCATTTGTTTGACCCATAGGCCACCAGGTAACCATGAAAACATGTCCCATTCCCATCCTTTCCATGTTTGGACCGGTACATGGGCTAACTTTCTTATTCCTTTTGTTATTTGTTTCACTACCTTTCTATTGTCATCTATTTGCAAACAGCAGTTTGAGTCATTAAATTTTCCACACACCCCCCTTCTTCTGCTAATAAGTAGTCTAATACCATCTGATGTTGAAATATTGCATTTCTCATCTGAGTAGACTGGTCAGCAAGAAGGTCAAGAGCTGTAGCTGTCTGGTTGATTATTATTTCAAAGACAGCTTGCAACCTAATTATCCGATTTAGATTATAAATGGGTTCTCTGGCACGTGATATTAATTCATTTGGGTTCCAGGTAGCTGGTCTGTAGTGTTGTATGATTCGTTCAGGTGGCCATTCATCTTTTCCCCACTTTTGGGTGCTCTTTCTAACCAGGGATGTATCAATGGACCGCTTTTCTCTAATTAGATCATCATATACTTTGATTCCTAACTGATTTCCCTGAACTTGTGGTAGTAGAAAGAACAATGGTCTGATATACCCTACATAACATATCCCTGACCAGTTTGGGGGTAGCTTGCGGTAAGCATTTTGGCCACAAATCCAGTAATGCCCCTTTAGAGCCCAGGTCCCATTAGCGAAGGGACCTTTCCAATTTTCATCATCAACTGGTGGGTCAAAATACAGCTTGCTTCCAGGGCTTAGTGGTCCACTAACAATAGTTGCTTCGCCATAAAAATCACAATATTTACATTTCCAAGTTCCTACATGAGGCTTCTACTTGCAATCACATCCCAGATCTGTTTTATTAGATCCGGACCAGAACTTACTGAAAAGGGTTCAAGTTCCATTCCGGTGTTGCCATTTCCACTGATAGTCTCGGACAACATGTGTCGGACTTGTGGAATTATCTCGGGGGCAGCTTAAAAATAAAGGGTCAAAAAACTTATCCTTCCCCACTGCTTTACAGCCTTCAAAATCTTTTTGGTAATTATGGAAGGAACACTTTACCCAGCTACCATTAGTGAGCTTAACATGTGTTTGATTCCATCTGCCTTGATATCTGGAACAGTCATAAGGAGGGCAGTTGGGGGACCAACAATCTAAACCCAAAGATAAAGTCCAGTCACAAACGCTCTTTCCTACATATGTGCTCCCTGTTCTGTTTAGGCAATAAATGCTTCTTTCAGAAGAATGAAGCTGCCATGGACTTCCTTCTTTGTCCCAAAATCCTGTTTCATTATGGACTTCACTCAGGGTGCTAACCCACCAGTTAGGCTCGACTGGGCTGGCCACCCATGGCCAGCTTTCAGATCCTCCCGGCCCCCCACAGACCTAACAGTTCTTAAGGTTAAAGGTTTTTGCTACTTGTTCTCTTAAAGTAAAAAAATTATTTTCTCACTTTAGACTCCAACTTAACTGAAAATATAAAGGTAAAATTATTAAGAGAAACATTCTAATAGTGTTACAATCTAATTTCTAATTTTCAATTTCACGTTGTCTTCTACACCACCTGTGGCAAGTGAAACACAGAAACAGTTTAGCATAAAGAAAGCAGTGACAGCATGGATTGGCTCCCAGTGTCTGGAGATTTGAGAGTAGGGATGCTTATACAGACTATTTCAGCAGTCAGTCTGTGGGTAGGCACTCAGGGCTTCCCCCGATGTCGACGCACCAGCTACTGCTCCAGGCCACTCCTGCGGAGTGTCAGTCGCGGCTTCCCATCCTTCTCCTCCAGCTGAGATGTCCAAATCTCTGGAGCTTTAGAGACCTTGACTCGAGTGTGATGTGTCCACCCGTGTTCAGCTGTCTTGACGGCTGTTTCTGTAGTCAGTAACACCTGGAAAGGTCCACGCCACTTAGCCACCAGGGGTGCTTCTTTCCACTCTTTAACTAGGATCCAGTCTCCTGGTTGGATATTATGCACAGCAAAGTCTAAAGGCAGGGTCTGTGTCAGCTGAGCTTCCTGTCGAAGAGATTTCACAAGAGACAATATCCGAGCTACATACTGTTTTAGATATACATCACTTATTTCTACTCCCGCCCCAGGCTGAGAATTACAAGGATAAGGAATTCCAAACATCAATTCAAAGGGAGATAGTTGAATATCTTCCTTGGGTCTGGCTCTTATTCTTGCTAAAGCCAGTGGTAAGAGCCGCAGCCATGGCATTTTGGTTTCTATCACTAGCTTCAGAAGATGTTTTTTTATCTCTCCATTCATCCTTTCAACTTGGCCTGAGCTTTGGGGATGGCAGGGAGTGTGGAGGTTCCATTGTATCCCTAAAGCAGTCATTACTCCTTTAAGAATTTTTCCAGTAAAATGAGTTCCTCTATCTGAGTCTATTGCTTCTACCATCCTATATCTTGGAATTATTTGTTCCAAGAATATTTTAATAACTGACCCTGTGGTTGCTGAAACAGCAGGGAAGGCTTCTGGCCATCTTGTTAATTGACATATTATTATCAAAAGATATTTAAATTTTTTCACCCGGGGCATCTCAGTAAAATTTACTTGGCATCTTTGGAAGGGACGTACAGCCCAAGGCCTCCCCACCCTGGCCAGTTTCTTTGTAACTTTGTTATTTGTCTTAGCACAAATCAAACAACTATCAACAGCTCGTTTTGCCAGAACAAAAAGACCCACAGCAGTATACATCTTGAGGAAGGTCTCTGCCATCCCTCGGGAGCCTCGGCACCTCCCCCATGAAGTTGCTTTAACAACTGCGATGTCGGAACTCTCGGCATCCGCTCACTGTCCTTTGCAAACTAACTACCTCCTTTTCTCTCTGCCTTACTCTCCACAACTATCTCAAGGTCCTTCAGTGAAAAAGACAACCTTTCTGGCAAGGGGGCAGCCACCGGGAGCAAGGGAAACATCTCAGAAACTTCCAGCAACAATGCAGCTCCCCGCCTCTCCATCAACTAGTCCGCTTCTCTTTGATTCCCCCGAGCACTCTGCCCGGTGCCCTCTAATGTGCATCATTGCTACTTCTTTTGGCAAATTCACCACCTCTAACAGGCAGGAGATTAAACTCTCACGAACCAACGTCCTTCCTTTGCAGGTTAATAAACTTCTTTCTTCTCACAGTTTCTTAAATGCATGTATCACTTTATATACATATTTAGAATCAGTAAAAACATTTACTGTCTTGTCTCGGTATAATTCACAGCCACTCACAAGAGCACACAGCTCTGCGTCTTCCTTCTATCACTTTTGAAGACTCATCAATAAACACGTTTTCTCTTTCAGGCCATGGAATGTCTCGCAAATCATTCCTTGCCCTAGTTTGTAGATCTATTACTTGAATACAATCATGGAATTTGCCTTGGCTCCCCTCCTCAGGGCCATTCAAACAGGAGGCTGGGTTAAAACTTTCTCTGCTTTTAAATTCTAAATTTTCCTGTTCTAATAAACAAGACTCATATTACAACAACTGAGAGCTGGTCATCTACTTAGAGGCTCTCTCAGCTAACAAAGCTTTAATCTGGTGTGAAACTTTAACAATCAGGTAACCCCCCCTTTGTCAGCTTTCGAGCCCTAGCCACCATCAGAGCTGTGGCTGCACAGTTTTGCAAACAATGGGGCCAGCCTCTGGCCACCGGGTCTAACATTTTTGAAAAATAGTCAACAGGTCTTTGTGTTCTCTCATGCTCCTGAACTAAAATTTCTTTTGCATTACTTCTCTTCCTGTTCTCTTGATAACAGCAAATCATGCACATACTGCAACAACTTAACTTCTGAGGGTGGAGCAAACTCTCTTAACATTTTTCTTTTGTGAAGTTTGCGCAAACAGGTGACTTTGTATAAACATGATTTAGTTCAGTAGCAAGTAATGCCACTGTTTCAAGCCAATTACATTACATTTCTCTATTTTTTTAGTAACTAACCACTCTCCATCTCAATTTTTTGCATCAAGTTCATCCTAGGTGTATGGAGGTGACTAACAAATTAACTTCTATTAAGGAAACTCTAATATTTATAACATTTTATAACCTTTAACATTTAAAACTTTTATTAAGGAAAGAAACAAGATACTTTCCTTTAAAGTTTTCCCATAACTTTTACCGAGGAAGTGCATGACAAATACCCAGGCCTTCCATAGGACACTATTTTCACAAGGTTGTAGCTACAGAATTTGCTTTAAGGCTACAACAAACTACAGAGTGGTGGGCATGTTCCCCACAAGGTATGACTTGCCGCATTGGCTTCATAACTGAAATTTGCCAATTCTGGCTTTTTACAACAAAACATACAAAAAGCAGAGGGGTGTGGTCCCCTCCAAACTGGAGGCATTCCGCACAAAACTTCATGTAGACAAATTAATTAAATCTTCAAATTAATTTACTACAATTTTTACAATTCTTTCAGAGAAAGATGTGTTCAAACTTCTGAGCACACAGAAGAAACCACAATTCTCACAACTCTTTTGAACGATCAAAAAAAATTCTTTAGACATTTTTCCCCCTCGGGGATAAAAATTAAGGTGAATCGAGAGGTCTTTGTTTTTACTAAGACACACACCTCTCCTCGATCCAGACTCACTTTAAAAGTTGACAACGGCTCTAGGTTGGTGGATATAATGAGAGCCTTTGACACTTAACAATCCATTTATCTTATCTTCTGGACTTTCTCGACAGTCCAGCTGTTTTTGGCTATTTTGCAGACATTGCTGTTTTCAGTGTCTTACGCCCTGAAGACAGCACACTGATCTTTTCCCAGCCGCTGTTTGGCTTGGGTCTCCCCTGCTGGGGAGAGAAAGCTTCTGCTACTTCCTTGTGCCTGATCCCGTCCTCTCTGTCCCGGGGGACCCCTTGGACCTTGCGGTTTTTCCCTCTTTGGCCTGAAAAAGGCCATCACCTTCGCCTTTCCTCCTTGTGCTCACTCTATTTACCACACACCAAATACCAGAGCCAGTTCCTGTCCTGCCACATTGTCCAAACAGCTCCTCCCCACTCCAGTGTTCCCAGTGGGCACGGCCGGCAGCACCACAGGCAGCCAGGGCGTCCCGCAGCCTCAAAGGGCCGGCAGCTGCTGCTGCCCCTGCCCGGGGCCGGTGGGGTCAGGCACTGCCCAGTGCTGAGTCCCAGCAGCCTCACAGGCCCCCAGCCTGTGCTCCTGGTCCTGCTCCTCCACTCCTGGTTCCTGCTTCAACCACATCTCTCCACACTCTTCATTAACCAATTCTGTTCCAGCACACTAACACAATCCATCCATCTCCTGCTGCCCGTACAAACCACATTAATCCACATTCTCTTTTAATCCATCTTTTCCAGCTCTCCTCTAGACACCTTCACAGAACTCAACACAAATGAATTCTGTTTTCTAAGGTGGCCATATAAGTCCATTTGGCAACTTATACTCTGGCCATACATAATAACAATATTTCACCATCATCTCTATAGTTACTTCTGTGTGAATGCATAATCTGTCCCAAGATCTCAGCATTCTCCCCAAGGGACTCTCCAGGGGTATTGTGGGATCGTCATCCCTTTTGCCGAGACCCCTTCCCGGCTGTACCCTTGCAACCCTCCATGGGTGCCCTGTTTAGCCTGTGCTACCCTCCATGGGTGCCCTCCCAGGCTTGCCTGTGCTACCCTCCCTGGGTGCCCTCCCAGGCTTGCTCCCCGAAGATCCCATTTTACTCACCGGTGAGGTTTTCAGTGGTCCTTCCCTGTGGACTCTTCATGGACCCCCCTGGTCCGCCACTCGTCTGTCTCCTGGACAGTCTCGGGAACCCAATCAATCGCCCGGTGCTGGCCGCCACCAAGGGGAGCTGATCACCGAAACTGGGTGAGGCGCGCCTTCAGCTCCACTCACTGCCTGCCGCCCCGGATGGTGGAAATATCCCGGACCGAGCCCCCAAAAATTGTCAGGAAAATTAATCCACAAACACCAGAGGTTTATGTCCAAAAAGGAGACAGAGGAGTCCTTTTTCTTTATTCGAATAAAGGGAGAGGCCATGGGGCATTCCCCTGGGGTCTCTCAAATTCTTGGAGGGCGCAGCCTCCTTTTTATCCTAATTCCCGGCCGCTTGTCCCTTCTCTCTTTCCCCATAGGCTGAGGTACTTGAGAGGTACAGACTTCCCGGAACGCCTGATACCGGCGGTGATACCTTTCTCCCCCCCTCCATGCATAATCCCTTCTTAACTTTTATAGAATTCATAGTGTTCTTTTAGTGTCCCTTTGATCTTCTACTGGAATCTATCCCATTGTTTCTGTCGTCTCTCACTGATAGTACATCTTATCAACTGACCCACAGCTTGTTTGTAAAGACAAACCTGTCATTCCTCTCAATACCAACTTTATCTGATTCTCCAGGACCATACATCTTAATACCCAGTTCCCATAAAACTACTCAGACTCTCCCCATTTCTCGGAAACTTCGTTAACAAACCAACAGAAAAAAAATATTAATATGTAGCAACACAAGGAAAAAAAAAAAAAAACCAAACCAAAAACCTGAAGCTGCATAGCCTCAAGCTGGAAAAAAATGTATAAAACAGAGCTCTCTAAAAGACAGTTTGTGAACTTGAGGGAATCAGTGCAACAGAGGCTGATTCAGAGTTCACCCAGCTCCAATCCCGGGCTCGAAGCTGACAGTGATTGCGGTTGTTTCCAAAATTCCATTTTGCAAATTTTTCAATAAACTTTTTATTGATAAATTTGGCTGAATTTTAGTTATAACACTGAGACAGAGAAGTTCCCCAGACTGTTTTTTTCCTTTTTTCTTGAGTCTGTGCAAACCTTCTTTGGACTGAAAAACACCCAGACAAACCCCAGGAGCTTACACCTGTGGCCTACTGGGGCCTAGGCCTTGGCACTTTCCAGCACCGAGCTTCACCACATGAAAAGGACTTTTTCTGGATTTGCCATCTCATCAAACAGTGAGAGGTTTTATTGTTTAATATTTTCAATTTCTGTTAAATAAAATTTCTTTCCACTTTTCTCCACAGAAATCTTTTCCTGAACCGGTTGGGGGAAGCGCCGCTTGGATTTGCTTTCTAGAGGGACCCCATTCAGAGGTTCTCTCCCAAATTTTCCCTAAACAAGGACAAATACAGTTATTTGTATAAAAAGAAAACTAAAGATGATGTGAAGAGGCCAGATATGAGCAATGAAAAATGAGAAATATTTGAAAAGATGAAAGAAAAAAGCAGTACAATGAGAACTCCTGGGGAGTTCTGGAAAGAATGTAATCAAATAAACAGGACTAGATTTTTTTTTTTTCCCACTGAAATGTAAAAGGAAAAACTGGTGGACACAGTGATAAGCAGGATGCTGAGACGGACACTTTAATTACAATTCTGCACACACTGAGAGAAGGAATAACAGACGGTAAAGAGCGAGAGAATAAAAAGGGATCGATAGATTTAGCAGGTTATATTTAATTCATATGAGACAGCAAGGGTTTTGTAAAGACTTATGAGCTTGACATGGGAAAATAAGAGACATATGTATATACATATATATATATATATATATATACTGCTATATAAATAAGTAACCAGAAAATTTTGTCCAATCTCTGCTTTTTTTAATGACTTGGGACTGATGTAGCCTCTGGTCCATTTTTTTTTTTTTTTTTTTTTAATTACCTTGCAGTTCCAAAAGTTTGGCTTTTACATTATTAAAAACGAGATTCACTTAATAAATTATAAAAAGTTTAATATAAACAAAAAGACAATTAGGAGACAAAGGAAATAAAGGGTTAAAATGGCCGGGTGCCCTGGCGGGTTGCCAGAACACACCTGGTATCTTGGGAACACTCTTTTTATCCCCTCCTGCTGTGAGGGTTTGATGCATATTCAAACTTTTTCAAGAAGTATTTAGCATGTCCCCACCCTGGTTTCGCCTATTTAGAACATGCTCTGTTTGATTTCTATTTCTGCTATTCAGCACTATTTTTGCTGGTCATCATTATTCTTGCTGATGAGCATTATTTTGAGTTTGGTTTCCTTTCTTCTGCAAATGGTCAGTGTTGATAACAGTCTGGGCCCCTCTTCCTTCCTTTGAGGGCAGCTGGGCTTCATATCTTTCCCCCCTGCCAACGTCCTGGTACCAGCTTTTTGATAACAGTTTGCTCTCCATTTCCTGCTGCTGATAATAGCCTGTTTTCCACTGTCCTTCTGTTGGAAAG
Organism: Poecile atricapillus; assembly: GCF_030490865.1. Lineage (NCBI taxonomy): Eukaryota > Metazoa > Chordata > Aves > Passeriformes > Paridae > Poecile > Poecile atricapillus. The sequence continues at coordinate 72,183,447 of NC_081289.1, forward strand.
CTTGGTCCTCCCATTTTCTTGCCTGTTGGAGTTATCTTACCTTGTCCGGATGAAGCATATCCTTACCATTCAGAATTCCTATGTAAGCCTAAAACTTGCTAGGAGAGAAAAGAATATAGCAAAAGCATATAGCATATAACATTTATCAGAATACTTGTGAAAAGCCAATATTTACAACATGAATTCACAACAACATCACATAGCTTGTCCTCTGCAGAATACATCTGTATATGAGCGTCTTTTCTAGCAAATGACATTTCACTCTCCAGACCTTGGTGAAGAGTCTCTCTTCTCTCAAGTTCCAACCTTAATTTCATTATTTCTTTTTCATAGCAAGACATCTAGAAAATAAATATTTTGGAAATTGTATTCACAGCTGCCATCTTATCCCTGAATTATGTCTGAATTTGAAACACAGTCTAGAAACCGCATGTTTTAGATACCTTTTTTTTTTTTTTATGCAAACTGATCCTGCTCCTAGATTAATTTCATGTACTTTAAATGTACCCCCCTGTTTTTCCAGACATACTCTGCCTTAAGAAAATAAAAGTTATAATTATATTGCACAGGCAATTTTCTGATAACTGTATTTAGCAACTAGAAAAACAGTTGTATTGGATGCTAGACTATCAAACACCTAATAACTCACTGTGGAAACACAAACTTCAGACAACTGATGTTCAGCAGTCAAGCAGAATGCTATAAAACACAACAAACAAAACAAAGAAAACACTTCAAAAAGGCTTCTTATCCAGTGTAAGAAAGATAATCCAGTCACTGCTGTTAAAAACTGAATCCAGAAAACCACATTAAAGCCATTTGAACACAAGAAGGTGGAAAGTAAAACATACATTTCTTCAGAACATCTATAAAGCAGCAGCCTGCTTATTAACAGGAGTTCCATTCATGGGAAATAATTTAACCCCATTACAAAGGTTTTCCCTGATGCTCTTGTGGCAAACTAGTACCTAAATAAAGTTGCAGTGAGAAAATGCTTCATTAAAATTTTCTTTAGTTTGAACTATTATTACTGCTCTAAGTAACAATTCTGCTCTTAGCAGTTTGTTAGGGGCAGCTGGTGCGGGTGCTGTTCATCTGTTGTTGATTAAATACAGCCATTAAACCAAGTTTGTTTCTCCATAACCATTGATTTAGGGATTCCTTCTTCTTACACAGTGAATTGCTCTTGTCATGCTCCCATTGTTTCATCAGTGGTGGGATGATTGAATAAAATGGATCCCTGGAATTACTGGGATTAAAACACACACACACACACACACACACACAAACAAACAAACAAACAAACCAACCAACCAACCAACCAACCAACCAACCAACCAACCAACCAACCAACCAACCACTGTCTTACATTGAGAATTCCAAAGCTGAGGGTGCAAAATATTCTTCTGCATGACTTTGCTGTTGTGTAGTGCTCAAGTTTCTTACACACACTTTCAAGTATTAGCAATGACTCTAAAAGTGATACCAGTTCCTACGAACAGGCATGAGAGATCCATGTAGTGCTAATTCTTTGTTATTTTCCAAATAGTTACTGTGATTTTGATTCACCTGGGGAGAGGATCATTTCAAGGAAACAAATTGCATTTGAGGAAACAAATTATACAAATTCCAAAAGTAAAATAAAGCAAGCAAGCAAACAAACAAACAAACAAAAGGCGTCCTTGCATCTTTATGGCATTTATTGGTTAATTCCAATTTTTTTTCCTCAACCTTATGGAGTTTCCTTCTCAAATCTTCAATAGTGTCCATTTCTGATGGATTTCTATCCTGGGGTGACTGGGACTCTTGTTTATCATTACCTGAGCTGAAATATATGTTTAAAAAAAAAAAAAAAAAAAGAAAAAGAGTATTCCTTCAAATTTTTAATGCTTCTTTCTTTCAATTACGCAATCATGGGCCCAGTATTTTAAACATCCACATAAGTAAAATGACTTTTTGCAGTTTTCATCTTACTACTGCTCTTTGAAGAAAGAATTACATAGAATTGCTTATTGTGCAAGATTTGAGAAATGTGACAGCAGGAACTTGAAAGATAGATGCACTTTGGATTAACAAGGTTGATTTAAGTGTAACAAGTTCATTATTATTTTCAGTATCTTTATTTTTGATACTGAACTTCCTTCATTTTTATAATTATCTACCAGGAGGAAGTTAAAACAATTGCCAAGATTTTTGTCTCCAAAATAACTCTCCTTTTTTATCATGAGTTATCATCTCTGTCATGAAATAAATGCACAGATGTGGAAAAAAATTCTCTTTTACACACTTTGTCTACAGAGATCCATACATTCAAACTACGGACATGCAACTGATCACAAGCACAACACAAATTAAAGGATTAGGACTCCAAATTACTCTGTTTTATCTTCATTTCCACTACTATTTCAGTTAATACAAAATCTACTTGGCAATTAGCAGAATCAGCCCTCGAGCACCACAAGCAATAATAAAAGAGTCAAAAGAGTCAAAAGAGTCAAAAATACATAGAATATACAAATTTATATATATAAAAATATATGTATATATATGTACATATATACATACACATAAATATTTATAAAAATATATATTGATTAACTAGTTAAATAATTTAAAGTCAAATTATAGCTTCAAACTAGACAACTTTTAAGTTATTTCAGTACTTGAAAATCAGTGTTCACACTATTTGATATATATTGGTTTTCAAATTATGTTAAGTATGTAAGGCAGCAATAGTATTTTTCTCCACACAGAAGTGCAAGAGTTTATGGGCAAAAAATGTGAAATACACCAATAAAAGAAACATGATTAAATTAAGCACCAGATTGGTATAATATAATACAAAAACTTAAATACTACAATACTGTACCTTTGTCTACATGAAGTATTTTTTACAGAAATTACATTGTATTGGGATTTAATTAATAGATCTTTCTGAATAAAAAGTCACCACTTTACCCCAAGATTTGTGTATAGGCACAATTAACATTTTTCAGGACCAAAAATTTACCTGATGAGATATGTTTTTGTTGAGGGTTAGGTGTCCTTTCTTTTTTTGTTTTGTTTTGTGTTCTGGCCTGCCCATGGAATTTTTACCCATTATGTGCTGGGACAACCTAACTACTGGTACTTAGGGGTGCTCAACAAAGGACAAAGAGTGTCCAGGCCTGGTGGGGGGGAAGGGGACAGAAAAGGAGGGTGGGGACAGTTTTTGGCTGGCTTTTTTCGGCTTCGGGGAAGGACGTTCGTGTGCTGGGTGGCTGAGCTGCTGCGGTGGAGAGAAGGGAATTTCACCATCACCCAGATGGAGCTGCTGCTTCTTCTCCTTCTCCCCTCTTTGTTGGTGGCCTCGCACCCCCTGCCCTGCCGGGACGTGTGGCAGTGCCAGGCACCGCCGCGGAGCTGCTGATACACCTCAGCCACCAGCCCAGGATCTCAGCTCGTTCCTGCTGTTTCCAGCCAACTGTTCCTCAGAGCCCTGCAGGAGCACCGGGACTGACTGCCCGAGGGGGTTTGTGAAAACAAAGCCTCTCCTCCATCCCATCTCAGCCGAGAAAGCTGTCCCGGGGTCCCTGGTTCTGTGTTCTTGTTATTGCTGTAGTTATTGTTTGTTTGTTTGCCTGGTTATACTAGTAAAGAACTGTTATTCCTATCCCCAGATCTCTGCCTGAAAGCCCCTTGATTTCAAAATTATAATAATTTGGAGGGAGGAAGTCTACATTCTTTCATCCCAAGGGAGGCTCCTGCTCTCCCTAGCAGACACCTGTCTTCTAGAACCAAGACAGATTTTGGCCACCCAATGTGGGGCACTGAGAGGAAAAGGGCAAAAAAGGAATGACAGTTCTTAAATAACCTAACTTTTGTGTGCTGGATTTAGAAACCTTGTTAGGTAGAACCATGTGGTTTAGCTTACCCAGGTTCCCGGGGCATGTGGTCACAGCTTGTCGTGGTTTTAAACCAGTAATTAACAAAAGGGGAAAAAAAAATTACTTATTTCTTGCTGTGAGATATGGATTAAAACAAGAGCAAACCAGGCATAAAATTTAAAAGGAATAAAGAAAGTTTATTGACAAACTACAATAATAAGAACACCAGAATAAACTTCCAGAAAAAACCTTTTCATTTCTTACTGCCCACCATTCTTTTGTTCACATGACAACAGAGACAAAAACTTTAGAACTTTGATGGTTTAAACAGTCCCAATTCTTTCTACAGTCTTTTCATCAGTCTCTGTAGAGAAACAGAAGTTTCTTTCTGTTAATTTATGGAGTTTCTCACAAGAAAACTATTTTTGTTATAGTTTTCCGTTTCCCTGATATCAGCTGCCTAGAGCTGCTGTTATCAGAGCCCACTCTTCCCATCTCACATCACCCTGAGGTGTGTTATGGGTCATGAGTTTAGGGATAGCATTTTTAAGGATAAGTTATTCAAACGCAAAAGGTATTCTTCATCTGTTTCTGTGAGCTTCACTAGAAAACAGTTTTCTTATTGCCTCTCAAGGCTTCAAATCTCCCAGCACTTCACTATACCATAATTACTCTACTTTTTACTCAAATTTACACTTTTGTAATAAATTAATCTGTAAATAAAAATTCATAAAAAGTATAAATAAGATATGTATGTATTGGAATGATATAAAATCCAAAATGTAAAAAATCCTTCTCCGGGTCTGGCCGGGATTTCCCTCCGAGAGGCAACAGATTGCAACCAACACTCAGATAACGAACATCAGCTCAGAAAATAGACAGGACGAGGGCCATCAGGAGGACAAAAGAACTGGCTCGGAGGAGATATCCATCTCCGGACCTGAACAATGCCCCTGCAGATCTCTATTGGGAAACAATCAGGTCGACAAAAAGACAAGCCCCGAAAAGGTAGTCGTCGCCAGACCTGAACACCCCACCTGTCAAACCGATGTTGGAGAAGCAATCAAAAGAAACAAAGGGAAAGACACTGCCGAGATATCCATCGGCACCAGCCCCGATCACACCACTCTGCCTTGATGACACAAATTGAAATACATACAGAATCTCTTTACATATGAGGAGATCCTGTCCGGACACTTGTTAGTTCTATTTTTCCATGCCAGGAAATCCATTCACCGGACAATCAAGGACACTTGGTGAATGGAGCCTGCTTGGAATTCTAGCCTGAGGACATAAAATCTCTATAAAACCCCAGGCTTGAGAACCCTCAAGCGTGGATTTGGGAACCCTACACCTCTGGTGTAGACCCTGTCCACCCAGCGCTGCGCTGTCCATTTTATTGTGGTTTTTCTCGTTGTTTGTTCTTTGTTGTTTATTAATAAATTTCTCTTTTTATTTTTATCCTGAATTTGCCTTTGCATTTGTAACAGATTGGTGCCGTGACTCGGATCGGGAAAACTGCGGGAGAATCTCGTTGTCCAGGTCGGGTACCCCCGCTGATTTTGGCGGCCTGGAGAGCCGAGAACCTCCGCAGTTCGCTCCGACATCCGAACCAAATTTAGGCTGAGGCAAAAACCACAATAAAAAGAGAAACGGATCCAGGGAGCTAGGGAAGGCATGGAGCCTTTGAGAAAACCACGGCTTGGTAGCTCATAAAAAGTCGACAGTGCACGAAGACACCCTCGCAGGAAAATTGCTGTAAGTACTGTGAGGTTGAGCAGGTGATTGGGAAGTGTGTGTGAGACGTGATCCGATCACGGAGCGAGTGAGGACTTCAAGGCCGCGTTTCCATCCTCCCGCGAGGGAATTGGCCGGCCGCGAAGGAAGTGATTCGGTGTGAAAAAGACTCTCTCTCCATGCTTGTAAAACCTGGGACTAAAGGGAGTTCCGGGGGACCGATCGCAAGGGGCTGAAAGGGGAAGGGGACGTCCAGTCGAGCTCGGGAATTGGTAAACCCTTTCAGCCAACGGACCTAGGAAAAGGTCCAGAGGAAAATCAGAGCGCTAAATACAAAAGACCCCGGTGCAGCTAACCGAGAGGTGAGTATTAGCAGACTTTGATTTTTCTGGCAAAGGCAGAACGAACACAACGCAGGACAGGTAAGATTTTTTTGTTTAAATATGGGGCAGAGAAAAAGTAAACTACAAAAGAAAGGTAATGAGAACGGTCCTTCCGAGAAAGCGAAGGAATTGCTAGACATCCCACCGGAAAGTCCCTTGGGATGGATGTTGAAATACTGGGAAAATTGTCCCGAGAGGAAAAAGAAATCCAAAGCAAAAATGATCTATTATTGTGCCAAAGTTTGGGGAGGGCAGGAACTGAGAAGCCATCTCACTTGGCCGATACTAGGAACATTTGAAAGGTGGATGTGCAACGAATTACTCTCTTATGTGGTGAGTAAGGTTCCCTCGGACCCCGAGGAGAAAGAATATGCCAGGCTCTGGTTAACTGCCAGAGTAGGGTTGTTTCCGGTGAAACAAAAAGGTGGATCAAGGGCAGAAACCTGGGAACCCCTTGATCATTTACCCCCTCCATATCACGGGCCGGCAGAGCCTTCTGCACTGGATCAAGTAGTGCCGTCAGCACCCACAGGTTCCCCAGGGCAACCGGTTGAAACACACACATTGCGAACAAGGGAATCGGCACCAGCAGTGGTTCCGGCAACCCTCCCCGTGTCCCCGCCTGTGGAAACCCCAGCCGCCACAACCTCTCCAGAGTCTATGGTGGTGCAAGGCTGGGGATCACCCTATCCACAATTACCCGTCCGGCCGCCACAGCCAGGACCCTCGCACTTAATAGAGGGGGTCCCTCTCGGTAACCTGGCGGCAGCAGACTTCCCACAAATAATAAAAGAACAGACCCCCACAAACCCCAGTTCCCCTCCTGCGAGTAGGACTCGTTTCAAAGCAAAGTTGATGAGTGAGGAGTGCGAGGAGAATGAGAATGGACACCGAATGTTTCCTCTCAGGGAAGTGCCAACTGCCCCTGGAGTAATTGGGTTTGTGAATGTACCCCTTAACTCAGGGGATGTGCGAGCGTTTAAGAAAGAGATGGGGCGATTGGGGTGGCTGAAAGATTGGATGATTTTTTGGGTAGCAGTATTTATACATATGAAGATCTCATGGCCATCCTGAGATCACTGTTTAGTCAAGAGGAAAGAGAAATGATTAAACAGGCCGGTATCAGAGACTGGGAACGGCGCAACCCGCAGGGAACGCCAGGCAGTCAAAAGTGGCCTAACGTGAGCCCGAGTTGGAACGCCCAGACGGAGGAAGGTAGGAGGAGCATGATTGATCTAAGAAATATAATCATGCAAGGAATAAGGGAGGCGGTACCCCGAGGCCAGAATATTAGTAAGGTATTTGGGGAATGCCAGGGAAAGGAAGAATCACCCACCGAATGGTTAGAGAGATTGCGACGAAGTCTGCAGATTTACTCTGGGACTGACCCTAGCTCTCCGGTGGGGGAAGTCCTGCTCAAAACCCAATTTGTGGCAAAGTCATGGGAAGATATCAGAAGGAAATTAGAAAAGATCGATGGGTGGCAGGAAAAAAGTCTCCAAGAGCTTCTGAGGGAAGTTCAAAAGATTTACATGAGGAGAGAGGATGAAAAGCAGAAACTCCAGGCCAAGATATTAGTGGCTGCAGTAAAAGAAGTACAAAAACAAGATCAGACACAGGGCAAGTTTAAAACAGTACCAAAAAAGCAACAAGGGTCTCAAAAGGGCGGCCCTGCTCCACAAAAAGATCCTCCGGAGTGTTACTACTGTAAAAAGGTAGGACACATCCAACGGGACTGTCGACAAAGAATAAAGGATGAAAAAGTATTTCAAGAAGACTAGGGGGGTCTTGGGCTCTTTCAGATGGGGACGGTAACAGCAAAGGAGCCCTTGATAAAATTGAAGGTGGGTCCCCATCGTCAGGAAATAAAATTCCTGGCTGATACGGGAGCTGAAAGAAGCACCCTGCAGAAATTACCTATGGGATGCGTGGCAAGTAAGGAAAAGGTGGTTGTAATTGGTGCTAAGGGAGATCCCTTCAAGGTCTCTGTAATAAAAGATGTGGAGATTGAATCGCAACATAAAGTATGCTTAGGAAATTTGTTATTAGTAGAAGAGGCTGATTACAATTTATTAGGAAGAGATATGATTATTGCATTAGGTATAAATATTGTTGTAAGAAATTCCGAATTGGTAATAAAGATATTCCATTTAACTCCAAAGGATGAAAGGGAAATTGATCCCTGAGTGTGGCATTCAAAAGGGGAAGTGGGGAAGTTAAATATTACCCCCATCAAAATTGAAATAGAGAACCCGGAAGATCCGATAAGGATCAAACAATATCCCATCCCGATAGAAGGGAGAAGGGGTCTGAAATTAGTAATCGATGACCTTCTCAGAGGGGGTACCCTCGAACCCTGTATGTCCCAACACAACACCCCCATCCTGGCAGTAAAGAAAGCAGATGGGAGCTTCCGACTGGTTCAGGATCTTAGAGCAGTAAATGCTAGGACCCAAACCAGGTTTCCAGTGGTGGCAAATCCTTATACTTTACTAAACAGACTCTCACCGGAGGATGTATGGTATAGTGAAATTGATTTAAAAGACGCCTTCTGGACCTGCCCTTTGGATGAAAGAAGTAGGAATTTCTTCGCCTTCCAGTGGGAAGATCCGGACACCAACCGAAAGCAACAGCTAAGGTGGACCGTCCTCCCGCAGGGATTTGTATAATCTCCAAACCTGTTTGGACAGGCCCTGGAGCAACTACTCACCCAATTCACTCCAGAGGAGGGGACAAAATTGCTACAATAAGTAGATGATTTGCTAATTGCTGGAGCAACGGAAGAAAAGGTGAAAAATTGCACGATTTCTTTATTGAATTTTTTGGGACAGAAAGGATTGAAGGTATCAAAATCCAAACTGCAATTCACAGAGCCCGAGGTAAAATATCTTGGACATTGGATACCTCAGGGAAAAAAGAAATTAGATCCTGAGACAGTGGTGGGAATTCTTGCACTCCCTGCCCCAAAAACAAAAAGACAAATTAGACAATTTTTAGGGCTCCTGGGATATTGCAGACAGTGGATTGAAGGATTTAGTGAGAAGGTAAAATTTCTGTATGAAAGGTTAAACACCGATAGAGTGAAATGGACAGTGCAGGATGAAGCTAAGTTTCAAGAATTAAAGAATGCTCTCATAACTGCCCCAGTACTAACCTTGCCAGACACTAATAAAGAGTTCCAGCTGTTTGTAGACGTGAGTGGACAAACAGCACAAGGAGTTCTGACCCAGGAATGGGCAGAAAAGAAAAAGCCCATAGGATTTTTGTCGAAAATTCTAGATCCAGTCAGTCGAGGCTGGCCTACTTGCTTGCAGGCAATTGTGGCAGTGGCTCTGTTGGTTGGAGAAGCGAAAAAGGTAACCTTTGGAGCTCCTTTGATAGTATTCACCCCACATGATGTAAGGAATATCTTACAACAGAAAGCAGAGAAATGGTTAACTGATTCGAGGCTTCTGAAATATGAAGCCATGTTAATCAGCTCACCAGGCCTGGAACTAAAAACAACTACTGCGCAGAACCTGGCGCAGTTTTTATTTGGGGAACCAACAGGTAAGCTACTTCATAATTGCATCGAGACAGTAGAACTGCAAACCAAGGTTAGGCCTGACTTGGAGGATCAGGAATTGGAAGGAGGAGAAAAATGGTTCATTGATGGCTCCTCAAAGATGGTTGAAGGAAAATGAAGATCAGGATATGCCATCATAAATGGCATGACAGGACAAACTATAGAATCGGGTCCCCTAAGGGCAAGTTGGTCTGCACAGGCTTGTGAGCTATTTGCTCTCCTAAGAGCTCTTCAGGGCTTGAAAGGAAAAAGGGGAACCATTTACACTGATTCAAGGTATGCATTTGGAGTAGTGCATACTTTTGGAAAAATATGGGAAGAAAGAGGTTTGATTAACACAAAAGGGAAAGGATTAATACATGGAGAAATAATCAGGCAAATTTTGGAAGCAGTCAGAGAGCCACAGGAGATATCGGTTGTTCACGTAAAAGGACACCAAACTGGGTGGCAATTCCACACAAGGGGGAACAATTTGGTGGACAAAGAAGCCAAACGAGCGGCTTTGTTAACAGTAAGTATTCCCGAGATAGTCCCAAGGGAACCACCAGAAGTTTCCTTGCTCCCTTCGGAAAAGGAGCTGGAAGAATTCAAAAAGGTAGGAGGCTACTTCAAAGAGGGCAAATGGTGGTTACCAGACGGGAGGGAGCTAGTCCCAAAGGGAATAGCAAAGGGAATACTCAGAAGGTTGCACGAACAGACACATTGGGGAACCAGGGCATTGGCCGAACAATTTTTGAAATTCTTTGGGTGCAAAGGAATCTTCGAGCTCGCAAAACAAGAGGCACAGGGGTGTGTGATATGCCAAAAAGTAAATCAATCAAATTTTAAACAATCAAATTGGGGAGGTCGGCCGCTCTCATACCGGCCGTTTGAAAGAATCCAAGTAGATTTCACAGAATTACCAAAAATTGGTAGAAATAAATTTTTGCTGGTAATAGTAGATAAGTTGACACATTGGGTAGAAGCTTTTCCCAGAGCAAAGGCTACAGCCCAAACAGTGTCTAAAATTCTACTAGAAGAAATAATTCCCAGATATGGGATAGTGGATCATATTGACTCAGATCAAGGCACTCATTTTACTTCAAAAATTATTAAACAATTATCAGAAGCATTAGGAATAAGATGGCAATATCACACCCCCTGGCATCCTCAGAGTTCGGGGCAAGTAGAAAGAATGAATCAGACATTAAAATCACAGCTATCCAAACTTATAATTGAAACCACAATGTCTTGGATCAAATGTCTTCTCCTGGCATTGTTGAATATCAGAACCATGCCACATTCCGAAACAGGCTTGTCCCCCTTTGAAATGCTATATGGAATGCCATATAAGCATGGAATGCCGGTAGCACATCCTCAAGTGGAGGATGTGCAACTTCAACCATATCTCATTTCTATAAATAACAATTTACAGGAACTGAGGAGAAGAGGATTGATTCCTCAAAGCACAACGCTAGGATTTCCCATTCATCAGATTTGACCGGGAGATAAAGTTCTAATCAAGGTGTGGAAGGAGCTTCCCCTGAGCCCTCACTGGGAAGGCCCATTTCTCGTCCTCTTAACTACAGATACAGCGGTTCGAACTGCCGAGAAGGGCTGGACACACTCTTCTCGGGCAAAGAAAGTTTCAGACTACAATTCCTCCGAGTGGAAAGTTACTACCCCTCCGGGAGAATTGAAAATCAAGCTTCAGCGACACCACAAATGAGTGAAGAACGGATAAGTTGTACCAATTTTGATTGTTACTGCTTTCCTTTTGTACACTTTAAGTGCGCTTATTGTAAGCAAATTTGGGTGGCTCACTGTTTAAGAGGGTATAAACCAAGGGGTTTGTGCACTAAGTGTTTAGAAAAAGAATTAGATCAGACCAACAGATTCCTAATACTTGCTACCCGGGCGGGCCTGCTGGAACTCGACTCTCCTGAGTGGTTCCTGTTTTTCCGAAAGGGATTGAGAGGTCAACTTGACTGCAAGGCGGAACCTCTAGTAATTGAGTGCCGCCGAACAATAAAAGTACCGTGCAGGATTGACACGATCAAAGCATCTCGGTGGGCAACCTTTAAGAGAAGATTTGCCATCAGGACTTCAAGGGCCCCTGAAGACAGTCCCTGCTGCCGAGAAGATGGCAATCCCCGCCGTATGTTCATATACGGGCGAAGGGCAAGGCAGAGGGATGCAGTGGTGGGGAATCCTGATGATCCTGAACTTAGCCATGTGCTTGGCCGAGGGAATGAGCTCCGAGGCGCCTCCGGGGGTGAGTCCCCCGGGGAAGTGTGAGCAGTGCCGAACTGCCACAGAAACCGAGCGATTGGTCGTTTGTCCTCCAGAATTGCACGCAGGGGTATGCTGGTCAAATGATACCCAATTTGATTTGTGCAAATTAAAGGGGAAGATTTGGTGCTCCAACCCAGGGGCAAGTATTATGGAAAAGCAATTTCGGACCTCGGGAAAACAAAAGATTCAAACACTTCTGAAACAAAAGGGAGGTAAGGGGAGTTCCCCCAATTTCGGTCTGTGGACAGTGTAACAAAACTGTCTGGATTGGGGGGAAGAGGCAATCAACTTTCATAGCTTATTACCAAGTCAACCCTCTTTGCTACAATAAAGCAAGCTTAAAACCTTGTACGATTGGTGGAAAAATGTATTGGGAAGGGAAAAATTTAAAACATGAAACAAAAACGTCATTCAGTAATGAGCCTATAATTTTGGATTTACTAAAAAGTGATGATGATCGAGTGTGTCTGCAGTTTGACCAAGTATTCTGTTTTTCAAAAGATAATGAAGGGTTAGATCCGGAAAATAAAATAAAACAACTAACCCTGGAGTTAAAGAGACGAGAAATGGAAAACAAAAGAAAGAGGTTAGAACAAGAAAGGCTAAACTCCCTCAGTGAACAATATGAACAATTAGAAAAACAATATAACAGCTGGAATTTACCCAGCCCCAACCAAAATCTATTTATAGACTTAATGCAGGAAATTGCCACCGAATTAGGTTTATCTAACTGTTGGATATGTGGTGGCTTGAAATTGGCCGAAAGATGGCCATGGAAGGGAGAGGGATTAACCCTGGAACAATTGCTAAAATGGACAGGACTGAAATTATCCAAAACGACACGGAGACCTGAGGGATGGGTAATTGATAAAAGAATAATTGGAACGTTTTGCATTAGCTGGGAGGGAAAAGAATTTACCGATTTAGTAGGGTACACCCCGTGTGTAAACACTCTCACGGTAAATTCAGATAAAAAAACGAAGGTCTGGCAACCAGAACCACCCGAGGGTTATTGGAGCCACTCTCGGGAAAATAATTGTGAATGGGTAGACATAATTGGACTCTGTTGGAATAAAAATCAGGGGGCCAATCCCTTCCATACATTTATAGGCCTGAGGGAATATTGGGAGGATCCGGCAAAATCAAACAAAGGTTGGGAGGCACTGGACAGGATTTACTGGATATGCGGAAAAAAAGCATATAGTGAATTACCAAAGAAATGGAAAGGATCCTGCACACTTGGGATAATTCGGTCTTTTTTCTTTACATTGCCTAAAGACGAAAGTAAGTCTTTAGGTGCTCCCCTCTTTGAAACGTTAGCCCAGCAAAAGAAGGAATTGAAGCGAGAACTACCGATGGCAAGAGGCAACCAAAAGTGGAAAGAGGAGGAGTGGCCTGCCAAAAGGATCATTCAATATTATGGGCCCGCTACCTGGGCAAATGACGGCAGCTGGGGTTACCGGACCCCCATTTATCTCCTCAATCGGCTTATTAGGTTGCAGGCTGTAGTAGAAGTAGTCTTGAATCACACTTCAGAAGCCCTAGAACTCCTAGCGAAACAACATTCACAGATGAGAGCTTTTGTATATCAAAATAGATTAGCTCTCGACTATTTGCTAGCTGAGGAGGGAGGAGTGTGCGGTAGATATAATGAATCCAAGTGTTGCATGGAGATTGATGACTACGGAGAAACTATAAAGGGACTAGCAGCTGAAATAAAAAAGGTGGCACATGTGCCAGTTCAAAAGTGGAATTCCATTTTGCAAGCCTCCTGGTGGGATCAAATCTTTGGACAGGGGGCTTGGTGGAAAAAGCTAGTTTTCCTTATAGGATGTTCGATTGCCGGAGTTATCTTCCTGCCTTGTCTGATTCCTTGCTTGATCAGATTGATACATTCTGTGGTACAAGGAATGCAAATTGACACCCTCCCAATAGACCCGGAAAAAGCACAAGGGAAAACAACCCTTCTTTCTAAACTAATGAAGTTAGAAGAAGAGAAAGAAAGTAAAAATGCAATTAAAGCCTTGGAGGAGTTTGAAAATAAACACATGTTATCTCAAGGAAATAATGAGGATACACTAACAAACTGGGAAGAAAATGAAATTGAGTAAGGGGAATACCAGTATTCCTCTTCCAGTAACGATTGATTAAAATACGAATTTTTAATGGGATGAATTATTAGGCGGGGGACTGTAATAAATTAATCTGCAAATAAAAATTCGTAAAAAGTATAAATAAGATATGTATGTGTTGTAATGATATAAAATCCAAAATGCAAAAAAATCCTTCTCCGGGTCTGGCCGGGATTTCCCTCCGAGAGGCAACAGATTGCAACCAACACTCAGATAACGAACATCAGCTCAGAAAATAGACAGGATGAGGGCCATCAGGAGGACAAAAGAACTGGCTTGGAGGAGATATCCATCTCTGGACCTGAACAACGCCCCTGCAGATCTCTATTGGGAAACAATCAGGTCGACAAAAAGACAAGCCCCGAAAAGGTAGTCGTCGCCAGACCTGAACACCCCACCTGTCAAACCGATGTTGGAGAAGCAATCAAAAGAAACAAAGGGAAAGACACTGCCGAGATATCCATCGGCACCGGCCCCGATCACACCACTCTGCCTTGATGACACAAATTGAAATACATACAGAATCTCTTTACATATGAGGAGATCCTGTCCGGACACTTGTTAGTTCTATCTTTCCATGCCAGGAAATCCATTCACCGGACAATCAAGGACACTTGGTGAATGGAGCCTGCTTGGAATTCTAGCCTGAGGACATAAAATCTCTATAAAACCCCAGGCTTGAGAACCCTCAAGCGTGGATTTGGGAACCCTACACCTCTGGTGTAGACCCTGTCCACCCAGCGCTGCGCTGACCGTTTTATTGTGTTTTTTTCTGGTTGTTTGTTCTTTGTTGTTTATTAATAAATTTCTCTCTTTATTTTTATTCTGAATTTGCCTTTGCATTTATAACACTTTGAACACTCTATTCCTCCCCATACTCCGTCATGAATTAAAGGAGTTCTTTTCAGGACTTCATTGTCCATCCCCATAGTTTTAACAGAAAGATATTTCAGCTTAATTAAAGCATCTTCTTAATTCTCTACCTTTCTTGAAGCTTCTTTTCTTTCTTGCCACTAGTAGTTTATAAAGTCTCTTTTCATGTTGATCGCCCTCCTTTTCTCTCTCTGGATAAAAAGATTAATCTGCAAGTCTCATCTGGATAAGAAAGAGTTAAAATCCTGCCCAAGCTTTTGTAGATGGTTCGGTGACTTCTGCTGAACAGGAGCTAGAGCCGTTTGCGATGGAAAGTTCCTCATAGCTGCTCTGGAGAGCGTGATCACCGTCTCTGCTTGCAGCAGGCCCAGAGCCCTTCTCTTTCTTCACTCGGCAGTTTTCTAGTGAATGTAGTTACAGCAAAACCTGCAGCCGAGCCAGAGATCGGGCCGGCCCGGCCCGGCCCAACCTGGCCCGGGGCAAACCCTCCGCAGGCCCCATCTCCCGGCCGGGAGATGCGGCAGGCCCAGCCCGGCCCCCGCCCGGCCGAATGGCCTGGGCAGGGAATGGGAGGGCTGGAGCTCCGCCACCCTTTACAGTCAGGAAACAAAGAGAACAAGAGAGCTCTGGTTTTACACTTTAAGGTGGGGTTCACAAGTTGATCCCCCTTTTTAATGGCTAAAACTGCTGTCAATTCTCAGCAATGACCGATAATTGGTTATGAGAAAAGACTCCAGGCAGTCCCCAGCAACTTCAACTTTCTTAAAGGTAAAGTAACCCCATGACACAGCTGTATTTCTCCCATTTGCTGTACTTTACTTAAATATGGGTCCTATAACTAAGGCTACTGTGGCTATTATCCAGCTTGTTCTGTGGGTTGATAAGGTGAGGAATTCATGGATGTTTAACGTCCTCTGGACGGCGGGCTCATGGATTCAGAGCTGTCACACACTAACTGGATGGTTTTTGGGTTACTTTAATAATGGTACCTACTGGGAGAAAAAGACAGCTGGGGAAATTTTCTCCCAACCTTTCACCCAGTTCCTTGGGCCTACACCACCAGTTTTCGAAGGATTAAAATCTTCTCTGAATGCTAATGACATCTTACAGTGGCTGGTGGTACTGATAGGCCTGTTCTACTTAGCCTTCAGAGACAAAGGGAAAGAGACTGGAGGTGCTGCCCCAGAGCCTGCCCCTGCCCAAGAGACAGGGGGTGCTGCTCCAGGGCCTGGCACAGCCTCAGAGACAGAGAGTGCTGCTCCAGAGCCTGCCCCTGCATCAGAGACAGGGGGTTCTGCTCCAGAGCCTGCCCCTGCCCCACAGCCCACCTCAGAAATGAACCACCCAGAATGGGTGGGGGTTCTGGTGAAGGAGATACGTGAGATGAGCCGGAAGATAGAGTGCATTTCCTCAGCTGCTGAGAAACCCTCCCCCTGCCTCAAAGAGGGAGAGTCTGATGGTGCTGCAGTGGAACCCACAGACGTTACAACCGTCCAGGTTCCAGCTGAACCACAAGGACAGTCACAGCCAGCAGCTGTTGCCCCTGTGGAAACAAGAAAGTCTAAGATGAAATCACAGCACGCTCTTGATAAGGATAAGAAAGGAGGGCCCTCACAACCCACAGGGGAGCCAGAAGTTGAAATCATTACTGAGTCTCTGACATATGACAGCCTCCATAAGTTACAAAAAGACATTGTGAGGCGGGGGCGTGAGCCTTATACAACCTGGTTACTTCTGGTCTGGGACCTTATGGGTACAGGCGTGCAGCTGGATGGTGGTGAGGCAAGGAATGTGGGACCCTTGACCCAGGACTCAGGTGTGAATCAGGTATTTGTCAGGGAGCAAGGGCCCCTTTCCCTCTGGGAGCGGCTTTTGATGAGTGTAAGAGAGAGGTTTGTCCACAGAGAGAGAATGGAAGAGCACTATCATAGAAGGGAATGGAAAACCATTGAGGAAGGGATCCAACAGCTGAGAGAAGTGGCGATATTAGAGGTCCTTTTTGGGAGGGGTGGATAGCATGATAATGACCCCGACAAAGTCAGGTGCACTGGGCAGTTGTTGTGGAGTCTGGCAAATCTAGGGCCACGTGACTACACCACCTGTATTGCACTGATTAACGCTGATAACAGCAGAGAGACGGTGGGTTCTGCTGCCACCAGGCTTAGAAATTACGACAGTATGGTCCATGGCCCACAGCAGGCTAAGATTTCCGCTGTGATTAAGGAACTAAAGAGGAGATGAGGGAAATGAGGGAAGAGATGAGGAAGAACAGTTCCCATACGGCACCAGTGCGGGTCACAAGCCCAAAACTCCAAGCCCCACGTCCCCCAGCTAGAGAGAGAGGGTACCCCTCACGAACTGAGCTGTGGTTCTTTCTACGTGACCATGGGGAAGACATGGGAAAGTGGGATGGGAAACCCACTTCTGCCCTGGCAGCACGAGTGCGTCAACTCAGGCAGGGAACCATTAACCAGAAAGGTTCCACTAAAGTGAAGGTAGCCTCAACCTTCCATGACCAAACTGCCAGACATTACAGAAAAGAGGATGATCCCCTTGAAGGAACCTCTAGCATGTATGCCCAGGGAGGAGAGGATGACCAGTGCTAGAGGGGCCCTACCTCTAGCCAGGAAGAGGCACGGGAAAACCGGGTCTTTTGGACGGTGTGGATCCGATGGCCTGGCACATCAGAGCCACAAAAATACGAAGCTTTAGTTGATACTGGTGCACAGTGTACCCTAATGCCATCAGGACATGTGGAGGCAGAACCTGTTTCCGTTGCTGGGGTGACGGGGGGATCGCAGCAATCGACTCTGTTGGAAGCTGAGGTGAGCCTGACTGGGAAGGAGTGGCAGAAACATCCCATTGTGACTGGCCCAGAGGCCCCGTGTATTCTGGGCATAGACTTCCTTCAAAATGGCTATTACAAAGACCCAA
This sequence comes from Poecile atricapillus, assembly GCF_030490865.1. Lineage (NCBI taxonomy): Eukaryota > Metazoa > Chordata > Aves > Passeriformes > Paridae > Poecile > Poecile atricapillus. The sequence goes on from NC_081289.1 coordinate 72,201,211, forward strand.
AGAGACTCAGGTGGGCTTTTGGAATAGCTGCCGTGGAGGCAGAGGACATTAAGCAATTGAACATCTTGCCTGGACTATCAGAGAACCCATCTGCAGTAGGACTCCTGAAAGTGGAAGAACAGCGAGTACCAATTGCCACCTCGACAGTGCACCGCCGGCAGTATAGGACAAATCGAGATGCTGTGATCCCCATCCACAAGATGATCCGAGAACTGAAGAGTCAAGAGGTGGTCAGCAAAACCCACTCACCCTTCAACAGCCCCATCTGGCCTGTGCACAAGTCTGACAGAGAATGGAGACTGACTGTGGACTATTGTGCATTGAATGAAGTGACTCCACCGCTGAGCGCTGCCGTGCCAGACATGCTGGAGCTCTAGTATGAGCTGGAGTCCAAGGCAGCAAAGTGGTACGCCACTATTGACATTGCCAATGCATTTTTCTCCATTCCCCTGGCAGCAGAATGCAGGCCTCAGTTTGCCTTCACGTGGAGGGGAGTGCAGTACACCTGGAACTGACTGCCCCAGGGGTGGAAGCACAGCCCCACCATCTGCCATGGACTGATCCAGGCTGCACTGGAAAAGGGTGAGGCTCCAGAACATCTGCAGTACATTGATGACATCATTGTGTGGGGGAACACAGCAGTAGAAGTATTTGAGAAAGGAGAAAAGATCATCCAGATTCTGCTAGAAGCCGGCTTTGCCATCAAGAAGAACAAAGTCAAAGGACCTGCTTGAGAGATCCAGTTCTTGGGAGTAAAGTGGCAAGATGGACGGCATCAGATTCCCGCTGAGGTCGTCAGTAAGATCACTGCAATGTCTCCACCCACCAGCAAGAAGGAAACGCAAGCTTTCCTAGGTGCCATAGGTTTTTGGAGGATGCACATTCCTGAGTACAGCCAGATCGTGAGCCCTCTCTACCTGGTTACCCGAAAAAAGAATGATTTCCACTGGGGCCCTGAACAGCAGCAAGCCTTTGCTCAGATCAAACAGGAGATTGCTCATGCAGTAGCCCTTGGCCCAGTCAGAACAGGACCAGACGTGAAGAACGTGCTCTACTCTGCAGCCGGGAACAATGGCTTGTCCTGGAGTCTTTGGCAGAAAGTGCCTGGGGAGACTCGAGGCCAACCACTGGGATTCTGGAGCCGAAGCTACAGAGGGTCCGAAGCCAACTACACTCCCACAGAGAAGGAAATCTTAGCTGCCTATGAAGGAGTTCAAGCTGCCTCAGAAGTGATTGGAACAGAAGCACAACTCCTCCTGGCACCCCGACTACCAGTGCTGGGGTGGATGTTTAAAGGAAAGGTTCCTGCTACCCACCACGCCACCGATGCTACATGGAGCAAGTGGATCGCCCTCATCACTCATCACATTGGAAACCCAAATCGCCTTGGGATTTTGGAGATAATTACAAACTAGCCAGAAGGTGAAAACTTTGGTCTCACTGATGAAGAGGAGCAGGAACAAGTGACACAGGCTGAAGAAGCTTCACTGTACAACCAACTGCCAGCAGAAGAAACACGCTATGCTCTGTTCACTGATGGTTCCTGTCGCATCGTAGGAATGAACCGGAAGTGGAAAGCAGCCATATGGAGCCCCACACGACAGGTCGCAGAGGCCACTGAAGGGGAAAGTGGATCAAGCCAACTTTCTGAACTCGAAGCTGTTCAACTGGCCCTGGACATTGCTGAAAGAGAGAAGTGGCCAAAGCTCTACCTCTATACTGATTCATGGATGGTAGCCAATACTCTGTGGGGATGGCTGGAAAGGTGGAAAAGAGCCAACTGGCAACACAGAGGAAAGCCAATCTGGGCTGCTGATGAGTGGAAAGACATCGCCACTAGGGTAGAGAAACTGTCTGTGAGGGTCCGTCATGTAGATGCCCATGTCCCCAAGAGTAGGGCTAATGAAGAGCACCGAAACAATGAGTAGGTGGATCAGGCTGCAAAGATAGAGGTGTCAAAGATAGACTTAGATTGGCAACACAAGGGAGAGTTGTTCCTAGCTCGATGTGCCCATGACTCCTCAGGTCATCAGGGTAGAGATGCCACCTATAAGTGGGCACGAGACCGAGGGGTTGATCTAACCATGGACAGTATTTCCCAGGTTATCCATGACTGTGAGATGTGTGCCACCATCAAGCAGGCCAAGCAGTTGAAGCCCCTCTGGTACGGTGGGCGGTGGTCCAGATACAAGTATGGGGAAGCCTGGCAGATTGACTACATCACACTGCCCCAAACCCGCCAAGGCAAGCGCTACGTGCTCATGATGGTAGAAGCCACCACTGGATGCTTGGAAACCTACCCTGTGCCTCATGCCACTGCCCGTAACACCATCCTGGGACTTGAAAAGCAGGTCCTTTGGAGGCATGGCACCCCTGAGAGGATTGAGTCAGACAATGGGACTCATTTCAAGAACATCCTTATAAACACCTGGGCTAGGGAACATGGCATCGAGTGGGTGTACCATATCCCCTACCATGCACCCGCTGCTGGAAAAGTTGAACGGTGCAATGGCCTGCTTAAAACCAGCTTGAAGGCACTAGGTGGAGGAACTTTCAAGAACTGAGAGATTAATTTAGCAAAAGCCACATGGTTGGTGAACACCCAAGCTTCCACTAACCGTGCAGGCCCTGCCCAATCTGAGCCCTTTAAAATGACAGATAGAGATAAGGTTCCAGTGGTACATATGAGACGTATGCTGGGAAAAACTGTTTGGGTTAATTCTGCCTCCAGCAAAGACAATCCAATCCGTAGGGTTGTCTTTGCTCAAGGACCGGGTTGCACTTGGTGGGTGATGCAAAAAGATGGAGAGACCCGGTGCATACCCCAAGGGGACCTGGTTTTAGGGTGAACTACCCATGACACTGTGCTTGTATCTGTATCTGCATGTACATATGTATATAGTTAAAGTAGTAAGTGTTCGTGTATAATTTAAAGGTTTAATATTTGATGCAAAATTTTGGTATGAGAAAAAATTTGGGGTGGATAGTGTTGGGGGTTAGGTGTCCTTTTTTTTGTTGTTCTGGCTTGCCCGTGGAATTTTTACCCATTAGTTGTGGGGACAACCTAACTGTGGGTACTTAGTGGGTGCTTGACAAAGGACAAAGAGTGGCCGGGCCAAAGGGGGGGAAGGGGGCAGAAAAGGAGGGTGGGGACAGTTTTTGGCTGGCTTTCTTTGGTTTCGGGGAAAGACATTCTTCTTCTGGGGCTGCTGCGGTGGAGAGAAGGGAATTTCACCATCACCCAGATGGAGCTGCTGCTTCTTCTCCTTCTCCCCTCTTTGTTGGTGGCCTCGCACCCCCTGCCCTGCCGGGACGTGTGGCAGTGCCAGGCACCGCCGCGGAGCTGCTGATCCACCTCATCCACCAGCCCAGGATCTCAGCTCGTCCCTGCTGTTTCCAGCTGACTGTTCCTTGGAGCCCTGCAGGAGCACCGGGACTGCCCACGCGAGGGGGTTTGTGAAACAAAGCCTCTCCCCCATCCCATCTCAGCCGAGAAAGCTGTCCCAGGGTCCCTGGTTCTGTTTTCTTGTTAATGCTTTAGTTATTGTTTGTTTGTTTGCCTGGTTATACTAGTAAAGAACTGTTATTCCTATCCCCAGATCTCTGCCTGAAAGCCCCTTGATTTCAAAATTATAATAATTCGGAGGGAGGGGGTCTACATTCTTTCATCCCAAGGGAGGCTCCTGCCCTCCCTAGCAGACACCTGTCTTCTGGAACCGCGACATATGGTAAAAGAAGATACACCTGTGGTGGTAATAGAGAAAGATACACCTAAGGTAAATGCTACTTTAGTGAATCAAAATGACTCTCTAGATTTTGAGAGCATCCCCAGTCCAGAACCTCCACAAAGTACTCTTTGTAATCTTATGCACGTTACTTATCAGCTCTTAAATGTGACCAAACCAAATCTGACTGAAAATTGTTGGCTTTGTTTTACAATCAGACCTCCTTTTTATGAAGCTATAGGGGTATCTGAAAATCCCAGATGAGCTAATGGAAGCAACCCAGTGGAATGCGATTGAAAAGATCCTAAAACTCCAAGTATTACCTTAACCTCAGTTACCAGACAGTGAAAATGTATCGGGAGTGCTCCTCCACACCAGCAACACTTATGTGATAAATATGTTCAGATAAAGAGTAAACAAAAACCAGCAAAATGGTTGATCCCAGTTAAAAATGCTAAATGGATATGTTCTAAGAGTGGATTAACCCCCTGTGTTTCTACTGAAACTTTCAATGAGACCTTTGAATTTTGTGTACAGGTAATGGTAGTTCCAAAGTTACTTTACCAGTCTGAAGAAGAAATATATAGAGCTCAAATTACTCCAGAACACCACTTAGCGACAAGGGAACATTTTACAGCATTGACAGTAGCTACCTTAATGATCATTGGAGGAGCAGGTGTTGGTACTGGAGTGGCTTCACTAGTAAAACAAAATCAAGAGTTTAGCTCACTGGGGGTGGCTGTAGATGAAGATTTAGCCAGAACTGAGCAGTCTATCATGGCTTTAGAAAAATCTATAAGGTCCTTATCAGAAGGGGGTTAGACTTAATATTTTTGCAACAAGGAGGACTGTGTGCTACACTTAGGGAAGAATGTTGTGTTTATGCTGATCACACGGGACTTGTTAGAGACACAATGACTAAATTGAGAGAAGGGCTAGAACAAAGAAAAAGAGAAAGGTGTTAGCGTTCAGTAACACACATAACCACGAATGGTTATATGAAGGTGCTTTATTTAAAGAGCTCTGGGTGTCAGGGGTACACATACCCAAATCTAACCCGATTTGGGTTTTCGAGTTGAACATATTTTATACTCTATCGTTATGCAACTTACATATTAATTATTAAACTTACATTGTTCTATTGTATGCATTGTTTTTACCCAAGCATGAATTTCTCGTGATCCCCCCTTAGCCCCCTAACATGGTTCCCCATGTTCTCTAAACAATAATTATATCTAATCACATCTAACAATTGTATCATTTATCATATACTGATTACACAGGTGCAGCTTGACCTGGTCTTTAGCAAGCACAAGGCCTAACATTTCCAGGGCTTTCCAAACCTAACTTTCTCTCTAAGTCCCCGAATTTTCTAAGATTTTAAAGCCTTTTACTATCAAAGGGAGGCCCAGCAAACTTGGTATGAATCTTGGTTTAATAGCTCCCCCTGGCTTACTACCTGCTGTTGTTGTTGACAATCGCTGGGCCCATACTATTTTTAATAATAGGGTTGACCTTTGGGCCATGCGTTTTTAATAAGTTGCTAAACATCGTAAAAGGGAGATTAGAAGCTGCTCATCTGATGCTTGTTAATGCTAAAAATGAACAAATTTCAATTGATACAGAAGTAGGAGAAATGCTTATTTTAAGTAACCAAGCATTACAACGTTTTAATGAACAAAATATAGAAAGAGAGAAAGGGAGGATTGTGATGAGTATATAAGGAGATTGTTCATAAAAACAAGAAAATAAAGGGTTAAGCAAGGTATTGGGAATTGAAAAGTTCCAAGCAGAACTGGCAGAAACCCCAAGGACGTCCTGTTGTTGAGCATAACTTATATACTCATTATCTTAGCCAAATACGGAGCTTGAAGCATAACTTGTGTATCCAATATTTTAGCCACATATGGAGCTTAGCTTGCAGGTCAAGGGTGATGCTGTGAGGAAGAAGAGTGCCTTCCTCCCCATGACCACCAAAAGGCAAGACACGACCACCTAGCAACAAGCCGTGCAGAAGCAAAAGCAACCCGGATGATGCAGAAACCGGAACTGGAAAGACTATAAGGACTCTTAAATTTTAGGGAGGGAGGCGCGAGCTGTTAGTGGAGCAGTGACTCCCCAGCCGCCCAGCGCTGTTTTGCTCGCTGCCGCTTGCTAAAATAAATCCAATTATTTTTATTCAACAAGGACTTTGATTTTTATTAATATACCTCATAAGAGACCAAGCTGCTCTTCCTGCTCTCGGGCTGGCAACAGCTCTCCCTCAGTCTGGCACGGCATCTCTGATAAAGCAATCTGCTCTTTCTCCAGAAGGACCTGCACAGAAGCAAGAGAACATGAGCTTCAACTCCCCACACAACATTTGTGGGCCACGACTCAAACACTGATGGGCTCACACATTCCCAAAGCACTGTGCTGCTGCTCTCCTGGCTTGTTCTCTGCCCTTGGGGAGACCCAGATTCCAAAGGGACACTGGCAGTACAATCAGGGTCCATCTGGGTCTGAATCCCCAAGAGACTCTTGGGCAGCTGACAGGAAATGTGTGCCATTTCTCAAGGGTCTGCTGAGGGCCTCCGTCCCCTTCTGCTCTGTCCTCTTTGTCTTGCCATAGTGACTGACACTCAGCCCTGTCCCACAGCTCCATCCTGGCTCTGCAGGTGGTTTCCTGTGTGATTTCATCCCTTGTGAGAGACACTTGTGGAGTTCATGTTCTCTTCTGGCCTGTACCAACATTCCTGCCTTTCTGACATCTACACTCTTGTTAGAAATCCCGGTCATTCAGGAGAAAAGGATGTGTGCAATTTGATCCTCTGATGGAGGTCAGAGAGCCCCTGTGGCCACCTGAGTATATGCAAGAGGACCAAAGTGTTTATCCTCCCTCTTTTGTCAGCTGAGAATTCTGAGCTGCACTAACAGGGATCCTCAAAAGCGCCCATCAACAAATGAATTGACACACCCCTAGGGATGCCAATGAAGGAAACCATGTGTCATGTAATGCATGTGTGACCTAAGTATCCAAACTCCACCAAGAGCTTGAGATTGTTCCACTCCCTTACGACATGCAGCAATTTGTTGGATAAAAAGAAGGTTTCACAGCAGAAGAGAGTGGAGGAGGAAAAGGGCTCTGAGGGGAAAAATCAACCATCTCTGCAGGGGGAATCATCTCTGCCTGCTCCAGATCAGTCAATGGGACCTGTCTCTCCTCCTCTCCTGAAAGGGATGCCTTCAGGTGACCTTTATACCACCAACTGCTTTGGAGCAGAGATGGGAAGATTCCACAATGTAAATGTTAGGTAGATGATAGATAGATAGATAGATAGATAGATAGATAGATAGATAGATAGATAGATAGATAGATAGATAGACAAATAGACAAATAGACAAATAGACAAATAGACAAATAGACAAATAGACAAATAGACAAATAGACAAATAGATAGATAGACGGATGATAGATCTCAGATATAGAGATCTGATTATTACATGTAAACTGTCTTTACTATTCTTTCTGTCCCAGCACATATCAACACTTGGTAGCCAGTGCCCCCATCAGCAGCAATGCTGAACTTGCTCTCCTGTTGCTTCACACTCTTGGGGAATCAGGAGCACACTGGTCCTTATGGAATGTGATCAGACCCAGAGCACTGCTCTGGGAACTGCACTCTTTGCGCATCTGTGGTCAGACAAGTTCTTCTCTTGGACTGGACCACACTGATGGTGCTGAAGTGGCTGCAATCAGAAATGAAGCCCAGCTCCATTGGGCTTCATTTCCACTGATCACTGAGGACCAGCTGGAATGCAAGGGCACTGATTTCCTGCCCGATTTCCAAACACAACACAAACTGCTCCTGTGCCAGGGGCTGGGATGAGAGCTGCCAAAGACACGGACACTGTTAATCTGAAATTGATGTGCAAGGCCCAGCTGACTGGGCAAGAACCAGAACAGCTCCTCCTGCACCAAAGTCCCCACCTCAAAATAAGTGTTCTCGTGCTAAAATACTCCATTGTTCAGAACTGCCATATGGAAAATTAAAATTATATCAGAACCTCTCCCAGTACTGGAAAAAGGCAGGAAATATTCAAAACAACTTTCCATTGTGGAAAAAGTAAAAGAAAAAAGAACAGATTTTGATTGCAAAAATGCAACCAAAAAACCCATAATAATGTGACCCCCTCCAGTGTGTAAAATAATAATTGGATGCGGTGAGGGGATGCTGATGGTCCCTCATCAGCCTGCCTGTCAGACTAAAGCTTCCTCAACACCTCCTCACTGGACCTGTCTTCCACAGCCTTCCCCAGTGCCCTTGTCCTTCTCTGGACACGCTCCAGCCCCTCAATGACTTTCTGATCAGAGGGGCCCAGGACTGGACACAGCACTCCAGCTGCGGCCCCGGCACTGCCCAGTGTTATAATTTATAGTGTTATGATTGTAATTGTTAGTCTGTTGGGATGTTCTTGTTCTCCCCTATTAACTGTATTGGTTTTGACCCCAGTTGTCAATTATGTAAACCCCTCCCCTTATTCCCGAACCTTCCCTGCCCATCACCCCGGCCTGCCCTAATCCCCTTATCCATCATTGTAAACCCGACCCTTTCTTCCAGAACCTTCCATGCTCCTCGCCCCTAGTTCAGTTCGTGATTGGTTCCATAGTTGCTGTCCCGCCCAGGACATGTCCCTATTGGTTCCCAGTAGTGTAACTGCCTTCCCCACTCCTCCTCCCCGATCCCTCATTGGACCCTGAGTTGTACCATCCCCTGGGGATCAAGCAGTATATAACCTTGGGTACGGCTGTGTTGGGGGGCTCTCCTTCCTCGTCGGGTTGTGAGTTGCAGGGAGTCAGGCTAGCCTGTCTTCCTACTCCTGTTGGTATTTTTGCCATCGAATAAAGGTTTGGCTACTTCTTTTAACATCCAGAAGAGTCCAGACCCTTGTTTTTGACAATTTTTGGTGCCGAAACCCAGGATATCCACGCCCAGATGTGGTTCCGGAGTAGCACAGATTTGGGTGGCGCGCATTTTCCTTTTATATATACCCCTGGACTACGTCGAGACCACGGAAGGGTTGCTGGATAGAACCTGAAGACCAGCGGGAGTGACAACCCGGTGAGAAGGACCCCCCCCCTCCAGGGAGCAACCCTGACCGGTAAGGTGTTGGGGTGAAGGGGGAGGGACCCCCTTAGGCTAGGAGGGAGACGGGCAAACCCCAGGGACCCAGAGGAGGGAGACGGGTGACCCCTAGGAACCCCAAAGTGCCTGGGACAACACCTGAGAGAGGGATTCCGCAGAAATCTAACTGAAGGTCCCGAGCTTCAGAAGTTTGGGAGAGGACTCTGAAGCCCTTAAGGCTGGGAAGGTGCCAGAGTCCATACACCACAGTGTGGAGACCTAGGAGGGAGAGGCCACCGACTGTGGGAGGGTCCCCCTTGGTGGTTAAGACCAGGTGGGAAGGTTTTTTTGTGAGTTAGACCATCTGGGGAATTAGGACCTGGAGGTGGGGAGGTAACTTTTCTCTGGACAGGGGAGAAAGGGGGTACTCACTCCGGGGTTTGTGCTCCTCGGGGGGTTGAGGGACAACCTGGGGAGATAGGACCCCGAACTAGGAACCTTGCCCGGAGTTTTTGGGGTTCATAGGGGGAAACCTCACAAGACGGAGACCCTAGAGAGGGAATAAGGGCCACCGGTTGTGGGAAGGGCCTTCTACTCATTAGGATTAGGAGGGAATGGTTTTAGAGCCTGTCATTATAGGGTTCTTGTATAAGGTTCTTTGAGTTCTGGTCATTTATAAGTTCCCTTGTTGTTAGTTGAATTTCTTTTTTTTAAGAGATTTTTTTTTACGAAGCATTGATTGCGATTCAGATTTGTGTTGCCCGTCATTAAATTTCAGTTTGGGTAGGGGCACATTATCCATTTAGTTTGAGGCTTGGTATATTAAAGTAATCCCGGTGCGCCAGAGGGATGTAGTTCTGGGGTGAGGCTCAGCTGAGAGTCTCCAGATCATCCCCTGGCTGTGGTGAGCAGGGATTGTGTGGCTGGCTGGGCAGCCATTTTGTTGTGGATCGTGTGGCTGGTCGAGCAGCCATTTCGTGTTGATTGTGTAGTTGGCAGAACAGCCATCTTGGTATGGGAGGCTAAGTGGCTGGAAGGGTGGCCATTCTGTTGCTGTGGCAGCCATTTTGAGCTGTGAAGGTGGATTGCTGATTAGACTATTAATTTTATCATTTAACTATTTCTTATTTCCCGCCATTTTGGGTTTTTCTTTATTGTTTTCAATTGTCCGCCATTTTGTTTTTACTTGATTACATTTATATTTAATTATTGTTTTCAATTGTCCGCCATTTTGTTCTTACCTGATTACATTTATATTTAATTATTATTTCCTATTGTCCGCCATTTTGTTTTCACCCGATTATTTTCAATTGTCTGCCATTTTGTTTTCACTTGACTACATTTAATTAATTGTCCACCATTTTGTTCTTACCTGATTAAATTTATATTTAATTACTATTTTCTATTGTCCGCCATTTTGTTTTTACCCGATTTTTTTCAATTGTCCGCCACTTTGTTTTTACTTGATTACATTTATATTTAATTATTGTTTTCAATTGTCCACCATTTTGTTCTTAGCTGATTACATTTATATTTAATTATTATTTCCTATTGTCTGCCATTTTGTTTTTACCTGATTACTTTCAATTGTCCGCCATTTTGGGGTTTGACCTGATTACTTTTGTGTTTAGATATTGTTTTCAATTGTCCGCTATTTTGCTTTTGACCCGATTATTTCAATTGTTTGCTATTTTGCTTTTTACTTGATTACATTTATATTTAATTATTGTTTTTGATTCTCCGTCATTTTGTTTCTACCCGACAATATTCAGAGATTGTATTTACATTTAATTATTATTATTTTCAATAGTCTGTCGTTTTGTTTCTATTCTAATACATTGATAACACTTCATAGGTATTTTTGATTCTGGTTATTGAAGTGTGAGGCCATAGGTGTGTATTTCGTTTTTGTTTGAAATATATATATTGATTTACATTACTTAGAGCACATAGAAAGGCAATATGGGGCAATGTGTGGGGAAGAGTGGCAATAAGAAAAATAGAAAAGATGCCAAGAGAAATACCTCCGAATAGCCCACTGGGAAAAATGCTGAGTAAGTGGGAGAAGGAGGAAAGGCTAAATGAATTAGATAAGGTAAAAATGATAGAATATTGCACGGAAATATGGCCAAAAGAGAGCATTTCTGAGGGCCCCGTGTTTTGGCCCTGGTATGGGTCGGGAGAGAGATGGTTGTGTTTGGCCCTGATTAAACATGTAAGTTTAAGGGAAACATCAAATGAAGAGGAAGTAAAATATGCCAGTTGTTGGCTTCATGATGATAAGAGGGAAGAAGAAATTAAAGTATACAAAGTAACTAAGGAGTCTGAAAAAGGAGAGGAAGAGAAATTGGAGAGGAAATGGGACCCTTTAGAAAACCTCCCACCACCTCCTCCCCCAACTCCACCTATGGTGCATCATCCTCCTCTTCTGCCATTAACATCTTACCCTACATTACCTCAAGCTTCCCTGGTCCCCTCGTCTGTATCTACATACCAAATATTAGAACCCACTACCTCTTCTTACAGAGCCTCTAGTTTCCCGGTCATCTCCCCCATGACACTGACACCCTCTTTGGGATTACCAGTGGAGGTTTCAACCTCAATTCCTCCACCGAGGCCTCCTTCTAACATCATTGCAGTTCCCGCAGCATCTCAAAGCGACCAATTGACTGATTCTCCCTCAACTAACCCGAATGTCCCTGTATCCCTTCCGGTCCCTGACAAACAGAGTTGGGATGAAGGGGGACATAGATATAATACCAGATTCCAAACAAAAAGAAATGAGGACAAAAGTGGAATAGCAGAAAAGCTGTTCCCGTTGCGGGAAGTACCCATGGGAGGTGCCAGAGGGGGTATAGGGTTTGTGAATGCTCCTCTGACCGCCTCGGACGTGCGGAACTTTAAGAAAGAGATAAAAACCTTATTGGAAGATCCAATTGGAATCTCGCATCAGCTAGATCAATTCCTAGGCCCGAGTGTGTACACCTGGGAAGAATTGAATTCAATCTCGAATATCCTGTTTTCCCCAGAGGAAAATCAGTTGATTAGAGCCGCTGCAATGAGGATATGGGAGAGGGAAAATCGGATTGGCCCCAGAGGGGAGGAGAAGGTTCCAAATCGAGATCCTGGGTGGAATCCCAATGAGGAAGAGGGAAGAGGGAGTATGAGAGATTACAGAACATTAATGATTAGAGGTATAAGGGAGGCAGTACCGAGAGTGAATAACGCAAAGCTAGCCTTCAATAGTCATCAGGAGAAGGAGGAGACACCTAGTGCGTGGTTGGAGAGGTTGAGAAGAAACTTCCAGCTATACTCAAGTGTCGATCCAGAAAGCCCGGAAGGACAGGTGCTAGTAAAAATACAATTCGTGACCAAGGCGTGGGTGGATATAAGAAGAAAATTAGAAAAATTGGATGATTTGCAGGAGAAGGGGTTGAATGAACTGCTGAGGGAAGCACAGAAAGTTTATCTGAGGAGGGAAGAGAAGAAAACAAAAGCAAAAGCAAAAATAATGATAGCAATGGCCAAAGAGAGCATGGGGGGAGAAAAAGGAGGAGCCAAAAAGGATGACAAGAGGGAATTCAGGAGGTGGGAGGAAGAAAAGGAAGGGAGAGAGGGAGGAGAGAGAAGGATACAAAGATCAGAATTAATATGCTATTACTGTAATGGGAGAGGACATATTAAGAAGTTTTGTAAGAAGAGGCAACAAGATGAATACATAGCCAAAGAACAGGACACTCTAGAAAAAATATTAAAAGGGGATGATTAGGGGTGTCAGGAGTTCTATGCTCTGAGGGACGGCATGAAACATTGAAAAGAACCCTTGGTAAAATTGGAAGTAGGCCCTCAGAGCGAAGAATATGAATTTTTGGTTGATACAGGGGCAGATAGATCTAGTGTCTCCAAGATTCCAGTAGGATATAGTTAAATGAAAGGACTTGCAAAGTAAATGGTGCTCAAAATAATCCTTTTGAGGTTTTTATTATAGAAGGGGTAATAGTTAAGGGGGGTTTCCGAGAAGTGTGTGTGGATCTGCTATACAGCCCGGATATAAAGTGCAATCTACTGGGTCGGGACCTACAAGTGCAATTACAAATAGGGGTAATACCAACAGAGGGGCAGATGGTGGCTAAGATGTTGTTGCTAAGAGAAGAGGATGAGAGTGAGATAGATCAAAGAGTATGGGCAGAAAAAGGGCAGCATGGGTTGTTGGACATTCCTCCAATAGAGGTAAAAATGAAGCCTGGAATACCACCTATCCGAATACGACAGTATCCCATGTCGGTAGAAGGGAGACAAGGACTGAATGGCATCATTAATGAGTTGATTGAAGGAGGGACACTAGAACCATGCATGTCCCCCCATAATACTCCCATCTTTCCAGTCAAGAAATCAGATGGTACCTACCGGCTAGTGCAAGATTTGAGGGAGGTTAACAGACAGACCATCACTTGGTATCCAGTGGTAGCCAATCCTTATAACCTACTGGATAGGATACCATCAGAGCACAAATGGTTTAGCGTAATCGATCTAAAGGACACTTTTTGGTCTTGCCCGTTAGAGAAAGAGAGCAGAAAATGGTTTGCTTTTGAGTGGACAGACACCGAGACTGGTAGGAAACAGCAATTACAATGGACTAGGTTCCCGCAAGGCTTCACGGAATCCCCGAATTTATTTGGGCAGGCTCTACAAGAACTGATGAGTGAATTCAAGCCCATGGGAGGTGTTAATATTTTACAATATGTTGATGATTTATTAGTTTCGGGTGAATTAAAAGATGAAGTACGAAAAACTACAATTAGTCTATTAAATTATTTGGGAAAGAAAGGGCTAAGGGTGTCCAGGAAAAAGTTGCAGTTCGTAGAATCCGAAGTGAGATATTTGGGGCATTTGAGTGGGCAAGGATACAAAAAGTTAGACCCAATCCGAGTACAAGGAATATTGTCTTTATCAGCGCCAAAAACTAAAACGGACATCAGAAAATTGTTAGGATTGACTGGATATTGCAAGTTCTGGATAGAAGAATATACGAAATTGGTGAAGTTTTTATATGAAAAATTAGCAGAGGAGGAACCTATTACTTGGAGAGAAGAAGTTAAAGGAGTTAAAAGAAAAATTGGCTAGTGCCCCGGTTTTAAGTTTACCCGATTTAAACCGATTATTTGAGTTATTTGTTAATGTTAAAGAGGGAATAGCGTATGGAGTTTTAGTTCAAGAATGGTGTGGAGTTAGGAAGCCTATTGCATATGTGTCAAAATTATTAGACCCTGTGGTCAGAGGGTGGCCAAATTGTCTTCAGGCTTTGGCAGCAACAGCAGTCCTCATAGAGGAAGGTTACAAATTAACTTTTGGAAGTAAAATCAAAGTGTACACACCGCATGATTTAAAATCTATTTTGAGCAAAAGAGCCAGTGATTGGATATCGGACAGCAGACTCTTAAAATATGAACTGATGATAAATAACAGAGAGAACTTGGAACTGGCAGTGACGAAGATCCAAAATCCATCCCAATTTTTGTATGGAGAACCAACAGAAGAAGGACTAGAACATTGGTGTTTAAAAATCATTGATCTACAAACAAAAGTAAGGGAAGATCTACAGGCATGTCCATTGACGGAAGGGGAAGTTTTGTTTGTAGATGGATCTTCTAGGATGATGAATGGGAAAAGGGTGAGTGGTTATGCAGTCATTAATGGAAAGAATATGACGGTTGTAGAGAAGGGAAGGTTACCTGATGGTTGGTCAGCACAATGCTGCGAAATCTACGCATTGTTAAAGGGTTTAGAATGGCTAAACCGGAAAAAAGGGACCATTTATACAGACTCTAAATATGCCTATGGAGTGGTACATACCTTTGGCAGAGTATGGGTTGAAAGAGGGTTCATAAGTTCAAAAGGGAAGACATTGATACATGAGGGCATCATAAAAGCTGTGTTAAAAGCCTTGAAGGGACCAGAGGAAATAGCGGTGGTCCATGTAAAAGGGCATCAGAGAGGGGATTCGATGGAAATAAAGGGGAATCGTATGGTGGACCAGTCAGCAAAAGCAGCAGCGTTGGAACAGATTGAGATGGTTTTCCAGTTAAGAGAAGAGAACTGAAGATGGAGGTGGTCCAGACAAAAGTGAGAAAGAAGTCCCTGTATTTAATGAGAAAGAACAGAAGGAGCTACAAAGAATAGGTGCGAGTAAGCATGAGAAGGGGGAGTGGAGATTACAAGATGGGAGACAAGTTCTGAACAAAGCATTAGCAAGGAAAATATTGGAAGCTTTACATGCCTCTACACATTGGGGGACACAGGCAATATGTGATCATTTCATGAGGACCTATGTCTGCATTGGGGTACTTGAAATCATTAAAGCAATTACGCGGGAATGTATGATATGTCAGAAAGTAAATAAAAAAGTCATGCGAAAGACATCATATGGAGGAAGAGAGCTAGCTAAAAGGCCATTCTAAAACATACAAATAGACTTCACGGAACTGCCCCAAGTTCAAAGATTTAAATACTTGCTGGTAGTAATAGACCACTTGACCCATTGGGTAGAAGCATATCCAACGGCAAAGGCAACGGCAGAGGTGGTCAGCAAAATTCTACTAGAACAAATTATTCCCAGATACGGAATAAGAAATATCATAGATTCAGACAGAGGTCCTCATTTTACTGCCAGTGTTTTACATAAGATCACAGCAGCTTTGGGCATTGCTTGGAAACTACATACTCCCTGGCGACCACAAAGTTTGGGAAGAGTAGAAAGGATAAATCAGACACTGAAGATCACTCTCACGAAATTGTCTGAGGAAACCAGAATGAATTGGATTAGATGCCTTCCATTAGCCCTATTGAGGGTACGGACACAACCAAGGGCAGACTTGGGGGTGTTGCTGTACGACATGATGTTTGGGTTGCCCTTTTTGACTACTCTAGATGGCATTGGAATTTATGAAGAGGGGGAGCAAAATCTGAGGAAGTATATACCAACAATAGCTAATAACTTACAAGAGTTAAGAAAAAGGGGATACCTTCCCCAGACCATCCCATTAGACATCAAGATTCATAGAGTCAACCCAGGGGATTGGGTCCTCATTAAGGTTTGGAAAGAACAACCACTGACACCGAAGTGGGAAGGTCCCTTCCAGGTTCTATTAGTTACTGAGACTGCTGTGCATACACGAGAGAAAGGATGGACACATGCCACCAGAGTAAAAGGACCAGTTCCGGCACCAGAGGAACCAGCTCCAGCTCCCAGTGAATGGACCACAGAGAAGATAACAGACACCAAGTTAATTTTCAGGAAGAAGCCTTAAACTGGGTTCAACTGTATAACTTATTAAAAATAATTAAGATTTATTTATTTATGTATTTATTACTATCTACTTATCATAACTTAAAATGCCAAGATGATTAATATTTATTTATTTATTTATTGCTATCTGTTTATCATAACCTACTGACTAATTTATTGGGAAAGAAGAGTCCAAAATTATTAATATTTATTTATTTATCACTACCTATTTATCATAACTTAACAACTGCATATCTATTTGTTTATTTATTTGATATTTTTAAAATACAGACTGAGAGATGTAATGATACTGGATATATGTAAAAAGACTTAAGTGAGACAAACTGTAATATGAGGCAAGATGTTGAGTTGAACTGTTGAAAGTGTGAATAAGTTGTAATATTTGTAAATAAGTTGTAATATTTGTGCTTCTTCTTACAGATCGACAGATCCCGAGAGACAAATAGAACATTCCCTCACATCTCTAGAGATCAGGCCCTAAAAAGAATTAACAAGTTGATACGGAAGGGAATCTAAACTCCTTTTAAACTCTCACAGCAAAGAAGCGAGGAGGTAGCCGGAAAGGAGAGTAAAAAGGGGAGGCAAGACCGAGCAGAGACACTTTTGCCACGAATATGGGTGGGAGAGTTATCTGCATCAGACTCCCATGGGTATTCCTCCTGTTGACTCTCCAAGAAGGGGAAGGGCTCCCTTGCGCAAATGCTACTACCCCATATATGCAGGAGAATCTTGGACAGCCATCCTCAGAATCCATACGAATCCAAGTCCGCGATGTATCAACTTTTTGGAGTTAACCACTTGTGAAGAGGATGGCAAGGTTTATTGGCTGTCGGAAAATGTAGGTGATTTTAAGCAGAAACTGTTGGGGGAATGTCCTATGAAAGAAAAATGGATCTGTTCAGAAGAGAGGGATGATGAAGGGGGCAGAGATTACAGATCAGACTGGGTTAAGGAAAAGGAAATAAAAGGGATAGTCAAGCAGGGTCCTGGGATACAGGCATTAGGAGGTAAGAATCTCTTCCTGGACTTGGCTGAGAGGATAAGTCGGGAATTTAACATCACTAACTGCTGGATTTGTGGAGACACCCAAATGGCGGAGATTTGGCCATGGGAAGGGATAGCTCTAACCCCACAAAACTTACTAAGGGCATTGGAACAAGGGAAGACAATTCAAGATAAGAGGTCCTTGGAGAAAGTATGTAGTTTGCGGTCTGAAGTCATTGGAGAAGAATGCATTTGGAGAAAAGGACCCTGGTTTAAGTTCTATGTGGGTGAGTTGCCGTGTAAAAGGTATTTTGTAACTAATGACACACATAAATGGTGGATTCCTCGAGCACCTCATTTGTATTGGGCTAAGGAGAAGGAACCGAGATGCTCTTATGTGGAGAGGGAAAACTTATATGAGTGTGCAACTACAGATCCAAACCCGAATCCACTACGGGGGGATAAAAGGTTAGCCAAATTTTGGCACCATATCGGAGTGGACACCATAGAACCCCCGGGCTTCTGGAAGGCTCCAATTAATTTCTGTTGGATTTGTGGGAGGTCAGCCTATGTTATGCTGCCTAAAGACTGGGCGGGAAGCTGCACACTTGGAATTATTAAACCTTCCTTTTTCCTTCTTCCCCGATTAGAGGGTCGGCATTTGGGGGTTCCATTGTATGACGATCTGAAAAGAAAAAGGAGAGAGGTGTTGATTGGGGGAACCCAAAAATGGGGAGACGATGAGTGGCCACCAGAACGAATTATAGCAACCTATGGCCCGGCTACCTGGGCGCAAGATGGATCATGGGGATACAGAACCCCAATCTATATGCTAAACAGACTGATACGGTTACAAGCAGTGGTAGAGATTATCTCTGATCAGTCCAGCCTAGCCCTTGATTTGCTGTCTGCACAAGCCCGACAAATGAGGACCATGATCTATCAAAACCGGTTAGCTCTAGACTACCTACTGGCAGAAGAGGGAGGCGTGTGTGGGAAGTTCAACTCCTCCGAGTGTTGCGTTGAGACAGACGACCACAGTGAGGTAATCAAGAACATAACTAACATCAGAAGACTAGCACATGTGCCAGTTCAAAAGTGGTCCTCATTAGCCAAGACCAGTTGGTGGAATAATCTTTTTAATGGAGAGTGGTGGAAAAAGCTGTTAATTGTCATAGGCTGTATATTAACCGGTGTCTCTTTCCTTCCTTGTCTAATCCCATGGATAATCCGGACCATCACGAAAACTGTACAAAAATCCCTGGAACTGAGTTTGCAACAAGAATTAAGAGAACATTTATCGGATAAAGACTGAAAACTCAGACAAAGATCATAGACCTGAATCGGCAGTAACCCTCTACAGAAACTTCCAGAAGCTTCGAAAAATCTATCAAGAGTATGAAGAGGAAGTCTGAAGTTAGGACAAGAAGCACATTGACTATAAGTGCTTTTGATGCGGGCTTAAGTTAGTGAAGACTGCTTTGAGGACTGTTTATAAGATTTGGACTTAAGCCCGATCAAAGTTTAAGAGGGGGGAATTGTTATAAATATTTATAGTGTTATGATTGTAGTTGTTAGTCTGTTGGTATGTTCTTGTTCTCCCCTATTAACTGTATTGGTTTTGACCCCAGTTGTCAATTATGTAAACCCCTCCCCTTATTCCCGAACCTTCCCTGCCCATCACCCCGGCCTGCCCTAATCCCCCTATCCATCATTGTAAACCCGACCCTTTCTTCCAGAACCTTCCATGCTCCTCACCCCTAGTTCGGTTCGTGATTGGTTCCATAGCTGCCGTCCCGCCCAGGACATGTCCCTATTGGTTCCCAGTAGTGTAACTGCCTCCCCCACTCCTCCTCCCCGATCCCTCATTGGACCCTGAGTTGTACCATCCCCTGGGGATCAAGCGGTATATAACCTTGGGTACAGCTGTGTTGGGGGGCTCTCCTTCCTCGTCGGGTTGTGAGTTGCAGGGAGTCAGGCTAGCCTGTCTTCCTACTCCTGTTGGTATTTTTGCCATCGAATAAAGGTTTGGCTACTTCTTTTAACATCCAGAAGAGTCCAGACCCTTGTTTTTGACACCCAGCACAGGGGGACACTCACTGCCCTGCTCCTGCTGCCCCACTCTTGCTGACACATGGCCAGCATGCCCCAGGCCTTCTTGGCCACCTGGGCCCACGCTGGCTCAGGTTCAGCTGCTGTTGAGCGACACCCCTGGGTGCTTTGGGCCCAGGCAGCTGCCCCGGCACCAAGTTGCACATTTGACTTCACATTTGACTTTAAAGACAGCATCCTGAATTTGCCTTTCCTGTTCTCAAGGACTTTCAGCGTCACCCCGCATTCGAGGCTTCAAAGCAGCTTTCAAAGCTGCAGACTTCACCACAAAATGTATCCACAGAAGCTTGCTGCTTATGCTTTTAACCTCAGAGGAAGGGTTCAGAACTGCAGTTTGTTTCTTTGGCCTCATGGGACAAGAATGGTCTTCACAGCTTCATAGACAACATTACCATCTCCTGGCAGTGTTGTGGTGTATTTTTATTCATTTTATTTGATTCAATTATCTTTTGTATTGTTAAGTTGGACCCCCCACCCTTGTTCATAGACTACTCCTAGTTGTGCCCTCCTACCCCGGTTGCCAATCCACCCTGATAGCTGCCCCTTGTTGCCGAATGTTCCCTGTTCCCCCGCCCATTAAGTTGTCAATCCTCCCTTGTGCCACCCCCTGCCTGGACCGCCCCATTTGGAATTCCCCTATTCCTCCGAGCCCCGTTGGACCATGTGCCCCACTCTCCTCCCCTTGTGTTCTCCATTGGTTTATGTATTATGGAACCCCGCCTTGTGCTCCTCCCCTAAGTCTTCCCTGTTGGGTTATTATTTGTACACGCCCCTTGCTCCTCCTCCGTATATAAGTTGCTGTACACGGCCGACCCCCGTTTCTTTTGTCTTTTGTTTCTGGATCCTTCAAGAGAATAAATCCCTTTTGGAAGCCACATGGAAGACCTCTCCCTCGTCCTTGCGCCTGCCCTTGACGCTGGACAGCCAGTGCCACAGAGCATAAGCCCTAAGCTCCTGCGCTTCCCCGGGGCAGCCCACTCCTGGCCTGGTGCCGGGAGCTGGCTGGGGAAAATCCGGCAGCATGTCATGGCAACAGTTTGACAAAAGCCAAAGGACAGATGGGCCCCCGGACTCTGTAAAAGTGAAGAATTGCTCACAAAACTACAGAGCTGTTTCACTGGCTAAACACAGAATTCTAAAAAGGGAAAGCAAACAAACCAAGCCCTGTGAGGCCCAGAACTCCCACGTGTGCCCTTGGCCATGGCATTGGAGAAGCCGAGAAACAGAGCTGCACTGAGCCAAGCAGCCACATGCTCCCCCGCAGGCACCAGTGCTTTGGTGCCTCAGCACGACAGCTCAAAGCCCAGTTCCAGCTGTCTTGTGCTGCAGGGAATCGGTGGGTGCTGCCAGGACTCCAGGCCTCAGCACCCTCAGCCTCCAACAGCAAGCGCTGGCTGGCCGGAAACTTGCAGCTTGGCTTTGTACTAAAGACGGCTCCACCCAGAACTGGCACTTACTGTCATGAAATTTTCAGGCCACTTGTACTCAGCTTGCTCAAGTTGCTCTTCTTTGGCCTTTTCTCCAGGAGCAGAGGGAGCCAGGGAAGAGACTGCTGCTGGTTCTGGGCTCTGTGGAAAGAGACAAGCAGGAGGGACAAGCCATTAGTTACTACTTCGAACTTGATTGCTTTTCACATCTACAATCTGCTCTACTCAGGGGAAATCATCAGCTTTGATAACAAAAGCAATCTAAGTCACTCCCACTAATTGAAAAAGGGTTAATTCAAGCCTACTGCATATGGCTCTGAATTCCATATTCCTTTTTGGCTACTAGCAGCAAGCAAGGTTCCCTGGGCAAAACGGAGCTTTTAGTTCTTTGAAGCTCTGAAATGGAAAATGAGGAAATAAGTAGCCACACCTTTGCTTTTGCTGCTGCATGGAAAAGTATTTTCAGCCTACTCAGCTGGCTATCTATACTCTAGTGCTGCAGGCTAATGTCACAGTTTGCTTTACCATTCCTAAACACTTGAATATCAAAGGTTCCTTTCTCACTCACCTCAGGGTCGGCCCTCCTGAACACACGCCTCAGGTGAACTGCAGTGAGCAAGGGAAAATGAACCCAGTGCAGTGAGAAAACTGCCTGGGCTGCTGAATCCCAGAGAGTAAGTGAACCCAAAGAGAGGGTATTTTCCTTCAACAGCGTCCTTCAGGAGACATAATTCTTTCACACATGCAGCAAGGGAACAGGGCAATGTTCTTGGTTGTGCCTGCACTTTGGCCCGTTTTGCACATATATGAATAGAATCTCGATCAAGATAATGCATATTATTTTTTAATGCTCAAATCTTCTGTTCTACGCAAGACGTAAAGCAGCTTTTTAAATTCTCTCCTACAAATACTTTTCTTCTTTTTTTAAATTTATTTTATTTTATTAGTTGAATGCATTAATTCTCAGTAACTTTCTGAAAACAGTTGCCCAGAGCAGCTTTCCTAAGTCCCCCTGGGCTGTGGCAGATCTATTGTGAAACAGTGCAGCACCAGCTCCAGGGTTCAGGAGCAGACACACACTGCTTTGGAGTTTGCATTTCATTGCAAAGGGAATTGCTGTTTTAGCACTCAGAAAAGGGTGAACTTAGATAGCCAAATCTTTCATGATAAAATTTAAAAAAAAAAAAAATTATCTTTCTCTGAATTCTGGGAACAACCGCAGAGATTTTAGAAGGCCTTCCGAGAAGGTCTCTCAGTCCACATTTTCAAAGGTGTCCTGCTTGACCCAGCAAACTGAGGAAAGGACAGACTCTGCTGCCACAGACTCTCCTTCCTTTCTCTCCTTTTCCTCCGCACAACGGAACACCTGCATGTTGCTTTGCAAATGCTGCCTACAGACTTCTGGCTACAAACACCTTGTTTTTGCTGAATGTGTCGACAGGAGCTTTAGCAAAGCAGTGGCATCCTAATGGTCCTTCTGTTTCAAAATCAACCCAGTCGCTAAGAAAAAGCAGGAAGACCTCCAAAAGCAAGGTTAG
This sequence comes from Poecile atricapillus, assembly GCF_030490865.1. Classification (NCBI taxonomy): domain Eukaryota; kingdom Metazoa; phylum Chordata; class Aves; order Passeriformes; family Paridae; genus Poecile; species Poecile atricapillus. Next base: position 72,223,408 of record NC_081289.1, read on the forward strand.
GTTACAGCCAGGGAAAACCTCTACTTATGTGCCAGGTTAGTCAGGTAATAGCCAGAGAAACTAATGCCATAAAGAGTGCAAACTGCAGCAGCGAGTGGCTCCATCATTGGAGCACTGCTGTGCCAGTTTGCAGACTGTGCTCAAACAGAAGAAAGAACAAGGCTTCTGTCAGTGTGCAGCTGCCCACTGACAAACGCCTCAAGCAGGAGGATGCTCCTGCACTGAGCAAGCCCAAGAGCTGCTCTGACCCTGAGGCCTTCCGTGCACCAAGGCAACCTTCTGATGTCACCCCGACAATGGTGGCAACCATGCCCTGACATCCCAAAGCAAGCATTCTGCGTTGGTGTGGGGATTTATGCAAAGACACCCAACCTTCCCTACAGCAAGCACAAAATAGCCTGGGAAGTTCTCCTCTGTCACAAAGCTGCACAAACTTCCCTGGTGAAACAAACCCTGTCATTCAAGGGTTCCAAGAGTAAAAGCAAGAGTGGCCCAAGCAGCTACAGCCTGTTCCCCAACTGAGCACTCAGATGGGACCAAAGACAAGGCAACCAGACCAAGAGAATGGCCCAAAGCATTGCACAGAACCAGGAAAGAAAGCCCTGGTGACATAACAGCTGAAATAATTCTTAACAAATCTCTCCACATATTTGTACATTTACTGGATGTGCCCAGGGCTCCTCTGTTTGTCCATCTCTACCTTGGCCTTTATTCCCATTTGGAAGCAGTTGAACTGTCAGGATCTGCCCACCCGCAGCAGCAGCAGCTGCTCCAAGCTGGGAATATGAGTTTCAATGTTGATTTCCAGAGGCTTCTGTCCCCCAGGTGAAGCCAAGGAAGGAGCAGGTTGAAAAGTGCTGCTGCTGCTGCTGCTGCTGCTGCTGCTGCTGCTGCTGCTGCTGCTGCTGCTGCTGCTGCTCTGCTGCTGCTGCTCTGCTGCTGCTGCTCTGCTGCTGCTGCTGCTGCTGCTGCTGCTGCTGCTGCTGCTGCTGCTGCTGCTGCTGCTGCTGCTGCTGCTGCTGCTGCTGCTGCTGCTGCTGCTGCTGCTGCTGCTGCTGCTGCTGCTGCTGCTGCTGCTGCTGCTGCTGCTGCTGCTGCTGCTGCTGCTGCTGCTGCTGCTGCTGCTGCTGCTGCTGCTGCTGCTGCTGCTGCTGCTGCTGCTGCTGCTGCTGCTGCTGCTGCTGCTGCTGCTGCTGCTGCTGCTGCTGCTGCTGCTGCTGCTGCTGCTGCTGCTGCTGCTGCTGCTGCTGCTGCTGCTGCTGCTGCTGCTGCTGCTGCTGCTGCTGCTGCTGCTGCTGCTGCTGCTGCTGCTGCTGCTGCTGCTGCTGCTGCTGCTGCTGCTGCTGCTGCTGCTGCTGCTGCTGCTGCTGCTGCTGCTGCTGCTGCTGCTGCTGCTGCTGCTGCTGCTGCTGCTGCTGCTGCTGCTGCTGCTGCTGCTGCTGCTGCTGCTGCTGCTGCTGCTGCTGCTGCTGCTGCTGCTGCTGCTGCTGCTGCTGCTGCTGCTGCTGCTGCTGCTGCTGCTGCTGCTGCTGCTGCTGCTGCTGCTGCTGCTGCTGCTGCTGCTGCTGCTGCTGCTGCTGCTGCTGCTGCTGCTGCTGCTGCTGCTGCTGCTGCTGCTGCTGCTGCTGCTGCTGCTGCTGCTGCTGCTGCTGCTGCTGCTGCTGCTGCTGCTGCTGCTGCTGCTGCTGCTGCTGCTGCTGCTGCTGCTGCTGCTGCTGCTGCTGCTGCTGCTGCTGCTGCTGCTGCTGCTGCTGCTGCTGCTGCTGCTGCTGCTGCTGCTGCTGCTGCTGCTGCTGCTGCTGCTGCTGCTGCTGCTGCTGCTGCTGCTGCTGCTGCTGCTGCTGCTGCTGCTGCTGCTGCTGCTGCTGCTGCTGCTGCTGCTGCTGCTGCTGCTGCTGCTGCTGCTGCTGCTGCTGCTGCTGCTGCTGCTGCTGCTGCTGCTGCTGCTGCTGCGGCTCAGTGCCAGAGAGCTCTGGCTGGGCAGGGCACGGGGCCCACTGTGCTGTGGGCTCTTTCTCCTGCCAGAGCTGGACACACCTGGGAACAAGTGATGATGATGATTTCTGGGAAAAACAAGGGGTTTTTGGGAGCGAATTACTCCCCACACACTCAGGCCACCTGTAGTAGAAAGCTTTGTCCCCCAAAAAGGTAAACCAGAGGGAAACAGCTGGAAAATTTCATTTGATCTTTCTTACCTGCTCATTGGAAACTGCCAAACTTTAACAAGCAGGGCCTGATTCCCATAGCCAGCTGAGGGTTAGAAAGGAGGCATTACTTTATTTCTGCTCTGGGTGTGTGGGGAATCACTTCTGTAGGAATCCAGAAATGGAGGATTATTTCTCTGTCGTATTCTCCAAAAAGGTATTGATCTTGTCCATCACTGACAGAATGGCTTCCAAATATCCCTGGGTAAACCAGGACTTATAAAAAATTAAGTAGAAAGTACTATGATGTTTAGTGTATCACTGAAGTAAAAAATACCGATTCTAGAGTGTTTAATAGATGGAGTAAAGATGGAGGAAAAAGTTCTTAGTTCTTCTCCACGGTTCTGCAGTTTGTAAGAGCACAAAGAGTGATTGGTTGAAAGTTAGTCACAGTTTTAATTACATAAGTAGATACAGGAAACTTATTTGTTAATATATAAAAACAATACACGTGTCCATTGTCAATTGGGTAGAAATGGATATAAAGATGAAACAGCCATATGGTTTGGGGCTATTTTATGCCTTCAGAGCCAAAGTGAGCCAGGTTATGGTGATTTGAACTTGTGCAGAAAGTCTGGGAAGGCCTGCCAAGTATTTTGATAACATCCTAATAAACACAAGAAAGAAGATCCTTATGAGCTTTGAAGTTTTCTTCCTGACCCGGAGAACTGAGATAAGTGGAACTCCTCGTGAAGGCGTATCCCAAGAGAACACAGCCCTGAGGAGACCGAGATCCCACAGCAACAAGTAATACAAGAAGTAATACAAAAAGAAATACAACACCTTTCCTAACTTGTGCACAGCCAGCAATCTCACCTACTAGTTTGTATCCTTGGAACTAAGAGATGTACTCAAGATTTTGCTGAAACTCACAGGCTAAATATTGCCCGATTATTTGACATATTTAAACCACTTCACAGAATTTATTGACATGAGAGCAGCGTTGATCTGAGCGTCTCAAGTAGTCATTGTCATAGCTTCAGGAGGAGACCCATGCAGAAAAGAAGCCAAGACACAACTAGGGTTGCAAAGCAAATGTATTCCATTAGTTGCAGTAGCAAATAATACATACCAACCCCTGGATTCCCTGAAACCCACTGAGCAGGAGAAGGAGATGAAGCATGGTGCTCAGTGGGAGGGGCAGGTAGGCAGTGCAATTTCAGGGCATCCCCTGCATTAAAACAGTCTGCATCTCATCCTTCTCACCCCTCCAAGCCAGAACCAGGCCTTGTATCTCCTGCTCAGGAGTGGAATTTTCCCAATGACAGCATCAGCTCCCACATGGCCGGCACAAGAGATGAGGGCACCATGACTCAGAATACCGACTCCATGCCAACAATGCCTCCATTATGCATTGTTCCTCTTTCAAAAGTTAACTGCCCACCGATTGACCAATATGTTGTTTCTCTTGCAAGGGTCAAGTTCCCACCCATTAAACTATATATAGTTTTCTTTGAGTTTTCTGAAAGAGTCAGAAGGAGGGGAATCTTCCAAATGAGCTGATGTTTCAGAAAACTTTATTTATTTACAATCCTACTCTAGAATCCTACTCTACAATCCTACACTACATCCTACACTACAATCCTGCTACTTGACAATCCTACTCTACAAAACTACTCGTCAATCCTACACTACAGTCCTACTCTACACCAGTTGTGAAGATAGTATCTTCTGACACACTTTTGTAGTCTTCTTTTTCTTCTTGTTCCTCACTGAAATGATGAGTAGTGACAGGGTGGATGGCTGGCTTGGCTGGTGTTACAAATGGATGCTGTCCACAGGAAAAAAAACAACAAAAAACATTAAACCACGACTTTCTAAGCTCAAGAGCTTCACAGGCTCACTCAGGATTCCTCTTTCTGGAATGACCCAGAAAAGGGGCAGACAAGACCTTCTGCACCTCCGTCTTTATGTGCAGTACCTTGCCATCACAGGCAAACCTGGCCCAGAGTGCCACTCATCCATTAATTCTGGTGTCTAAACTTGATGGGACTTTTTCCCTGCCAGTGCTCTAGAAATGGTGCTTTCTGTCCCTGGGGTTTCTACCTTTCAGGAAACTCCAAAGCCTCACATAGGTCCCTCTCTTTGAAAAACAGGCACTGTGCTAATTTCCACAGGCAGTGTCTACCTTTCCATGCTCTGCTCCTCCAGTGCTGAATGGCACCTTCCTTCCCAGCAGGGACAGCCGAGTGGCACTGGGTCCTGCGGTTCCCTTTCTGCCACACAACCTGGCAGTAACCCTGGGGCAGTTGCTGTCTGCTTGACTGTGCCAGGAAGCAGATGGGGCTGGAACGAGACCCTCTCAGCTGTCCCTGTTTGTATGGCAGAAACCTCTAAGAGAGGGGCAGGGTGACGCTGAACCGGAGCTCCAGCTGGCTCTACGGTGGTCTTTGCACTCCAGCGCAGGCAAACACCAGGAGTGGGGAATCCCTGGGGAGTAGGCTTTTCCCTCAGTGAAACCTCCAGAGTCTTGGGCTACCCCAGGCTCTGTGGAGCACGGCATCAGGTGTGGAGACAAGAAAGTAGAGGAGTCTCTCCTGGATTGAGGTTCCCAGCAATGGTTTTATTAGGTCAGGGAAACAAGGGGCCCGCGCTGGAAGGGATCAGGTCCAAGGGAGCCCTGAGCCTTGTGCAAGAAGTATGGCCCGATCTCCAGGGGAGGGTACAAACTGTAGACCAATGGGGAATCTTGGATGGAGGAGTAAGGGGAGGGGATCACAAATTTCAGACCAATAGGGATTCACAGAGGGAGGGAGCAAGATACGCTAACCAGTGGGGCCTCGGGGGATAATTGATTGATACAGAAGGGTCTGGAAGAAGGGGTGGGGTTTACAATGATGAATAGGGGGGTAGGGGCAGGGCTAAGGTGACTGGCAGGGAACATTCAGGGGAAATAGAAGGGGTTTACATAACTGACAACTGGGGCCAAACCAATGCAATCAACGGGGGAAAGAAGAATGTACTAACAAGCTTCAACAAATCTTTAACAAAATTAAATAAATGAACTGCAACAGCAGGGGGCACAAACCAGGGCCCCTCAGAGGCTCACAGTGAGCCTTCAACAGCCCCTCCTTCCCACAGCCAAATCTCTGACCGCTCGGCCGGGACTGGTTTCCTTGGCTTCCTCCACCACCATTTCACACCTCTGAACCCTGGATTGCCCTACATCAATTCTCTTGCTATTAGATAAAACTGAACACCCCACCAAATTACAGAACAAGGCAACAGAAGCAGTCGGAGGACAGAGCATCTCTCTTCTGAGGACAGGCTGAGAGACCAGAAGTTATTCAGCCTAGAGAATAGACCCCAGGGAGACTTTGCAAAACTTCAGACTGGCTTCTGAGGGAGCGTGGGACATCTTTTTGAACAGGTCCAGTATGACGTGGGCTAATACTTTTAAGAAAAATGTGAGTGAGTCAGATTAGGTCTAAGGAAGAACTTCACTCAGACCATGATGCAAGACTAGCACAGGTTGCCCCAAGTGCTTGTAGGTGCCCCGTCCCTGGAACCATTCCAGGTTAGGTGGGAAGGGGCTCTGAGCATCCCGATCCCTTTAAAGATCTCTCTGCTCATTGCAGGGCACTTGGATCAGGTGACCTTTACAGGTCCCTACAGGTGAGGAGGAGAGGGGCTCTTCTGATGCCTTGGAGTTCAGCGGAGAAGGAGCCCATCCCTGGGTCACTGTTTCACCTGCAGCCCCTTGACATTTTACCTGCAGGAGCTCCTTGGCAGACCAGCGCTGCGCCTCGTCTGTCTGCAGGCAGCAGCTCAGGAAATCACGCAGGCATGGTGAGAATAGGTTGTGCTGCCGCAGCTTTGGTTTCCCTCCTGTGGCTATCAGTTGGTGCTGGAGAAAAAAGAAACACAAGGCTCTACCTGTTTCTTTCCTATCCGTAACTGCTCTCCCAGAATCCATTGTTTAAGCTCCCCTCTGCTGTGGCAGTTTCTGCCATGGCAAAAAGGTAGAGATGACTGTCCTATACCAAGAAAAAACCTAATCCCGATGTAGCTTTTCCAACATCCAGGAGATCTTGCCTTGGCAGCTGATTTTGTTGACTGACCTAATTATGGGAACTACATCACCAAAAGCATGTTTCCTTCTCTGAGGATTCACACCAGCTTGACATATTTTGTCATACGACTATTTTGAAGAGGGACTTAGCTATACTAACTCTACTGCTTCCAAGGATTATTACATGAATAATCTCTGCAGTGCTTGTTGGTCCCTTAAGCACAGCTGCCAGAAAACAAAACTCATCAAGCTTTTGCTGCTGTTCTTGAAAACGATGGTAACTGGAAGAAAACAAAGGAAATCTACCAGGCATTCCTAACGCAATGAAACAAACATTTGGAATCTCATATTCAACACAGACACATTAAGATGCCTGGACAAGTGTATTGGGATGAAAATGCCAGTTTGGGCATAAAGGAGCACACAAGGGCTGCCTGCAGATCTGTGTCTCAGCAGTCTGCAGGTTTCAGCTTCTTTACGTGGCAAAAGGAAACCTTTTCATGGTCAACTCAGAAGAAGGAGAAATGCCATCCCTATGGTAACCCTCTGCTCATTTGGATACTCAAGTCAGTGCATCAAGGATGTGCCCATTGCACGAAGTGCCGTGCGAGAAATGGGAGGTGTTAGGAAGTTGCCCATGACACCAGGCTCTGCTATGGTCTCTGTAAAAGTACCCATCCCAATGCTAACAGCTCTGTGCTGGTGGCACTGCAGTAGATGGTGACCAAAGAGACTTTGTTATCATGTGTTCTTCAATCCAAAGGAAAATTTCCAAGCCTAAAACAGCCAACATATTCCCCTTGAGTAAAAGTAATTCTTGCAGTGTTGCCGCTGGCCGCTGGTTCATTATCTTCAATTGTATAGTTTGTTGGTTCATTCCTGTTATCACCCCCATGTTTATGTAATGGTTCTGCCCCACTTGTCAATTTTGTTTACCTCTCCCTTTGTTCCTGAACCCTCCCTGTCCGTCATCCTCAGCCTGCCCCTAGCCCCTGTCTGTTATTGTAAACCCCACCGTTTGTTCTAGTGTGTTCCCTGCCTTTCATCCCTCACTCGAGGCCCTATTGGCATTGTAACTGCCGCCCCTCCCAAGTGTTATCCCTATTGGTTCCCAACATTGTAAAACCTCCCCCTGACTCCTCCCCTGAAATACCCTAATTGGTTCTTAGGTTTGTACCCTCTCTCCTTTAAATTATGTTGCACTGAGATGTTCGAGGCTCAGTCTGTCTCGCCCTTGACCTTTCCAGTCCCTTCCCCCAACCACTGTTCCCTTACCCTATAATAAACCTGGTTTCGGGGAAGATTGCGGGACTCTGAGCCTTCTCCATTCCTCCGCCGAGAACCTACGATGCGCTGAGACAGCAGGGCCTGAAGGCTTGAAGGTTCTGAAAATTCGGTCTGGGACAAACAGCTCCCAGACCATTCCCCACTCCTGACGCTGCCAGCGGTCAGCGAGACAGAGCTAGCCAGGGCAAGAAAGGCCGCGGCAGGGGCAGCATCATTGCAGCTTTCTTTCCTCTTCCCACATCACCAGAGGTCACAAAGGAGGTTTTTTTCTGTCCCTGTGGAGCTGAACTCAGCCCCGGGACATGGTGGAGAGCTGGAGTCCTCACTGTCACTAGCGCTGTGCAACCCAGGAATCGCCCTGCTCCTGTGCTAAAGGAACAGCACCGGCGTCAACCGCACACCTTGGATCCCAGCCCCAGGCACCTGACTGCAATCTCATCTGCAAGTACCAAGAAACAGCCGGGGCTTTGGCACACAATTCTAACTGCAGTTGGAGAAAAACACATCCTAAACTTATCCTGGCCACCCAGACACATGACAGAAGAATGTACAGATGACTGGAAAGCCTGAAAGTTTTGAAGTCCCACAGGATTTGGAAAAGATGCTACAATTTAGACAAAAATGGATGTGCTTTGGTTAATAAAGGAAAAAGCAAGCAGAAGTGCTTTGGGAATGCTTTGGTGGTTGTTTGCTTTTCCTTTTCCTTTTTAATTTTACTTTTTTTTTTTTTTCTTTTCCTTTTTTCTTATTTTTCTATAAAATTGAAACTGGGAAGATTCAATCCCCAATTTGAAGGATATTTATCACACTTCTTACCGTTCATTGAAAAATTCCTTTTCTTCAGAGACAAAGCTCCAACAGCGTTCAAAAAGCAAAGGAGAAATGTCAGGAATGGCTGAAGGCCAAAATGGCACGTTTCTGAACTGGTTGCCTGCCACTTGCCTTCTGATGCAACCAAACCTAGAGCAGATGCTGATGTGCTGCAGGGACATTTTTAGAAGGGGACCTTGGTGGAAGTAGTGCCAGCAGATGGCAATGGCATTTTGTCCAGTGGCACACAGAACACGGGACAGGTGAGAAAGTCAGCAGGATCAGTGAGTATTTGCACCTTACCGAGACAGGAGTTCCGTTCCAGTAAGGAACTTCTCGTTCCACCATTTCGATGCTCACGATTCCAAAAGACCATATGTCCATTTTGGGGCCGTACGGTTGACCTGTCACGACTTCAGGTGCCATCCACCCAGAAGTGCCGGCCACGGAGCTCTGTCTCCTGTGCTCAGGGGTGAGCTGAGCAAAGAGGCCAAAGTCAGCTGTGGAGAAAACAACACACCATGAAAGGCAGCTCCAGTTAGGAAACCAAGCAAAAGAATTGCCCACTCCCAGTCTCAGAATGTGTTGTTGAATCTCCTGGAGAACTTTCCATGCTCAGTTTCCTGAGGGCCTTAGCCAAGGAAATATGGTATTGGGCACCTCCCAAAAAACCCCAGGGTTTTAAATGCTGCTCACAGCAGTGGCCTTTATTCTCCTGAAGGTTCAGATTGTTGCTTCTTCCCTCTGAAAGGGACACAAACACACAGACCAACACCACTCTTGATTGCTTGTGGTTCCTTGTCCTACCTCTGTGCACATTGCAATTGTGCCTTCAGCTCACAGCAGGGGCCCCTGCACTAATATGCGGATAGAAGAGCTCTATAACTCACAGACTAGTTACGAGAGTAGGTATTAATTTATACAGCGCTGAGGTGCATGCTCTTCTGAAAGCATGCACACCTTGGAGATTTGTTTCTTCCTTTTTATTCTCTACAAACTAGGGTTATACAGTACACCTAATATGTATTCAGTTTCTAACCCCGTCTGTCCCCGCTTCGTATTAAAATTAGTTCCACGCCTATTTGCAGCTGTGCACTGCTCCTTGTTGGTCACTCTGCTGGTTGTCTGTGAGTCTTTGGGGCTGAAGTCAGCAATTTTCCTTCAGCTGAACTTTTCACCTTGTCTTCTTGCGCATGCTCCTTTCAGTTCTTTTGACCCCCCCCTTTCCATTTCTTCTGGCTTAGGGATCCAAAAGAATCCAAGGAACCCCCTCATCCTATAGCACATTTATCCTTGCATCCTGTTTACGTACTCTAGCTCCTTATCTCATCCTGCAGTTTTTATTCTCTTCCTGCTCTTACAGGAGCAGTCAGCATTTCACACGGGTTTTGTAGCCCCTTCTTTTATTAAAGGCTTTTTTTTTTTTATTTTTTAATTTTTTATAAATGATTCCTAATTCTTAATTTCTCTGTTTCAGCACTGCCACCAGCACCGTTTCTGGGGAGCTGGCAGTCACTGAAAGCAGCCCCACACCCCACATCCCTGGAAGGCTGAACCTGACTGAGAATACACTGACCCAGCTTGACAGAGCCATCGGTTCTGAGAAGGATGTTGCAGCTCTTCACATCTCGATGGATCACATGGTTGGAATGAAGAAAATCCAGTCCTTGCAGGCACTGAGAGAGAAAACAAAAAGAGGGAGATAAAAATGAGTGATGTGATTTCATTACAGAAGAAAGGAAACAGCTGTAAAAATTCCCTTTCCAGGGGAATGGGGAGTAATGGCAGAACACAGTGCCATTGAGAGGAAGAGCCTGCTGCTGCAAGAGTGGCAGAGCAGGAGCTTTGTCAGGAAAGGCTTGCCAGCTTTTGAAACAGCAGCAGCAACTGCTGTTGTAGACTGTCCCCTGCAAACCACGCAGAGTGACTGTAGCTGCAGTGGGTGTCCTCTCCCCATCCAGAGGACAAAGGAAGGCTCTCCAAGACAGAGAAAGTCCCTCCCTTTGGTGTGAAGTGGATCACTTTTGGGTGTGAGGCTGCATGACAAAGGATTTATTGCTGGCCTCAGCAGAGACTTGCAAGTATCACATCAGTCACCTTCCAGAAGTAAACAGCATTTGGGCTGCACTACTATCCTTTCCAGCTGAGGACTATGAGAAATGAGTCTCTTTCTTCTCTGCTGTTCATTTCCAATCCTGCCAACCAGCACCTTTGCTTTTACAGGCAGGGAATACAGTGCAGACAGGCTCAAGGTAAATGTTTCAGAGAGGCAAGGTGGAGATCAGCAAATCCAAATAGAAGCGACAGAGCTAGAATACAACAGCAGGAGATAAGAGTACAAGAAGTGAGTACAGTGAGTGCAGGGACACTGGCAGGCAGTTCACTTGAAAGGCTCTTGCTTGCCCATAGCATACCAGCAACACAGAAACCAAGCTTGGCACATGAAATTACTCCCGTTCTGAGCCCCAGTTTCCCAGACAATCCTGCCCAAATTCTTGGAAGCATAAATAGGATCACTGACCTCCTGACTGATGGCTGCCATCTCATCTTCAGACAGGTAGGTCTGGCTGATAACATCACTCAGAATGCCTCCATCACCAGCCACAATTACTCATCCACAAGGTAGCTGAAAGAAAGAAACAAGGGCATGGAGATACACATGGCTACTTTGCTTTGTTGGTTGATTCTTGTTTCTAGGTGCCTTTGTGATGAGCACAGAGTAACAGGAATAGCCATCCCCTCTAGGCTGTGCAGGAGACATCTTAGGTGGCCAGCAAGTGAAAAATGTAGTTTAATAACAGGTAATAAAACCTGTCACACCATGTTATAAATGCAAAGGCAATTTTGGGATAAAATCAAAGAGAAATTTATTAATAAACAATAATAAGTAAAACAGCGATAAAAACCCACAATAAAAAGATCAGCGCAGCGCCGGGTGGACAGGGGTCTATACCAGAGGTATAGGTTTCCCAAATCCACGTCTGAGCGTCCTCAGGATTGGGGTTTTATAGGATTTTTAAGTCCTCAGGCCAAAATTCCAAGCAGGTTCCATTCACCAAGTGTCCTTGATTGTCCAGTGAATGGATTTCCTGACATAGAATAAAGACATTAACTAGTGTCCGGCCAGAATCTCCTCATATGTAAAGGAGATTCTGTGTGTGTTGCAATGTTAGGTTTTTCATGGCAGGGTGGTGGAATCCGGGCTGGTGCCGATGGGTATCTCGGCCGGGTTTTCCCTTTTGTCTCCCCTGATTGCTTTTTTCAACACAGAGATGTTTAAGTCTGGCGAAGTCTTTCTTTTGGAACTTGTCTTTTTCACTGATCGGTTTCTCTACCCACTGGAATCTGCAGGGCGTTGCTTGGGTCCGGAGGTAGATAATTTCCCGAGCCAGTTTCATTGTCTTCCTGATGGTCCGTGTCCTGTCTGTTTGTTTGAGTTGATGGGCTGGCCTGGGTTAGTTATTTTGGGCGTTGCTGGCAATCAGCAACTTCTTGGAGAAAAGCCTCATCCTACTTTGAGGAGAGGCTTTTCTATACTTTATATTTTTATGTTCTTACAAAATATATCTGTCTTATATACACTTCGAATTTTTAATACAACAATAATTTATTACAGTCCCCCACCTAATAATTTATTACATTTAAAAATTCGTTACTTTCACATTTTCTTTTGAAGGAAAGTATCTTTTTTTCTTACTCTTTTTTTCATTATCATTTTTTTCTTTTATTTGTTTAATCGTCAATTTCAGTGGACAGCATGTTTTCAAATTTTTCTAAGGCCTTTAATGCCTTATCACTCTCTTTCTCTTCTTCTAAAATTAGTAATTTAGAAAGAAGGGCAGTTTTATCTTGTGATTTTTCCGGGTCTATTGGGAGGGCGGCAATTTGCATTCCTTGCACTACAGATTGTATTAGCCTAATCAGACAAGGAATTAAACAAGGCAAAAAGATGATTCCGGCTATTGAACATCCTATAAAGAATACTAGCTTTTTCCACCAAGCCCCTTGCCCAAAAATCTGGTCCCACCAAGAGGCTTGTAGAATAGAATTCCATTTTTGAACTGGCACATGTGCCACTTTCTTGATTTCCGCAGCTAGTCCCTTTATAGTTTCGCCATAATCATCTATTTCCATGCAACACTCTGATTCATTAAATCTTCCGCACACCCCTCCCTCCTCAGCTAGCAAGTAGTCGAGAGCTAGTCTGTTCTGGTAAACAAAGGCCCTCATTTGAGAATGTTGCCTTGCTAGGAGTTCCAGGGCTTCTGAGGTGTGATTTGAAACTACCTCCATTACCGCTTGCAGTCGGATGAGCCGATTGAGGAGGTAAATGGGGGTTCTATAACCCCAACTGCCATCATTTGCCCAAGTGGCCGGACCATAGTATTGTATGATTTTCTCGGCCGGCCATTCCTCCTCGTTCCATTTCTGGCTCCCTCCTGCTATCGGTAATATCTTTTTTAGGTCCCTCTTTTGTCGAGCTAAGGTTTCAAAGAGGGGAGCCCCTAGGGACTTACTTTCACCTTTTGGTAGTGTAAAGAAAAATGGCCGAATTAGTCCGAGTGTGCATGACCCTTTCCACTTCCGAGGTAATTCACTGTATGCCTTTTTCCCGCATATTCAGTAAATTCCATCGGGAGCTTCCCAGTTTTTATTAGTTTTTGCCGGATCCTCCCAATAATCCCTCAGGCCTATGAAAGTATGGAAGGGATTGGCCCCTGGTTTCTTGTTCCAACATAATCCAATAGTCTCTATCCACTCGCAGTTATTTTCCCGATAGGAGATCCAATATCCTTCGGGTGATTCCGGGTGCCAGATTTTTGTTTTCTTTTCTGAGTTTACCGTGAGGGTATTCACACACGGAGTGTATCCTACCAAATCGGTAAACTCTTTTCCCTCCCGGCTAATGCAAAAAGTCCCAATTATTCGATCATCTATGACCCATCCTTCTGGCCTCCGGGTTGTTTTCGAAAATTTTAATTCTGTCCCTTTTAATATCTGTTCCGGGGTCAATCCCTCTCCTTTCCATGGCCATCTCTCGGCTGATTTTAAGCCACCGCATATCCAGCAGTTGGATATACCTAATTCGGTGGCTATTTCCTGCATTAAATCAACAAACAGGTTTTGGTCGGGGCTGGGTAATTTCCAATTATCGTATTGTCTTCCTAATAGTTCATATTGTTCACTGAGAGAGTTTAACCTCTCTTGCTCCAGCCTTTTCTTTTTATTTTCCATTTCCTGTCGTTTTATGTCTATGGCTATTTGTTTTATTTTACTTTCTGGATCCAATCCCTCTTCATCTTTTGAAAAACAGAACACTGGGTCAAATTGAAGACACGAGTTCTCATCATCTGACTTCAATAGTTCCAAAATTATGGGTTCATTATCGAATGTCAGCTTTGCCTCGTGTTTCACATTTTTCCCTTCCCAGTACAATTTTCCCCCCATCATGCATGGTTTTAAGTTTGCTTTATTGTAGCATGTAGGGTTAACTCGGTGGTATGCCAAAAACGTCGAGTGCTTCTTTCCCCCAATCCAGACAGTTTTGTTACACTGTCCACAGACCTCGATTGGGGGAATTCCCTTTATTTCTCTTTTGTTTCGGAAGTGGGTCCTTGCAACCCCTATTTCTTCCAAGTTCCGAATGGGTTTTTCCTTGATACTTGCTCTCGAATTCGAGCACCAGATTTTCTCTTTTGATTTACACAATTCGAACTGAGTGCCGTTTAACCAACAAATACCTGCGTGTAGTTCTGAAGGGCACTCGGTCAAGTGCTCGATTTTTGTGGCAGTCTGACACTGCTCACACTTCCCCTGGGGAACCTCCCCTGGGGGTACCTCGGCCTCTATTCTCTTGATCGAGCACATGACTAGGCTCAGGGACATCAGGATTCCCCACAATTGCATCCCTCTGCCATTCCCTCCGCCCGTACAAAAGTATACGGCGGGGATAACCATCTTCTCGGCAGCAAGGACTGTCTTCAGGGGCCCTTGATGTCCTGATGGCAAACCTCCGCTTAAAGGTTGCCCACCGAGATGCTTTAACCGCTTCAAATCTGCACGGTACTTTCACGGTCCTCCGGCACTCAATTTCCAAGGGTTCTGCTTTGCAATCAAGCTGACCCCCTAATCCTTTTTGATAAAACAGGAACCACTCCGGAGAGTCAAGTTCCAAAAGGCCCGCTCGAGTTGCAAGTATCAGGAATCGATTGGTCTGGGCTAACTCCCTCTCGTGACACCTAGTGCACAATCCCCTCGGTTTATAACCCCTTATGCAATGAGTTACCCAAATCTGCTTACAATAAGCACACTTAAAATGTATAAACGGGAAACAGTAACAATCGCGGATATTGCAACTTATCCTTTCGCTATTGTTCATTTGTGGTGCCTCCGGAGCTTGATTTTCAAATCTCCTGGCGGGGTGGTGATCTTCCACTCGGGAGCTTTGCAATCAGGAACTTTCTTTGCCCGAGAAAAGTGAGTCCAACCTTTCTCGGCCGTTCGTACAGCGGTGTCCGTGGTCAGGAGAACGAGGAACGGGCCTTCCCAATGAGGACTGAGGGGAAGTTCCCTCCACACTTTAATCAATACTTTGTCGCCCGGCTGGATTTTGTGAATTGGAAATCCCAATGTCGTGCTTTGGGGAATCAGTCCTTTCTTACGGAGTTCCTGTAGATTTTTATTTACAGAAATGAGATAAGGTTGTAATTGCACATCCTCTATTTGGGGATGTGCCACCGGCATCCCATGCCTATATGGCATTCCATATAGCATTTCAAAAGGGGACAAACCGGTTTCGGAATGAGGCATGGTCCTGATGTTTAATAAAGCTAAAGGAAGACATCGGACCCAAGTCATTTTTGTTTCGATTATTAATTTGGACAATTGTGATTTTAATGTTTGATTCATCCTTTCTACCTGCCCCGAGCTTTGAGGGTGCCAGGGAGTGTGATATTGCCATCTGATTCCCAATGCTTCTGACAGTTGTTTAATGATTTTGGAGGTGAAGTGAGTCCCTTGATCTGAATCGATATGGTCTATTATCCCATATCTAGGAATTATTTCTTCTAGTAGAATTTTAGACACAGTTAGGGCTGTAGCCTTTGCTCTGGGAAATGCCTCGACCCAATGTGTCAGTTTATCTACTATCACTAGTAAATATTTATTTCTCCCAATCTTTGGTAATTCCGTGAAATCTACCTGGACTCTCTCGAATGGCCTATACGAAAGTGGTCGGCCACCCCAATTTGTTTGTTTTGAATTCGAGCGATTTACTTTCTGGCATATCACACACCCCTGTACCTCTTGCTTGGCAAGTTCAAAGATCCCTTTACATCCGAAAAATTTTAAAAATTGTTCAGCCAGTGCTCTGGTCCCCCAGTGGGTTTGTTCATGCAATCTCCGGAGTATTCCTCTCGCTATACTTTTTGGAACCAGCTCCCTCCCGTCTGGCAACCACCATTTATTTTCTTTGAAATATCCACCTACCTTCTTGAAATCTTCTCGCTCCTTCTCTGAAGGAAGCACGGACACTTCTGGGGGTTCCTTGGGACTAATCTCGGGAATACTTACCGCCAGTAACGCAGCTCGTTTCGCCTCTTTGTCCGCTAGATTGTTTCCCCTGGTGTGAAACTGCCACCCAGTTTGGTGTCCTTTTACATGGACTACGGATATCTCCTGGGGCTCTCTGACAGCTTCTAAAATTTGTTTAATTATCTCTCCATGTATTAATCCTTTTCCCTTAGTATTTATTAAACCTCTTTCTTCCCATATTTTTCCGAAAGTATGCACTACCCCAAATGCATACCTTGAATCCGTGAAAATCGTTCCCCTTTTTCCCTTCAGGCCTTTGAGGGCTCTTAAGAGTGCAAATAGTTCACAGGCTTGAGCCGACCAGTATGCCTGCAAGGGACCTGATTCTATGATTTGTCCGGTCTTACCATTTACGATGGCATAACCTGACTTTCTTTTTCCCTCTACCATTTTTGATGAACCATCAATGAACCATTTTTCCCCCCCTTCTAACTCTTGATCTTCCAGGTCCGGTCTTACCTTAGTTTGCAATTCCACCGCTTCAATGCAATTATGCAATAGCTCACCTGTTGGTTCCCCAAACAAAAACTGCGCCGGGTTTTGGGCAGTAGTTGTTCTTAACTCGAGGCCTGGTGAACTGATTAGCATGGCTTCGTATTTCAGAAGTCTTGAATCAGTTAGCCATTTCTCGGCTTTTTGTTGTAAGATATTTCTTACATCGTGTGGGGTGTAGACTGTTAAAGAGGCTCCAAAAGTTATCTTTTTTGCTTCCCCAACTAACAGAGCTACTGCAACAATTGCTTGCAAGCAAGTAGGCCACCCCCGACTGACTGGATCTAGGATTTTTGATAAAAATCCTATGGGCTTTTTCTTTTCTGCCCACTCCTGGGTCAGAACCCCTTGGGCTGTTTGTCCACTTACATTGACAAATAGCTGGAATTCTTTGCTTGTGTCTGGCAAGGTTAGAACAGGGGCCGTTATGAGTGCAGTTTTCAATTCCTGAAACTTGCTTTCATCCTGAGTGGTCCATTTCAATCTATCTGTGTTTAATCTCTCATACAAAAATTTTACTTTTTCACTGTATCCTTCAATCCACTGTCTGCAATATCCCAGGAGCCCTAAAAATTGCCTGATTTGTCTTTTTGTTTTTGGGGCTGGGAGCACGAGAATCCCAGCCACTCTGTCAGGATCTAACCTCTTTTTCCCCTGAGAAATCCAATGTCCCAGATATTTTACCTCGGGCTCTGTAAACTGCAGTTTGGATTTTGATACTTTCAAACCCTTTTTTCCCAAAAAATTCAACAACGAAATTGTACTCTTTCTGACTTGTTCTTCCATGGTTCCAGCAATCAATAAATCATCCACGTATTGTAAGAGCTTTGTCCCTTCCTCTGGGATGAATTCAGTGAGTAATTGTTCCAATGCCTGTCCAAATAAATTTGGTGATTCTACAAACCCCTGGGGGAGGACCGTCCACCTTAACTGTTGATTTCTATTCGTGTCCGGATCCTCCCACTGAAAGGCAAAGAAATTCCTACTCCCTTCATCCAAAGGACAAGTCCAGAATGCATCTTTTAGATCAATTACACTGTACCATACATCCTCGGGTGAGAGTCTGTTAAGTAAAGTATAAGGATTTGCCACTACCGGAAACCTGGTTCGGGTTCTAGCATTTACTGCCCTGAGATCCTGAACCAGTCGGAAGCTCCCATCCGCTTTCTTTACTGCCAGGATGGGGGTGTTATGTTGGGACATGCAGGGTTCGAGGGTACCCCCTCTAAGGAGGTCATCAATTACTAATTTCAAACCCCTTTTCCCTTCTATTGGGATGGGATATTGTTTGATCCTTATCGGATCCTCTGGGTTTTCTATTTCAATTTTGATGGGAGTAATATATAATTTCCCCACCTCCCCTTTTGAGTGCCACACTTTGGGATCAATTTCCCTTTCATCTCTTGGAGTTAAATGAAATATCTTTATTACTAATTCAGAATTCTTTACAACAATGTTTATACCTAACGTGACAATCATATCTCTTCCTAATAAATTGTAATCAGCTTCTTCTACTAATAATAAATTTCCTAGGCATATTTTATTTTCAGATTCAATTTCCACATCTTTTATTACAGAAACCTTGAAGGGATCTCCCTTCGCACCGATTACCACTACCTTTTCTTTACTTGCTACGCATCCCCTGGGTAATTTTTGCAGGGTGCTTCTCTCAGCTCCCGTGTCAACCAAAAATTCTATTTCCTCGCGATGGGGACCTACTTTTAACTTTATCAAGGGCTCTTTAGCTGTTATCGTCCCCATCTGAAAGAGCCCAAGACTCCCCTAATCTTCTTGAAATACTTGTTCATCTTTTATTCTCTGGCGGCAATTCCGTTGTAAGTGTCCTACTTTCTTACAGTAGAAACATTCTGGGGGATCTTTCCGCGGGGCGGAGCCATCCTTCTGCGGCTCCTGCGGCTTTTTCGGCGCTGTTTTAAACTTGCCGTGCGCCTGTTCTTGTTTCTGAGCTTCTTTTACTGCGGCCACTAGTATTTTGGCCTGAAGTTTCTGTTTCTCATCCTCTCTCCTCATGTAAATCTTTTGAGCTTCCCTTAGAAGCTCTTGGAGACTTTTCTCTTGCCACCCTTCAATCTTTTCTAGTTTCTTTCTAATATCCTCCCATGATTTTGCCACGAATTGGGTTTTGAGTAACACTTCTCCCACCGGAGAGCTAGGGTCAGTCCCAGAATAAATCTGCAGACTTCGTCGCAATCTCTCCAACCACTCGGTGGGGGATTCCTCCTTCCCCTGACATTCCCCAAACACCTTACTAATATTTTGGCCCCGGGGAACCACTTCCCTTATTCCTTGCACAATTATATTCCTCAAATCATTCATACTCCTCCTGCCATCCTCTGTTTGGGCGCTCCAACTCGGGCTTACGCTCGGCCACTTCTGGTCGCCTGGCGTTCCCTGAGGGTTTCGCCGCTCCCAGTCTCTGATACCAGCCTGTTTAATCATTTCTCTTTCCTCCTGACTAAACAGGGATCTCAGGATAGCCATGAGATCCTCATATGTATAAATGCTACTGCCTAAAAATTCATCCAATCTCTCCGCTACTCCAAACGGATCATCTAACAATCGTCTCATCTCTTTCTTA
This sequence comes from Poecile atricapillus, assembly GCF_030490865.1. NCBI lineage: Eukaryota > Metazoa > Chordata > Aves > Passeriformes > Paridae > Poecile > Poecile atricapillus. Next base: position 72,242,405 of record NC_081289.1, read on the forward strand.
AATGCTCGCACATCCCCTGAGTTTAGGGGTACATTCACAAACCCAATCACTCCCGGAGCAGTAGGCACTTCCCTGAGAGGGAACATTCTGTGCCTACTCTCATTCTCTTCCCATTCTTCACTCATCTGCCTAGACTTAAACCGAGTCCTGCTTGCGGGGGGGGAATAGGGGTTTTTGAGAGTCTGCTCTTTTATTACTGATGTAAAATCCGTCGCCACCAGGTTATTATGAAGGATTCCCCCTGCCAAATTCGAGGGACCTGGCTGGGGCAGCGGGACAGGCAACGGGGGATAAGGAGATCCCCGACTTTGCACTACCATGGATTCTGGGGAAGCGGCGGCGGCTGCGGTTCCCACAGGAGGAGCCAGAGGGGGGGCCATCGGAACCACTGCTGGCGCCGGCTCCCCTGTTCGCGATGTGTGTGCTTCACCTTGTTGCGCTGGCGAGCTCGTGGGAGCTGATGGCACCACTTGATCCACCACGGGAGACCCTGCCGGCCCGTGGTATGGAGGGGGTAAATGATCAAGGGGCTCCCAGGTTTCTGTTTTTGTTTCACTTTTTAGTTTCATTGGAAATAGCCCTACTCTGGCCTTTAGCCAGAGTCTGGCGTATTCCTTTTCCTCGGAGTCCGAGGAAACCTTGCTCTCTACATAAGAGAGTAACTCATTACACGTCCACCTTTCAAACGTTCCTAATATTGGCCAAATGAGATGGGGTCTCAGTTCCTGCCCACCCCAAACCTCGGCACAATAGTGGATCATTTTTGCCTTGGACTTCTTTTTCCTCTCAGGGCAATTTTCCCAATATTTTAACAACCAACCTAAAGGACTTTCTGGTGGGATGTCTAACAATTCCTTCGTTTCTATGGAAGGGTTTTTCTTATCTACTGGCTTTTGTATTTTACTCTTTTTCTGTCCCATGGTGAAAAAGGGAGTCTTACCTGTTTCTCTGCGTTGTGTTTGTGTTTTGAGAGTCAAAAGTCTGCTAATACTCACCTTCGCGGTTTGCTGTTCCGGGGTTTTTCTTAGCGCTTTGATCTCTCCTTCGGACCTCTCCTGGGTCCTGATTGCTAGAAGAGTTTACTCTTTCCCGAGCTCTACTGGACGTCCTCTTCCTCTTCCAGCCCTTTGTGATCGGTCCCCCAGAGCACCCCTTTGGCCCCAGGCTTTACAAACGCGTAGAGAGAGTCCTCTCACACCGACTCGCTTCCTCCGTGGCCGGCCAATTCCCTCGCAGGAGGATGGAACCGCGGCTTTTGGAGTCCGCACTCGCTTCGTGATCAGATCACGTCTCACACACGCTCGCCCAATCACCCCGCTCAACCTCGCAGTACTTACAGCAATTTTCTTGCGAGGATGTCTTCGTGCACGATTGACTTTTTATGAGCTACCAAGCCGCGGCTTCTTTTCGTGAGCTCTTCTTGGATCCGTATCCTCTTTTATTGTGGTTTTTACCTTAGCCTAAATTTGGTTCGGATGTCGGAGTGAACTGCGGAGGTTCTCGGCTTCCCAGGCCGCTGAAATCAGCGGGGGTACCCCCCTGGATAGCGAGGTTCTCCCACAGTTTTCCGATCCGAGTCACGGCACCAATCTGTTATAAATGCAAAGGCAATTTTGGGATAAAATCAAAGAGAAATTTATTAATAAACAATAATAAGTAAAACAGCGATAAAAACCCACAATAAAAAGATCAGCGCAGCGCCGGGTGGACAGGGGTCTATACCAGAGGTATAGGTTTCCCAAATCCACGTCTGAGCGTCCTCAGGATTGGGGTTTTATAGGATTTTTAAGTCCTCAGGCCAAAATTCCAAGCAGGTTCCATTCACCAAGTGTCCTTGATTGTCCAGTGAATGGATTTCCTGACATAGAATAAAGACATTAACTAGTGTCCGGCCAGAATCTCCTCATATGTAAAGGAGATTCTGTGTGTGTTGCAATGTTAGGTTTTTCATGGCAGGGTGGTGGAATCCGGGCTGGTGCCGATGGGTATCTCGGCCGGGTTTTCCCTTTTGTCTCCCCTGATTGCTTTTTTCAACACAGAGATGTTTAAGTCTGGCGAAGTCTTTCTTTTGGAACTTGTCTTTTTCACTGATCGGTTTCTCTACCCACTGGAATCTGCAGGGCGTTGCTTGGGTCCGGAGGTAGATAATTTCCCGAGCCAGTTTCATTGTCTTCCTGATGGTCCGTGTCCTGTCTGTTTGTTTGAGTTGATGGGCTGGCCTGGGTTAGTTATTTTGGGCGTTGCTGGCAATCAGCAACTTCTTGGAGAAAAGCCTCATCCTACTTTGAGGAGAGGCTTTTCTATACTTTATATTTTTATGTTCTTACAAAACATATCTGTCTTATATACACTTCGAATTTTTAATACAACAATAATTTATTACACACCATGTGGTTCTGGAAACAATCACCTAGTCTTTCTGGCATGGACAGCAATGAAAAAAAGGGGAAAAAATTCAAGGGAAATCCTTGTTAGTTTAATCTGCACATAGGAAGTCACTTGAAAAAAATCAAGCCCCAAAAGAATGTGGTCAGTAAACTGACGGGCTATTGATTTAGTAAGATACGGCTGATCCAAGTTTTCGAGCAATTCTCAAACTACATGTGCCAGAGAAGACTCATGCAGACTGCAGGCTGCAGGTGAAACAGTGTCTGAGGGATGGGCTCCTCCTCCACCGAAATCCAAGGCATCAGATGTGCCCCCCTCCTCCTCACCTCCAATCTTCCTTCTGTTCAAATGGAAATGGTGAGGAATTCTAGACTGGGAAGGCCTGGCAGGGACCTGTAAAGCTCATGTGGTCCAAGTGCCCCGCAATGAGCAGAGACATCTCTAAAGGGATCAGGATGCTCAGAGCCCTCTCCCAGCTGCCTGGGACAGGGCACCTACAAGCTCTTAGGGCAACTTGTGCTAGTGTTGTACCGTCTCCCAAGGAAACAAGTTCTTCCTTAAACTTACTCTGATTCCATCACCTTTTTCTTTAAACGTATTAGCCCACGTCCTATTGTCACTGGACCTATTAAAAAGATGTCCTGCGCACCCTCAGAAGTTTTGGAAAGTGGCTATAAAGTCTCCCTGGGGCCTGTTCTTCTCCAGGCTGAATAACTCCAGCTCTCTCAGCCTGGCAGAGAAAGCACCATTTCTAGAGCCCTGGTAGGGCAAATGTCCCATCAAAATGAAGAAAGAAGAATCAATGGATGAGTGGGATTCTGGGACAGGTTTGACTGTGATGGCAAGGTCCTGCACATGAAGATGGAGGTGCAGATGACCCCGTTGTTCCCCTTTCTGGGTCTGTCTAGGAACCAGAGGAATCCTGACTGAGGCTGTGAAGCACTGAGCTTGGAAAATCATGGTTTGTTGAGTTTTGTTGATTTCTTTTTTCCCCTTTTGGGCAGCATCCATTTGTAACATTGGCCGAGCCTGTGTCCAGCCTGGTGCCACGGATCATTTCAGTGAAGAGGAGAAAGGAGGAGAAGACACTGTGATAATCCCATCAGGACCATTTACTCCAACACCAGCATAGAGTCAGATTGTGGACTAGGTTTGTAGAGTAGGCTTATAGAGTAGGACTATAAATAAATAAAGTTTCTGAAACTTAAACTCATCTGGAAGATTCCTTTCTTTTTTACCCTGTGAATAAGCTCAGCATTTCCTTCTGAGTTATCATTTGTCTCTTAAAGGTGCAAAGTGATATTTATGGCTTCTTTGTTGTGCTTTTAAAGTGGGGAAGACTCTTCTTGAGTCATCCTCTCCAAACTGCACTGCCTTTGGAATTTGGCTCAGTGGCTGGGTTTTGCCCAGCTGTTGTCCTGCTCTTCTGCCGGCTGCCCTGGAACTGCTGGCAATGGTCAGCAGTGTGTGCAGCACTCTGGGCACAGGGGGAGGGAGCCGGGCTGCTCTGCAGGCTGGAGCACAGGGCAGTGTCCTTCAGGCACGGCATTTCTGCCAGGGGAACCGAGGCCAGCGTGAGGCAGTGACAGCAAGTCAGGTCAGATGTGCAGGAGCCAGTGCCTCACACAGCTCTGGGACAAAGTGCCTGCAGTCCTGGAGCTCTGCACTGAGCCAGAGCAAAGGTGTGAAATGCAGTGTGTTTTGCAGAAATATTCAGGGGCACCAGGCCAGCCTGCTTTGTGCTCTCTGGTGCAGAGCAAGTACTGTGCAATGCAGATCAGACCTGCTGGGAGAGAGGGAATATGGGGATGTGCCTGAGGTTTGTGCTAGAGTAGTGAACTGATTTGGGAGAGAGCAGAAGAATTTCAGCAGGCAATTTGTGGAAGAGATGGAAACCACTTCTGACTTAAGGGGAAGCTATTTGGAATGTTGTAGTGATCCCGAAGTCCATACAATACTGCACCAAAGGATTAGGTGCTTCACTCTTTGCTACTTTCTAACTGATGCTGCCTAAGGTGGTTCTACTGAGTATCAGCCAGGGCTCACACCTCCATTGCAGGGCTGTTCTTTCTCAGAGTAATAATGGCTCAGCTGTCTCTCACTGACTTAATGTTGACCCAAGGCCAGTCTCTTCCAGATACCTTATAGAGAGACTTTACTGTAGATCCCCAAATTTTGCATGCATGCCTGCATAAAAAGACCCCACAACGCAAATGTTCAGAGAATGATGAGAATCATAATATAAATGCAGGTTCCATTTATCAAATTTACACAACTGCAGTAAAATGTAGGTCTATGAGCCTTTCTTCAGAACATTCTTAATCATGGCTCCTGAGTCATTGTGAGAGATGACTATGCTGCCCCTAACAAGTCCAGATTATTTGGCAAGCGGTAATTAGGCATCCATACAGCACTGCAGCAGTTGTGTAGAATTTCATCCAGATAACTGGTCCCTGGACATTGCCACCAGCTTCTGATTTATGTCTCCCCACTTCTTTTCCATGTTCTGAGCCAAGAGCAATAGTATCCTTGTGAGCGCATCTTAATACATTTCATGGTGACACCTCACTCCTATTCCATTTATTCTTCCATGAAAGATTCCTCTCTTTTTTCCGTGCCTCCAATGGGGATCTGCAGTCCCTGCCCAGCAGTGCTCGTTGTGGGTTCTCAAGTCAGAGGCGATGCTCCAATGCACCTGGCACAGGTCACCCTTGGCTCCAAGGAGGCTCCGATGCTCCGAGCTGTCGCGGATGCAGCGGCGAACCCGGGCGGAGCCATTGCTTCGTTGGGAGCCTGAGCGGTGCCCATCGCGCTGCCTGTCCGGGCAGGCCGTGCTCTCACCACCGCCGGGGCTGCCGAGCACCTGCTTTCCACCTGCCTCCGGCTCCGGACCCATCCCCGCAGCAGCGTTCTCCCAAAACGCACTGACCCGCGCCCATTCTCAGCCCAGCTGCAGGACTCCCTGATCCGGGGATTCCCCACTTTCCAAGGTGATTTTCCCCTCCCTCCACGGCTGTATTTCCTCTCCCAAGGATGCCCTCTCACCCCGGCTCTCCTCTCTCTGCCCTGGACTCTTCCCCTTCTCACAGGGCTCTCCCCCTGTTCCCGGGATCCTCCCTCTCGGACTCTCCCCCTCTCCCGTGCTCTCCCTCTGCTCTCGGGCTCTTCCCGCTCCCAGGGTCTCTCCTCTGTCGACCTCTACCCCATCTCCCTGGGTCTCCCCCTCTATCCCGAGAGCTTCTCCTTCTCTCAGGTTCTCCCACCTCTCTCCGGATCTTCCCCTCTCTCCCGAGAGCTTCCTCTTGAGAGGAATGATAGGTTTGTCTTTACAAACAAGCTGTGGGTCAGTTGATAAGGTGTACTATCAGTGAGAGACGACAGAAACAATGGGATAGATTCCAGCAGAAGATCAAAGGGGCACTAAAAGAACACTATGAATTCTATAAAAGTTAAGAAGGGATTATGCATGGGGGGGGGGGGGGGGGGGGAAAGGTATCACTGCCGGTATCAGGCGTTCCGGGAAGCCTGTACCTCTCAAGTACCTCAGCCTATGGGGAAAGAGAGAAGGGACAAGCGGCCGGGAATTAGGATAAAAAGGAGGCTGCGCCCTCCAAGAATTTGAGAGACCCCAGGGGAATGCCCCATGGCCTCTCCCTTTATTCGAATAAAGAAAAAGGACTCCTCTGTCTCCTTTTTGGACATAAACCTCTGGTGTTTGTGGATTAATTTTCCTGACACTCTTCTCTCGGGATCTCCCGCTCTTCCCTCTTCCGGGATTCCTCCCCTCTCCCAGCATCTTTCCCCTCTCCCGGTCACTTCTCCCTCTGCCAAGGTCCCTCTCCCCTCTCCCGTGATGTCTGCCCGTTCCTGGACGCCCCTGGCTGCGGTGGGGCTGCGCTCGGAGTGCAGAGGGGCCAGGCCAGGGCCGTGTCAGCTCCGAGCCGCGGGAGGAGCCGCGACACCGCCCCGGCAGCGGCCCCGCGCAGGCGGAGCGACCCCAGCTGAGCCACGGGCTGTGCCTGGGCAGGGGCTGCGGGCTGTTGGAGCTCCTCCGGGCTCACTCCGGGCAAAAAGAGCTCCGACCTGTGCTCACTTTGGACCTTCAAGGCTATCGGATGCCTTGCAGTAAAGCTGGAGAGCCCGGGATATTACGGTCGCTTTTTGTCCTCAGCTCAGCTGGAAAATGGTTCCAAGCATGAGTGCAAGGGATGTGTGTGCATCCAATGGTGTGTGTCTGCATCCGTGTTTGTGCCCGTGCTCGTGCCCGTGTCTGTGTCCGTGTCCGTGTCAGTGTCTGTGTCCGTGTCTGTCTCTGCCTCTGTGTTCCATGAGTGTTGGGGCTTCATGTGTTCACCTTGTGTAAGAGACAAAGATTCTCTCATCTGTCTCACAATCATCTCAAGTACAGAGACTGAGACCCTGAATATCACAAGGGATTTGGTTTAGGGGTTTGGGCCTAGCTGAGGTGGATGTTTGCTAAGTGATTGTTTGCAGGTGGTTGCACGGTACACTGCCGTTGTTCCTGCTGGTGAGCAGAGGCTTGTGCATGGTACCCTGTGCAATCGGTTTTCCACAACACCTTGCCCTCGTTCCTGCTGGTGAGCAAAGGCTTGCAAGACGTGGTTCACTCTGTACCCTACACAAGCCCCCTGCACAATGGAATTCATCACAATGATCATCAATCTCCTCTGGTTTTGGCCTTGTGTCCCTCGCTTTGTAAAATCTATAAAATTACACCCCAAACTTACCTTCAGTTGAGATCTCCCCAATGGACAGAAGACCCTGTGTTGATGGACGGCTGAGTGGACCTCGACGTTGGTAGCTATAATCCCCTTAGTCTCTTTTCCTTATGCTTTGCTTTCTCCTCTTTTCACTCTCACATATTAGTGCTGATGAGCTCTCAATAAAGTGTGTTTTGCTGTTTAAGTCCCTGGTTTGCTGATAATCTTTTGTACTCTAAGATCAAATCAAAGAACCACATCATGAATCCCACCTTGTGGATCGTGACACCCTGGCAGTAAATTTTTGGATATCATGAGTGTGATAAATGGAAATGATTCATGCTAACTAAATTGTAACTACTTAGAAAGTTATTAACAGAAGCAATCAAGGGAATTAGTGTTACAAGGCAGATGTACCCCTTTACAGGTGTTACATGTTAAAATTAAGGTACAGGATGTAGTTTTGAGCTAAGTAATGTCCCAAGACAAAATCAACCTTGAGATGGACAAAGTTGGAACGCCTTTAGGCATGAGGCCTGAAATTATGAAATGTAAGACTAATTAGTGGAACATAATGCTTACTTCCATAACACAGTGCTTAATGTGCACACGCAACCTGTAAGGCCATCCAGAGGACAATGAGGATGAGTGTAAGCCTTCATCCAAAAGACCCCCAAAAGAAGACTGAAGACCCCCTAGCAACAAGTGAGGCATGCGCCATGAAGAATAGTGACTCAAAATTAGAGAATCGGAAATAGGATGAGACTTGCGGGAAACATTAAGGAATATGAATAAGCATACAGTATATAAGTTTAGTTTGAATTGCTTTGTATTGTACGTGAGGTAGGGTGGGAAGCCCTCTCCATACCCCAGTCGGTTTTGCTTATGCTTTAATCATACTTAATTACTGGCAATCTATATTCATATATGTGTGTATTTATATAGGTGTGTATATATCTCTATCTCTATTTCTACCTATATCTATATCTATATCTATATCTATATCTATATCTATATCTATATCTATATCTATATCTATATCTATATCTATATCTATATCTATATCTATATCTATATCTATATCTATATACATATATATATATGAAATTTTACTCTTTTACTAAATGGTATTCCTTTTATACCAAATTGCTATTCAATTCAATAAATTATATTATTTTATTAAATTGTATTCTTGTATTCAATCCTACTAAACTGGTGGGTTTTTTTGTTTGTTTGTTTGTTTGTTTGTTTGTTTGTTATTAAATTGCTGTTAACTCAACAGACCTAGTTGACTAAATTTCAATTTCATTTATAACAATGAATATGAGCCTGGATTTACCCAGGCTTTTAAGTGAAGAAACCTTGGATCTATTTCTCTATGGGGTTCCTAGGAAGCAAAGCTACATTTTCAGTGGTGGTTCTGTTGTATTTTGATTAGTCTCTGATGGACTTGTGGGTTTATTTGCTGCTGGAGTTGAAAGGAGTTGATCAATAGTTTACTCATGTAAGCATGAATTAATTATTAAGAGTCAGCAAATATTAATCACAAGCCTAAGAAGCAGGATATACCTTAGCCTTGTCAACATAAACAGAATGCACCTTAAGAAGAGAAGAGGAACAAAACCTGTTGAAACTGGCACAGAAACTGCTGATGAAGGACTGTTCATACTTCAGAAAGAAAGGTGAAAAGTGCAAAGTGAGGAAGACTGCCAGCCTTCATCGGAATGACCCCTATGGAAGGCTCGCAGCCTTCCTCAGTGCAATCACCACAGTACACTGCATTGGCGAGTCAACTATGCTAGTGATAAGAATGACTTTCAAGAAGTAATTTGTATAATCAGTCCTATCCCAAGGAATGTAATGAATATGCATGAAATTTAACCATAAACTGTGCTGTGTAAAGTGCTGAGTGTGTGTGTTAGGAGGAGCGACCCCCATGTACCCGGCGCTGAATAAAGCAAATCCCTACCTCACTGAGTCAGTGTCTGAGGTGACTCTTAGCTCAGCATTGGCGCAAATCAGAGCAGTTGCTGAATATGAATCATTCTGAGTAATGTGCTATAAAAAAATAATACTGAGAGGGTGAGCATCTTTTGTTACCAAACAGCAGTGGTTTTCCAAAATGTTGTTTGGGTAAATTAATTCTATGCTTTGCAGTTTAGTTTTGTTTTGCTTTAAGACTTTTCTTTCCCAGTGGTTTATGAATAGCTAGCATAGAGTTTTGAATAGGAGACTGCCATTGTGCTGCTTTAAAATAGAAAAGATTCCATGAAATAATGGAAGCTGGTGTTTTTCTTGTAGTAGCATAAAAATGTATTTAGTGATGTAGTCAGTCACTTTTGTGTATAAATATCCAGTTAATATAGCATTGAGAAAGACATATTGTAGGTGTAGGCAATCCATTACTAAAAAGATTTTCTGTGTCCTGGATCTGGTGCATCAAGGATCTCTATTTATTTCTTGCTTCTAATTTTTAATGTTTTCAATTTGGGGTCACTTTTCTTATTGTTTTATTTGAGTCTCAACATTTCAGTGATCTTGTCTTTATGTTGTAGGCTGCAGTAAAGCTGAGCCACTGCTATCAGGATTGAATTGCTGTGAATGGTGGTGTGAAAATGCTTAAGGGCAGTCTCTGACACAAAGAGCTGCATTGTTTGCTGTTCTAAGTCCCATACTTAAATAGTTGGTGTGGGTCTGTGCAAGTGTAATCTCATAACAATTCCAGTATAATATAGTGCTGGTTTACAGATAAATCCTGTGAAAAGCAAATGCCAGATGTCTTTCAAGAGACACTTATAAACAAGAGATTTGTAGTCTGTATTTTGACAAATCTGTAGACTTTTTTGGGAAGTGTATAAATGGTGTTCTGTTCGTAAATCACAGGCATCCTTTACAGACCATCAGGGTGGTGTGAGCTTGCTGGATCAACATATGCTTCAGATGCAATGGTCATTCAGTTATCAGCATTTTGTAGCAGTTTTCTCTGTGTCACATTAAAATATCCCCATGGACAAGGTTCTACATTGAAACTGAGGCATAGGAGATGGGAGTTTTTACCCAAAATCTTTTAATTGTTTCACTTTCTGTACTAAGTCAGACTTTCTTTCTGTGGCACTTGAAACAAACTTTTGAAGAAACAGCCTCTAACCAGTCTGACTGTAAACAATTCTTTTTCCACGTCACTGTCCCTTATGCAGTGGGATCTGCACTGTCACTGTAAACCCTGAATATTCTGCCTTAATGTCAGTAAAGTCAGCAACAAGAAAAAAACCACTACAATTCTCAGTGCTTATATAACTGAGCATCCTATTCCTGGCCCTTCTAAGGGACATAGTCATTCATGGGACTACAGGTTAAACCCAACAAGCTGTTATAAGCGCTATTGCAAAATACAATTAATATAAAAAGCAATTTATTATAAAACAATTTCAATCACCAGCAACAAGAAAAAAAACATAATAAAATAAATCAGCGCAGCGCCGGGTGGACAGGGGTCTATACCCAGAGGTACAGATTTCCTAAATCGACGAAGTAGGAACTGCAGTCCGGGGTTCTTATTGGGATTTTCGTATCCTGAGGCAAAATCCGGAGTAAGCACTGTCCAACAAAGAGTCTAGATGTGCGGTTGAATAGATTTCCCGGATCCGTCGAGCTGAGTCAATAGTCCACTGGGCAGAGTCCTTTCTCATGCGAATAGTCCTGGGTGCCTTCTGATTGCATCTTCTGGGTGGACTCCCGGAGTGGAGTGTCCAGGTCCGGTGCGAAGCCGATGGATATCTCAGTTGAGCTATTGTCATTGTCTGACTTGGTTGCTCGTGTCCTGCTCTTTATCTCGGGCTGATAAGTGTCGCCGTGGATCATTACCGCTTGAGTGGATCATTACTGTTTGCCTCGGGAAGGAGTCTTTAGACTACACTTTATATCTTTACATTAAAATATAACATATATTTCTTTATTTTCCTTCACGAATTTTTATCCAATGCCATATTTATTACAGTCCCCCGCCTAATAATTTATCACATTAAAAATTCGTGTTATCTCATTTATTTTTATTTCTAATGGGGAGGACTGGGGACTTTTTAACAACATTCGTCCTCCTCCCAGTCTTTTAGAGAATCTTTACAGTACCCTTGGAAAGGGTTGTCCTTTTAAAGGATGCTTTTTCCTCATGTTTTAGATTTTTGCCTTCCCAGTACAATTTTCCCCCCATAGTACACGTTTTTAATTTTGCTTTATTATAACACAAAGGGTTGACCTTATAGTACGCCAGAAAAGTGGACTGTCTTTTTCCTCCTATCCATACAGTTTTATTACACTGGCCACAGGTTGGAATCGGAGAAAGTATTTCAACTTCTCTTTTATTTATGAAGTGGAAAGCTTTGGTCTTTCCTCTTATAGGAGTCTTTGACTGCCCGTCCTTAAGACCTGCCCCTGAGTGGTAACACCAGACCTCCCCCTTCAATTCACAGAGACCATACCGAGTGCCGTTAAGACAAGCAGAACCCTTTTTGTTGTTCCGGAGGACAGTCAATTATTTGTTCGGTATTTGTGGCAGTCAGGCACTGCTCACACTTCCTCAGGGGACGCTCCCCCGGAAGTACCTCGGGAATTATTCCCTTGGCCAAGCACACGGCTGGATTCAGGACAATCAGGATTCCCCACCGGCGTACCCCTCTGCCTCGCCCTTCGCCCGTACATAAATATACAGCGGGGACTACCATCTTCTCGGCAGCAAGGATATTCTTCAGGGGCCCTTGTAGTCCTAATGGCATACCTTCTCTTGTAAGTAGCCCACCGAGACAATTTAATCGTATCTGTCCTACACGGTACTTTGACTGTCTTTCGTCACTCAATCGCTAGTGCTTCTGCTTTAGCGTCTAATTTTCCTTTTATCCCCTTTTGGTAAAGCAGGTACCACTCAGGAGAGTCAAGTTCTAAAAACCCCAGCCGGGTGGCAAGTGTTAAGAGACGGCTAGTCTCCTCCTGTTCCTTGATCAGACAACCGGTACACAATCCCTTGGGCCTGTACCCTCTCCAACAGTGGGTTACCCAAATTTGTTTACAATAAGCACATTCAAAATGTATGAAAGGAAGACAATCACAGCCTGGTTTGATGCAACTGATCTGGTCGTCACTGGTCATTTGTGGTGACGCTGAAGCTTAATTTTCAGCTCTCCCGGAGGGGTGGTGACTTTCCACTTGGAGGTGTTGTAATCCTTGACCTTTTTCACCCTGGACGAATGTGTCCAGCCCCTTTCTGCAGCCTGAACAGCAGTGTCAGTGGTGAGGAGAACGAGGAACGGTCCTTCCCAGTGTGGGGTGAGGGGAAGCTCTTTCCAATCTTTGATGAGGACTTTATCCCCAGGCTGTATCTGGTGTATTGCGAATCTCAGAGTGGCGCTTTGGGGAATAAGCCCTTGCTTTCGAAGATCCTGTAAATTTTTGTTTATAGCAATGAGATATGGTTGTATTTGCACATCCTCCACTCGGGGGTGTCCCACCGGCATTCCATGTTTGTATGGCATCCCATATAACATTTCAAAAGGGGACAGACCCGTCTCAGAGTGAGGCATAGTTGTTATATTTAGCAGAGCCAGGGGGAGACATTTAATCCACGACATTTTTGTTTCTAGCATGAGTTTAGACAATTGGGATTTAAGTGTTTGGTTCATTCTTTCCACCTGTCCTGAACTCTGAGGATGCCAAGGGGTGTGGTATTGCCACCTAATACCCAGAGCTTCTGAAATTTGTTTAATAATTTTTGAAGTGAAATGAGTTCCTTGATCTGAGTCAATACAATCTACTATCCCATACCTAGGAATGATTTCTTCTAATAAAATTTTTGACACCGTTTGGGCTGTGGCCCATGCCCTGGGAAAGGCTTCCACCCAGTGTGTTAGTTTATCAACTATCACTAATAAAAATTTATATCTACCAATTTTTGGTAATTCGGTGAAATCCACTTGGATCCTTTCAAATGGTCTGTATGAGAGAGGACGACCTCCCCAAGTAGTTTGTTTAGACCTGGATCGATTCACCTTTTGGCAAACCACACACCCCTGTACCTCTTGCTTAGCAAGTTCAAAGATCCCCTTGCACCCGAAAAACTTCAGGAACTGTTCGGCCAGTGCCCGAGTTCCCCAATGGGTCTGTTTGTGTAACCTTTGCAGTATTTTTCTTGCCGTTCCCCTTGGAATTAATTCCCTCCCATCAGGTAACCACCATTTTCCCCGTTCCAGGACTCCCCCTATCTTCCTGAATTCCTCCATCTCCCTCTCCAAAGGGAGCGTGGGGATTTCAGGCGATTTCTCCGGGGTTATTCCGGGAATACTTACGGTGAGCAGAGTTGCTCGTTTTGCCTCTTTATCAGCTAGGTTGTTACCTCGGGTTTGAAACTGCAACCCCGTCTGGTGTCCTCTTACATGGACAACTGATATTTCTTCCGGTTCTCGGACAGCTTCTAGAATTTGTCGGATTATTTCCCCATGGATTAGGCCTTTTCTCTTAGTATTTATCAATCCTCTTTCCTCCCAGATCTTTCCAAAAGTGTGTACCACCCCGAAGGCATACCGTGAGTCTGTGTAGATGGTCCCCCTCTTTCCTTTCAGCCTCCGGAGGGCTCTCAGGAGAGCATAGAGCTCGCAAGCTTGTGCAGACCAGCTTGCTTTCAAGGGGCTTGATTCTACAACTTCTCCTGATGCACCACTTATTATTGCATATCCCGACTTTCTCTTTCCCTCAATGACTTTTGAAGATCCATCTATAAACCAGTTCTCTCCCTCTTCTAACTCCTGATCCTCTAAGTCTGGTCTTATTCTAGACTGCAGCTCCACAGTCTCAGTACAATCGTGTAACAATTTTTCTGGAGGTTCACTGAACAGGAACTGAGCAGGATTTTGTGCAGAAGTGGTTTTTAATTCTAAACCAGGTGAACTGATTAAAATGGCTTCATATTTCAGAAGCCTGGAATCAGTCAGCCACTTCTCTGCTTTTTGCTGCAAGATGTTTCTCACATCGTGGGGAGTGTAAACTACCAAGGGAGCTCCAAAAGTTATTTTCTTAGCTTCTCCCACTAACAGAGCCACTGCTACAATCGCCTGTAAACACGTAGGCCAACCCCGACTAACAGGATCTAAGATCTTTGAGAGAAGCCCTATAGGTTTCTTTTTCCCTGCCCATTCCTGGGTCAAGACTCCCTGTGCTGTTTGTCCACTCACATCTACAAACAACTGAAATTCTTTATTTGTATTTGGTAGAGTTAGTACAGGGGCGGTTATAAGAGTATTTTTCAATTTCTGAAAATTAGACTCATCCTGTTCAGTCTACTTTAGCCTGTCAGTGTTCAACCTTTCATATAAAAACTTCACTTTCTCACTGTAACCCTCAATCCACTGCCTGCAATATCCCAAGAGCCCTAAAACTTGTCTAATTTGTCTTTTTGTTTTCGGTGCAGGCAACGCAAGGATGCCTGCCACTCTCTGAGGGTCCAATTTCTTTTTTCCTTGAGATATCCAATGTCCTAGGTATTTTATTTCAGGCTCTGTGAATTGCAGCTTGGATTTTGAGACTTTCAACCCTTTCTTTCCCAAGAAGTTCAACAAGGCAATTGTGCTTTTCCTCACACTTTCCTCAGTTGGTCCAGCTAACAACAAGTCATCTACATACTGCAAAAGCTTTGTTCCACCCTCAGGAATAAATTGGGTTAGCAACTGTTCCAAAGCCTGCCCGAAAAGGTTCGGAGACTCCATGAACCCCTGGGGGAGGACCGTCCACCTTAGCTGCTGCTTCTGGTTTGTACCTGGGTCCTCCCACTGAAATGCAAAATAATTTCTACTACTTTCATCCAGAGGGCAAGTCCAAAAAGCATCTTTCAAATCAATCACACTGTACCACACATCTTAAGGTGAGAGTCTATTTAGCAAGGTATAGGGGTTGGCCACCACCGGGAACCTAGTCTGGGTCCTAGCGTTCACCGCTCAGGTCCTGGACCAATCGGAAGCTGCCATCCATCTTCCTTACAGCCAGGATGGGGGTGTTATGTTGAGACATGCAAGGTTCTAAAGTACCCCCTTTTAGGAGGTCATCAATTACGTGTTTCAAGCCCCTTCTCCCCTCCACTGGGATGGGATATTGTTTAACCCTTATAGGGTCCTCAGGATTCTCAATTTCTATTTTGATAGGTTTGATATCTAGCTTTCCTACCTCTCCTTTTGAATGCCATACTTCAGGGTTAATCTCCTCCTCATCCTTAGGAGTCAGCTTAAATATTTTCACTACCAATTCAGAATTTTTAACAATGACATTAATTCCTAAAGCGACAATCATGTCCCTCCCCAACAAATTATAATCTGCTTCTTCTACTAACAACAAATTCCCTAAGCAAATTTTATTTTCCGATTCTATTTCTACATCCTTTATTATGGGCACTTTGAAGGGGTCCCCCTTCGCACCGATTACAAAAACTTTTTCTCTGCTAGCCACACATCCATACGGCAATTTCTGCAGGGTACTTCTCTCCGCCCCAGTATCCACAAGAAAACTTACCTCCTGTCGTTGGGGGCCCACCTTTAATTTTATCAAGGGCTCTTTCGATGTTCCGGTCCCCAAGTTAAAGAGCCCCCGACACCCCTAATCCTCTTGAAAAATCTTCTCATCCTTTATTCTCTGTCTACAGTCCCGCCGAACGTGTCCTACCTGTTTACAGTAGTAGCATTCAGGGGGTTCTCTCTGTGGGGTCGGGGCTGCCCTGTGAGGACCTCGGGGTTTTCTGGGCAGTGTTTTAAACTTACCCTGTGCCTGCTCCTGTTTCTGGACTTCCTTTACTGCAGCTACTAAAACCTTAGCTTGCAATTTCTGCTTTTGATCCTCCCTCCTCATGTATACCTTTTGAGCTTCCCTTAGGAGTTCCTGGAGGCTTTTATCTTGCCACCCCTCAATCTTTTCTAATTTTCTCCTAATGTCCTCCCAAGACTTAGCAACAAATTGTGTTTTTAACAAAACCTCCCCCACAGGAGAGTTCGGGTCAGTTCCAGAGTAGATCTGCAAACTTCGCCGTAATCTCTCTATCCATTCTGTGGGTGATTCCTCTTTCCCTTGACACTCTCCAAAAACTTTGCTAATATTCTGGACCCTAGGAAGCGCTTCTCTTATACCTTGAATAATTATGTTCCTTAAATCTACCATGTTCCGTCTACCTTTCTCCGTCTGTGCATTCCAGCTTGGGCTTACGCTAGGCCATTTCTGGTTGCCTGGTGTCCCCTGTGGATTGCGTCGGTCCCAGTCCCTGATACCTGCTTGTTTAATCATTTCTCTTTCTTCCTGATTAAACAATGATCTTAGGATTGCCATAAGATTGTCAAAGGTGTAAATACTACTCCCTAGAAATTCATCTGACCTTTCAGCCACACCAAAAGGATTATCCAACAACCGCCCTATCTCTTTCTTAAATGCTCTTACATCTCCGGTGTTAAGGGGTACATTCACAAATCTGATCACTCCCGGGGCCCTCGGTACTTCCCTGAGGGGGAACAATTGGTGTCTTTCTTCACTCTCTCCCCACTCATCATTCACCGTTCTTGCTTTC
This sequence comes from Poecile atricapillus, assembly GCF_030490865.1. Classification (NCBI taxonomy): domain Eukaryota; kingdom Metazoa; phylum Chordata; class Aves; order Passeriformes; family Paridae; genus Poecile; species Poecile atricapillus. Next base: position 72,259,097 of record NC_081289.1, read on the forward strand.
AAACGGGTTCTACTTGCAGGAGGGGAGCTGGTGATTGTGAGTTGTCTCCCCTTTATCAATTGTGGGAATTCTGCCGCCATCCAGTTGACAGGAGGGATCCCCTCCATTATATGGGGGGGTCCCAGTTGTGGCAACAGGACCGGCAAGGGCGGATGGAGTGATCCCCAGCCTTGCGCAAGGAGAAACCTCCGAAGAGGCTATTGTGGCTATGGTGTTTGCAGGCGGGGATAAGGGGAGGGCTGCCGGCATAGCTGCCAGAGCCGAGTCTCCCGCTCAGGATGTATGCATCTCAGCGGGTTGGTCTCGGGAGCCCGAAGGTGCTGAAGGCACCACTTGATCTATCGAGGAAGGCTCAGCTGGTCCATGATATGGGGGTGGTAAGTGATCAAGAGGTTCCCAGGACTCAGCTCTCGACTCACATTTTTCTTTTTGTTTGATTGGGAATAGCCCTACTCTGGTGTTTAACCAGAGTTTAGCATATTCCTTTTCCTCGGGATCCGAGGGGACTTCGTTCTCCACATAGGAGAGTAATTAATTACATGTCCACTTTTTGAATGTGCCTAACACTGGCCAAGTGAGGTGATTTCTCAATTCTTGTCCTCCCCAAACTTCCACACAGTAATGAATCAATTTTGCCTTGGATTTTCCCTTTCTCTGGGGACAATCTTCCCAGTGTTTTAACATCCAACCCAAGGAGCTTTCTAGGGGGATATCCAGTGATCCCTCCCCCTGATCGGAGGGGCTTTTCCCTGTGGTCTTCTTCTGAGGCTTACTCTTTTTCTGCCCCATATTTAGTATGTATAGAATTTCTTACCAGTCTTCAACTCCTCTGTGAGTCTATTTTTTGTTTCTGCGTTGTGACCTTTTTCACGTTTACCCGAGGAATCAAACTTTGCCAATACTCACCCTTCAGCGAGCTGAGCTGAGGTCTCTTGTACTCGGCACTTTGATACTCTCCCGGACCTTTACCTTGATCCGTTAACTAAAAGGGTTTACCAGTTCCCGAGCTCGACAGGACGTATCCTTCCCCTTTCAGCCCCTTGTGATCAGTCCCCCGAGACGCCCTTTCGTCTCAGGTTTTAATAAGCGTGTTGAGAAAAAGTTTTCAAATCGAATCGCTTCCTTCGCGACCGGCCAGTTCCCTCGCGGGAGGATGGAAACACGGCCTTGAAGTCCACACTCGCTTCATGATCAGATCACGTCTCATACACTCGCCCGATCACCCACTCAACCAGCAGTACTTATAGCTATTTCCCTGCGTGGATGTCTTCGTGCACAGCAGACTTTTTACGAGTGAAACCAACTACGGCTTTCCGAAGGCTCCGTGCCTTCCTGAGCTCTCTCCTCTGGATCCGTTTCCCTTTTATTGTGGTTTATCTCAGCCTAAATTTAGCTCAGATGTCAGAACAAGCTACGGGGGTTCTCAACTCACCAGGCCGCCAAAATCAGCGGGGGTACCCGTCCTGGGAAGTGAGATTCCCCCGCAGTTTCTCCGATCCAAGTCACGGCACCAAATCTGTTATAAACGCTATCGCAAAATATGATTAATATAAAAAGCAATTTATTATAAAACAATTTCAATCACCAGCAACAAGAAAAAAAACACAATAAAATAAATCAGCGCAGCGCCGGGTGGACAGGGGTCTATACCCAGAGGTACAGATTTCCTAAATCGACGAAGTAGGAACTGCAGTCCGGGGTTCTTATTGGGATTTTCGTATCCTGAGGCAAAATCCGGAGTAAGCACTGTCCAACAAAGAGTCTAGATGTGCGGTTGAATAGATTTCCCGGATCCGTCGAGCTGAGTCAATAGTCCACTGGGCAGAGTCCTTTCTCATGCGAATAGTCCTGGGTGCCTTCTGATTGCATCTTCTGGGTGGACTCCCGGAGTGGAGTGTCCAGGTCCGGTGCGAAGCCGATGGATATCTCAGTTGAGCTATTGTCATTGTCTGACTTGATTGCTCGTGTCCTGCTCTTTATCTCGGGCTGATAAGTGTCGCCGTGGATCGTTACCGCTTGAGTGGATCATTACTGTTTGCCTCGGGAAGGAGTCTTTAGACTACACTTTATATCTTTACATTAAAATATAACATATATTTCTTTATTTTCCTTCATGAATTTTTATCCAATGCCATATTTATCACAAAGCCAACACCTTAATACTGAGTGTGAAATACATAGACATGTTAATGTATGATGTTGTTCTGCCTTTACAGTATGTCCTTCTAAACCAATTACATTTTCCTTCCTGAATACAGTTTTATTTTTGTTGATGGTGGCAGTGTTGATTTCAAGTTCATGTCTTGTAACTGAATTCATCTTAAGAAACTAACATTCATGTCTGATGTATATCCTAATCTAGATGAAGAAAACTGAACGTTCCTTTGCTTTTTGAGGTATTCTTTTTTGGTGAAATAGATCTGCCTGTTTGACTTGTGGAGCTGGGCTGGAGCTGATTCAAAGGTATATATTCATCTTCCCAGCAAGGCTGGCCTTTAATGCTGAATCTGTCCTTAGCAAAAGGGTAACCAAACTAGGGCTGAAGGCTGTAATTCCACAGAAAAAGGAATTTTCTGTATTATTACCTCAAAAAAGGTATTTTGAGAGGGTTGAGAGGAAGAACAACCATCTGGAAGGTCCCAAGCAACTTGCTAAAAGGGCATTTTGAAAGGGATTATGTTAAAATGGTTCTTGTACTCTGGATTAAATGCATGGGAGAAAAACCAAAAACAGATTCTTGAGAGGTCCAAACAACTTTACTGGAAAACTTTAGAAAATCAGTGAGCTTTGGCAAAAGCTTTGGTACAGCACCCAATCAACATAAAACACTTCTCAGAGCATTAACTTGACCCATTCCACTTTGCAAACCTCAAATCTGTTTGATGTTAAGTTACTCAAAATGATGTTAAGTTACTCCAAGAAGAGGGAATTAGAAGAAGAAAAAGAGAGAAAAGATACATAAAAGCACACATATAGATACAAACTCCTGAGTTCCAGTGGTGTTCAGATAGACACTTCAAGATGAAAGTAGTACTAGGGCATGTGGCCTCACGCTGAGCCTTAAATATCCCTCAGCCTTCATGAGCCCACCCCCCAGGTGGGACTTCTGGTCATTTGGCCACACAGAAGCTGGGTCAGGGGCTCCAGGGGTGGAGAGTGGGGAATTTCCTCTAGTGTGCCAGTGCTTGACAGCTCAGCCAGGCTGGGATACAGGTCCTTTGACAGATGTGAGGTAGTTCACCACTGCCTTGCCTGGGGAAGGCCTGACCTTTCCTCCTCCACACATGTGTCCCAGAAACTCTCAAGACATCGATCTTTCCAGTCTCTGACACTGGCACAGGAAATTCTGCAGGGATAAATCTGCTTTAGTTTCCAGTGGGCAAGTTCTCAGAATAGAAGGGCTGATGTTACTTTGATCTTCTTGTAGGGACTTCCAGTTTGTATTCATTAGAAGTGAGCAATGAGTACTATGACCAGGACTAGAGGGGTTCTGTGCCCACCTGAGTGGAGGAAAGAGACATTCAGCTCTCTTGGAGTGTGTGGATTGATGGCCTGGCATATTGGACCCACAAGAGCAGGTGCCTTTGGTCAACAGCAGTGCAAAATGTGCCCTGATGCCACTGAGCTGTGTAGGGGCAGAATCCATCTCTGTTCCTGGGGTGACAGGGAATCCCAACAGCTGCCTGCTCTGCAAGCTGAAGAGAGTCTTCAGCTCAAACAGCCACAAATGATGAAACACCACTGGCACAGAGGCCCTGTGTATCCTTGGCATAGAGTACTTCAGGAGATGATGTTTCAAGGACCCAGAAGGGCATTGTTGGGCTTTTGGGATAGCTGCTGTGGAGACAGAGGAAATTAGAGAGCTGGTCCCTGGTGCCTCAGGGGACCCTTCTGCTGTGGGGCTGCTGAGGGTCAAAGAACAGCAGGTACCAATCGCTACCACAACAGTGCAGTGTCAAAAATACTACCTCAGCTGGGACTATGTGACCCCCATCCATGAGATGGTTTGTGAACTGGAGAACCCAGGAGTGGTCAGCAAGACTTGCAAGCCTTTGCAGTCCCATATAGCCTGTGAATAAGTCTAAGGGAGAGTGGAGACTGACAGTGGAGTATCATGGCCTGAATGAAGTCACACCATGTGATGGATTGGCATTTAAGAAAAAAAGTAGAAAACACCCACAGAAGTTAAGGCTGCTGGAGGCTGATGGGAGTTTCTTTCTCCTGGCCAATAGCTGGCCATTACTGAGAATTGACAGTAGTTTTGACCATTGAAAAGTGAGATCAACCTGTAAACACCACCCTTTAAAACCTAAGCCTGAGAATTTCTGTTCTCTTTGTTTCCGGCTGTGAAAGGGAACAGGGCTCCAGTTCAGCCTCCTCCCCCCGAGGCCGGACAAGGCCACGGGGGGAACAGGGCTGCCCAGAGTTCTGCGGTTCCCAGGAGGGGATGGAGACTGTGAAGTGACAGGAGCCCCTTCCCAGAGGGGCTGAACCCCTTGGAGGGCTCTCTGAGCCTTGTACAGGGGGGCTGCTGGGCCAGGCCGGTTCCTGGCTCGGCTGCAGTTTCTGCCACTGCTGAGTTTCACCAGAGACTGCTGAGGAAGGGGAGGGAAAGCCATCAGCCTGCAGCATGCTGAGATGCTGACCACACTCCCCCAGAGCAGCCACTGGAAATTCTCCATCGCAAACAGCCGCAGCCTCTTCCCAACGGAGATCACGTGGCCATCCACAAGGCTTGAGCCAGATTTTAACCCTTTTATTACCCAGGTGGGACCTGCAGATTTAATCCTTTTCCAGAGAGAGGAAAGTGAGAGTGATTCACATGTAAAGAGACAACATAAATCATCCAAGTCAGTAAATGAAAGGATTAAGCCTCAGATGGGAAGAGACTGAGGAGATGCACTAATAAGCGGAAATAATCTTTTGTTAAGGTTATAGAGATGGACAATAATGTAGTGAAAAAAACTCCTTTAATTCATGAAAGAGTATTTTGGGGGTATGAAGTATTTCAAAGCATAGATCTGAGCAAAAGCAATCCATTGATGAAGCTGAGCAGATGGTGAAGTAGTTGTGATCTCATGAAATGCTGGAAGAGAGAAAGAGAAGTGAGAGTTGCTGAAGACTTGTGGCCCCCAAGAGGAAAAAGAGAAAACTTCTGTTTCCAGAGAGGCTCACAGAGACAGATGAAGAGAACCTTTGCCTTTGAATGACTCATCCTTAAAATGACATCCCTTGAGTTCATGGCCCATGAACACACCTCAGACTGATGTGAAATGGGAGGAGAACCTGATGGCAGAGTTTTCTGGGTGGCTGGCATCAGAAGAATAGAAAGCCATGAGAAAACTGTTTTCTTGTGAAGAACTCTCCATAGAATGACAAGAGAACTTCTTTTTCTCTACAAAGACCGATGAAAAGAATACTATGTACTATGTAGTTGTGACTGCTTTAACCACCAAGTTTTGTCTCTAAGTTGTCAGTTGGGCAAAAAAAAATTGAGTGGTGGGGAAGAAGGTTTTCTTTATTCTGGTTTCTTATTCTTGTAGTTTTGTTAATAAATTTTCTTTATTCCTTTTAAGTCTGTTTTGCCCTTCCCCTAATCCATATCTCACAGCAAGAAATAACTAAGTTTTAGTCTTTTTTTTTTCTTTTAGCTAGTGCTTTAAAACCATGACACACCATCAGCGAGTGCTGCCATGCTGGACAAGCACAAACTTCAGTGTAAACTGGAGTCCACTGCACCACAGACATAACTGGCACATTTTTCTCCATTACTTCATCAGGAGAGTGCAGGCGCAGTTTGCAGGTGCACAGGAATCCAGTATAGCCCCAGGACTGGAAACACAGCCCCAGTATTTATCATGACACTGGAAAAGGGTGAGGCTCTAGAACATTTGCAGTACATCCACTACGTCATTGTATGAGGCAGCACAGCAGAGGAAGATTTTGGAAAGGAGAGAAGATAATCCAGATCCTCCTGAAAGCTGGTTTTGTCATAAAACAAAGTAAGGTCAAGGGAGCCTCCCAGGAAATTCATTTTCTGGGAGTAAAATTTCAAGATGGATATCATGTGATTCCAATGAATTCAGTCAACAAAACAGCAGATCTGTCCCCACTGACTGAGCAAGAAGGAAGTTTCCTAGGCCCCCTGGGTTTTTGGAGAATGCATATTCCAGAGTAGAGTCAGATGTGACATAGAGGACATAATTTTAAGTGGGGTCTTGAACAAATTAAACTGTTTGTGCAGTAGCCCTTTGGGCAGTCAGTACAGGACAAGATGTGAAAAATCTGGTGGATTGATGCTGGGGGGGGTAAAAACCTTGACTGAAGGCTATGTAGTTGTGGAGAGTAAAGTATCACCCACATTGCCCACTGTTTAGTTTTATGTAAATGGTGCCAGAAAGTTCTATAGTTTCTTTGTTCTTCTATCATTGGTTAAAATTTGGTGCATTATTTTACATATTCCTAATCCTTGGCTTTTTTTGGTCCCTTTCCCTCAGATGTTGCCCCTACCTTGATTTATGTAAGTTGCTGTGTTACCCTGTCCCTCAACTCTTGTGTGCATCCCCATGTGTGTTTGGATTATGTGTTTGTTATTTTGCTTATTAAAGATCTTTATTTTTTGGGTCACACAATCATACCCATCCCTATTTATTTTCTCCACCCTCTGCCTTCAAGTCAGGGGACCAAAAGGTTTGTTGCAGCCACCCGTGCTGCAAGAGATTGACCCTGCATGGACCCTGTCCAGGCACCCAGCAAAGCCACTGTATCACTCCCCTCTCCCAAGTGGGCAGGTAAGAGAAAATATAGAGGCAGGCTGAGGGCATGGTCCTGTGGCAGGACCAGCTGCCCCTGATGCCAGCTCTGCCTATGGCCTCTGCTGCTCTGTGGGTGTGCAGCTGCAGCAGGAAGCTGTGGGAAGAGGTGCTGCTGCCATGGCCATATGGCTCTGGGACCCCATGGCTGTGCTCCCCAGTGCCTGAGTGCTGCTCACAGCAGTACCCAGAGATTTTCTGAGGGAAATAACAATTTATTTCCTTTTCCTTGAATAAAGGTTTGCAAGAGCCCTGCTAGAGCTACTGGTGGAGCAGCCTCTGGCAGGCCTGCGGAGAGTTCTAGGGCCCGGGCTCCTTCTTTTGTCAGACATGTGGGGGCCCAGTGCGCAATCAGTCCCTACCCTGGGAGCAGATGCAATTGATGCCCTGGGCAGGGGGAAGCCTCTGATGCACCAGCTTCCTCCTCCTCATCAGAGCCTGTGGGGCTGCTGTCGGGAGTCCCTTGCTGGGAGCTGCTGCAGCTGCAGCTGGTGCTGTTGGAGCTGGAACTGCAGCTGCAGCTGTTGGAGCTGAAGCTGGAACTCCTGGAGTTGCTGGAGCTGGAGATCCTGGAATTACTGGAGTTGGAGCTGGAGCTGGAGCTGGCCTCAGGGCCATTGTTCTCATCTTCTGTGTGCAGAAGCCTCTGGGCCTCCTCATGGCGCTGGCCCATAATGATGCTGATGATATCATGGACCAGTGGTGCTGTGTGTTCCTCGAGGAGAGGCTGCAGCACCTCAACCAGAATCCCAGCATTTGGCCCGTGGATGCAAAGGCCATGCAAGATGCTGCTCTCTATGGCATCTACCACCCACCACCAGCCCTGGTATATTCCTGCCAGCCTCTCATGCAGCCAGAGCCGCACAGGGTCCAGAAGATGCTGTCGTTGACGGAAAATTTCTGCCCAGACCTCAGGCAGGACACTCCCCACAAACTCCAGCCCTGAACCTTCCTGCTGTGCTGGAGACACAGTCCCCTGTGGAGAAGATGAAGGGGACACCACAGGAGGATGGGAGCTGTTCTCATCCAGAGAGCCAGGAGCTCTCTCTGCCTGGCTGCTGCCATCTGGCAGCTCCTCAGGAACTGTGATTAATATCTCCAGGTAGTCGTCTTCTCCATGATCAGAAAAGCGGACAGTCACTATTGCTCTTCTGCAGAGTGGGCACACTGGATTTCTGTGTGTCCACCGCAGGATACAGCCCAGACAAAACTGGTGGTGACAGGGCAAAGTAGAAGCCACATCCTCAAAAGTGTCCTGGCAGATGGGGCAGTTGCTGTCGGTCTCTGTGGACATTTTTGTGCTCTGCAGCACGCTGTGGAGAGATAAGGATCAGGGGCTGTTTTTCCCCACTGCTGCCACCTCCTGCAGGAGGGAGAGGCCATGGTCATCAGCTGTACTGGTGCAGGGAGGAAGAAATGGCCAGGTCCCTGGGGAAGGCCACCCTCCCAGCTCTCTGAGTCATGCACCCCACAGCCACCCTGGTGGGACATTTTCCTGCACAGCTTACCCTCAGTGCTGCATCTGCAGTGCTTGGCTGCCTGAGATGGCTCTGAAGCTGGCACCAAGATGGGCCAGTAACAGGCACCACCCAGCACTAGAGAAGCCTGGCTTGATCCTCCTGTCCTCACAATGTTGCTTGGATGGAGTTCAGGCTGCAGCCAGACTGGCCCAAACTCTGCTAACTGAGTAGAAGCAGTGAGGAACACAAAGTCATCATCCATTCCTTCTGTGATGTCACAGTCCACTGCTTGGTGACATCAGCCTCCACTCACCAGTGACAGCAAAACCTTTCACCTTCTGGTCACCCCAAGATAAGCAGTGAGGGGAGTAAGGTCACAACCCATTGCTCAGGGATGTCACAGTCCACAGGTTGGCCACATTGGCCTCCTCCACCTGGTGCTGTCACAGCAGACCTTCCATCCCTGTAGGTTCATGGCATCAGAGAAAAAAAAAAGGAATATAATTTCTTATTTCCAGCTTCTACCTTCCCATATTGCTCCCCGCTTGGTCACCTGCACCGTGTGTCTGTGGCTGGGTGTCTCATCATGCTTTTAAAGTTCTCCCAGGGATACACTGACAGGGCACAGGGAAATAATTCAAAGCTGTGCCAGGAGGCATTACTGAAATTGGCCAAATAGAAACTTTCTAACACAGTTTTGAGTATTGGAAAGCAGGCATTCTTTATTACACTGTGCTGGTCACTCAGAGGATCCCTCCTCTAATTGAGTGCCCCGAGTGTCAGGTGAACAGAGTTTTTGTCATACACACTGATTACATGTTCATTCGCTATCCCTTCTTACTTTGATGTATATGTATTACTTTATTTTACAAATTTGCATCCATTATTGGAAGTCCTTATAGTTCTTGGGGTTCTGTCTTCAATATCCGGTGTACTTTTTAGGTGTCTGTTCCTTGCCTCTCACTTTTGAGTAAGCACAGTATCATGTTTTGCACAATATCTTCTGCTTTGTCAGCCTTGCAGAGCTGAGCTGGCATCCTGCTTGTGTTTTGCACAACTTCTGTTTGCCTGAGTTACATCCTTCATCCACTTCTTCAAGGCTGTGCTGCTCCTTTCTGTTGTCCTTACCAAGTCCCCCCTTTTCTTGAGATAAAGCTCCTTGTGGGAACTAGTTTCTTAATACTTCTATTTCATTTTACAGCATAAGGCCTTATAACAGGTATAGACTGCTATTTTAACAAAGTCCAGGTGAGCAAAGTTTGGTCCAGATTTCTTCAAATCCCCAGGAGATGTCACCTTGAGCTAAGGAGTTTTGGCTCTTTTGATTCTGGAATAATGTATCCACGATTTTGCTCTGTCCATTTCAATGCAGCAAGAGCTGGCAACAGAAGTTGGAAAGGTCCTGCTTTGGCTGTAGCAGAGCAGATCCCCAGTCTTTCAAGCACACCCAGGCTCCTGGTTGGAACTTGTTCACTTGTATGTCCAGTCCTGTTGATCTAGAGATCAACACTCCACTCTTCCCTGTAAATCCTGTAAAGTTTTGCTAAGAGAAATGAGGTAATTATTCAGATCAACCTCTTCTTATATGTGTGTGTTTCCTGAAATGTGTGGTACTTGGTAGGGTTGATCATACAGCAGCCCATAGGGGCTGATTTTGCTGGTGCCCCGTGGTTGAATTCTAATTTGAAGTAGAGCAACAGGTAAAGCTTGGACCCATGCCAAGGAGGTTTCCTAACATATTTTGCCCGACTGCAGTTTGATTGTATGATTCATTCTCTCCCCTTTGCCACTAGCTTGGGGTCTATAACAAGCATGAAGATCCCAAACTATTCCCAAGGCTTTCCCAACTGAAGGAGACCCTTCCTTAGCCCCTCGACGTAATCCTGGCTAGCTCTGTCGATGGAGGGGTTCAGGAGGTCCTTCGAGACCAAGAAAAAGACCCAAAAGGAAGCTGCTTCTCCCCCCGGAGTAACGGAGGATGTTTATTCTGGCTGGATTCCAGGGGAAAAAGAGGCCGGGTTTCTCCTTCCCGGGCTTTTTCAAACCTCGGGAGAGGGGCGGGGGGGGACATATAACACCAACCAATGGGATCATGTTTCAGGGACAGGGAGGGGAGGGGAAAAACACGGCACAGCTGCTTAGGAGGTCCACACAGAAACTAGGAAACACTCAGAAATATGCATTACCACATCTGCCCCTACTTTGATATATGTAATTAAATTAAAGGTAACGAGTTTATACATCTTACTGACCTGAAGTGGCCCACCAATCTCCATTTGCAGGCTGGTGGGGGTTAACTCCGGTCTGCCAACTCTATATGGTTGACATCTGAGGTAGCTGACACTAGTTTAACTATGCTTCTGTACAGTATTTTGCTCCAAACACTAACACTGTTAGCAAAACAATGACTAGCAGTGACAGAATGGTTTTCACGACTGAAGCCCACCACCCCGAGAGTCCCCAGTTTTTAAACAGTCCATTAAACCAGTCATCTGCTTCTTGCTTGACTTGTCCGATCATGCTTTTCATCTCTCGGAGCGTGGCATGGATGTTAGGAGCTTTTGATGTCAGATCCATGCAGCAGAGACCCTCGAACTCCTGGCACTCATGCCCGTGGAGCAATAGGAGAAAGTCTATTGCAGCACGGTTTTGAAGTGTCGCCTGCCTGGTAAATTCTTCATCTTCTAGGAGGGCACTTATGGCATTAGATGTTAAATTCGCTTGTTTTACTATCCAGCACTCTAGGTGTCCCAATTCACCTAGGGCTTTGGCTGCAGCCACCCAAGGAAGGAAAATGGATGCGGCAATTCTTTTTGATTTTGACCAATGGAAAATCTCTGAGTCACAATTTTCATCTAATTTTGTAGCACTTCTCTTTTGAATTTTTTTGTCAAATTGGTTTTATGGGTCCACTCGCCAATTAATGTTTGATTGGGCGCTAACAGTGATAGACGCCCTATGGTACACAGCCCTCCGAGGAGACGGGATGGAATTCCTGCCCATGCACGGTCCCCACAAATGAGGAACAGTCCTTTGGGGAGGCTTTTGGGTTGTGTATGAGCTGAGGAGTGCACTTTGATGTAGCTTAGTACATGGCACCACCTTTTTGCTGTGAACTCCTCCTGATGTTGTACTGTATGGTGGAATGTTTCTTTATGAGTTGGAGGACTGACCCTAAAGTGCACACAGTAGGATGCTGGGGAGGAACCCAGTAGCTCTAACTTCTGGGGTTCCTGGGTTGCCTTAGGAAAATGGGGTAGCCACTCTTCTACTGGGTTTCTTAACTCTGCTTCTACATGAGTGCTGTGTAGTTTATTATCTGCTTCAGGAGTCAGCGTACCAAAGCTGTGTGTGAATTCATTATCTTGCAAAGGAATTCCTACCAGGCAGGTAGACATAGGATTTTTTGCTGCTGCTGTCGATAGGCATATGTTTTCCTGTTGGAGTGTTTGTGCCAGGGTCACCCAGATGTTCTGGCGTGGCTGTGGGACGATCCAGGCTGCTGTCAGGCTGCTCAGTGCGAGCAGGATGACAGCAGGGTTAAGGCTCATCATGGATTTGAGTAAGAGGTAGGTTATTTCTAAAAAAAAGGAAACAGACATTTTTAAAACATATTTACAGTTACAGTATGCAGGTCAGAGGCTAGAGAGGTTTCTTCTTGCTCTCTTCAGCGGCGTCTTCTCTTGGAAGCAATAGCCACTTGCTTCTCCTTATTTCTTGCTGGTGCTGGATTCTTTGGAACAAAAGGTTTTACAAATTTCTGAGGAATCCATCGGGGGCCTGTGGGGGTGGACACACACACGTAACCACGCCCCCAGGTGACAAGTTCATAGGGACCCTTGGTCTGCCAAGTTTCAGGGTCTCTGATTAAAACCGGTGGATGTTGTGACAATTTAAACTGACCACCATTGTTAAAATGCCGAGTTACAGGAGGATTCATGTTTTCAAATGAGCAGTTTAGGAAGTTAATGGTAAACAGAGCTTTACAGAGTTTCTGTTGGGGAGACATCCACACTGCTTCACTGCCTTGCCTGGCTAGGACTTGTTTGAGCGTCTGGTGGGTACGCTCGATTACAGCCTGACCTGTGGGGGAGTGGGGGATGCCAGTTTTATGTTCCACTCCCCACTGCTGGACAAATTCCAGGAACTCCTTGGATTTATACGCTGGGCCATTATCTGTTTTAATTTCTTTAGGGATTCCCAATACAGAAAAGGCCTGTACTAAATGTTGTTTAGCATGCACAGACTTTTCTCCTGCATGAGCAGAGGCATACACCGCTCCTGAGTATGTATCAATACTCACATGTACATACTTAAGGCGGCCAAAACTGGGGATCTGAGTGATATCTGTTTGCCACACCTCACAGCTCTTAAGGCCTCGGGGATTAACTCCGATGCCTAATGATGGCACTGCCTGGAGCTGACAATTGGGACAGGTAGCCACGATGGCTTTAGCTTGATCCCGTGTCAGCTGGAACTGACGAATCAGTCCTGGCACATTTTGATGGTATTGCTGGTGACTTATTTTTGCCTGCTGAAACACATCAGGGAGACATACCTTTTCCGTTGGGGCAGCAAGGGAACCAGCCCTCCGGTTCCCCTCAGCGATTTCACCTGGCAATGGGGTGTGCGCCCTTATATGCATTACATAGAAAGGTTGTTCTCTATTCGAGACCAAGTAAATCAGTTTTGAAAGCAATCTAAAGAGATGTTCGTTCTCAGTGTCCTTGAGAACTGCCTGTTCCTCTCTGGACACCACTCCTGCTACGTAGGCTGAGTCAGTAACTAAATTAATTGGTTCTGAAAATTTCTCAAAGGCTCTCACGACCGCAGCTAGTTCAGCTATCTGGGGTGACCCCTCTACAAACTTAACATCAGCTTCCCAAAGCTGAGTCTGTGGATTTCTCCAAGTCATCACCGACTTGTGGGATGTCCCAGATGCATCAGTGAACACTGTGAGCACCTTGAGTGGCCTTCGGCTCCTTTTCTCACGAGGAATGAGATGGAATTCCTCATGAAACAATTTGTGTGATGGTGCATGAACTGAAATTTGCCCACTATAGCTGTCCAGAGCTAACTGGAGGTTAGCATTGCTCTGCAGCAGATGCTCAAACATCTCTTTGATCATCAGTCTCTCAGGGGAGTTTTTGCCTTCTCCAGAGAGCCTGACTGGGAGGTGAATACACATAAAGTCACAACCTGCCAGTTCCCGCAGTCTTATCCTGGCCTTTTGAATCAGCTGAGCCATCAGCTCTTGTGGCTTGGCGATAGTTTTGGGTCTTTGATGGGAGAGGAAGACCCACTCTATGATTAAGAGTGCATCTCTCTGCCCCTCGGCCCATTGGAATATTAACCCATGTAGGTGTGGCAACTTCCCCAGGACAATAAATTTAAAAGGCAGCTCAGGTTTGAAGAGGTGTGCCTGTCTTTCTGTCAAGGCCTTTTGTGCCTTTTCAATTACAGTTTTTGCTTCTGGAGTCAGCTCCCTGGGAGACAGTAACTCTCTCTCCCCTTTCAATAAATTGAGTAGGGGACTCAGGTCCTCATTTGTGAGACCTAGCCATGGTCTGACCCAGTTTAGTGACCCACATAGAGAATGGAGATCTGCTAGAGTTTTAGGATTACCAATAATTTCCGATTTTTGTGGAACAGTCCGTGCGTATTTCCAAGGTGGCATCCTTTGAACTTTGTCTTCCTGCAACTGGAATCCAGCAGAGGTTAAAACTTTAACCACTAGGTCAAGGGTATCTTTCAGTATGTTGTTATTGGGACAGCAAATTAAAATATCATCTATGTAATGCAAAATGATAGCTTCTCTCTTTTCAGCACGCACTGAGGACAGCAATGACCCCACATACCACTGGCAGATGAAGGGGCTGGCTTTCATCCCCTGAGGTAATACAGTCCAGTGGTACCGTTTCATTGGAGCTTCCCTGTTAATTGTAGGAATGGAAAAGGCAAACCTTGGTGCATCCTCTGGGTGCAGGGGAATTTGAAAAAAACAATCTTTAATATCAATTACTGCTAGTAGCCAATTCTGTGGTAGCATGGTGGGAGATGGCATTCCTGGTTGGAGAGATCCCATGTCTTGTATTTTTTTGTTTATTTCTCTTAAATCTTGAAGGAGACGCCATTTATCTTTCCCTGGCTTTTTTATTACAAACACCGGGGAATTCCAAGGGCTGGTTGTTTCTACTATGTGTCCTTTAGCCAATTCTTCTTCCACTAATTTTTCTAGCGCCTCAAGTTTTTGTTTGCTGAGAGGCCACTGGTTCACCCAAATTGGATCATTATCTAGCCAAGATAATTTTTGGACCGGACGCTCTACAGTGGCCTCTATCAAAAATCCTGAGGTGTCTCAGGAATTGTTAATTTCACCCCCCATTGCGACATGGTATCTCTCCCCCACAAGGGACACTTGTAGTCAATTACAAAAGGTCGGACACTAGCTATTCTACCGTCCGGACCTTCGATCTGGACGATATCTTTAGCAACTTTTGCCAGTTTCATCCCTCCAACACCCTGTATTTTTCCCGCCACTGGTTTTAATTCCCAATGTGAGGGCCACACCTTCTCCGGTATGATGGTCACATCTGCCCCAGTGTCAATTAACCCTTCTACATGGAGATGTTCTGATTTATGTGTTAAATTACACCCCATAATGGGCTTATCTTCACCCACTACTTCTGCCCAGTAGACTCCCGGTGCTTTGTCATCTACTGGGACTTCTGCTGGAACAGGGATCACCTGGGCTATTACCTGCCCTTTGTCTATATAGAAAGGTGGTTGGGGGCACCTAGCTAAGAGAATGAGATGTGTTAGGTCTCCCATAATTGTCATGGGAGCCACCTCAATCTCTATTGGTGTGTGTGCTGTGTCTCCAATAACAAAATACCTACTATCCAGTCCAGCCAAGTCTTGTGAATTGTCCTGCAAATCTACTCCAACGACAGCCCAGCGGTCAGATCTGAAACAAAAAGCTTTAGAAGTTACAAGTCTGAATCGCTTTTGCAGTTGCCAGACCTTATTAGGCAAACGTTTTTCACAATTATATTTTTGCAGTTTTTCACCCCCCTCCCCCCTTTTTATTAAAGGACAGAGATTTGTTTCCACTTCATTTATGTCTGCGCGCTGAATGGATAAGCGCTGTGATGTAAGTTTTTTGGCAAGCTGGTATTCGTGTGTTTCTGTTGTTTTAAAGGACAGTTTTTTGCGAAATGTCCTGGTTTTCTGCAGTGAAAACAAATTCGCTGCTGCTGGTCAGACGTCATCTGTTCACTCCTTGTCTCAGATGAAACCGCAGCAACAGGTCTTGGGGTGGTCCAGGGAGGTCTCTTTTCCTGCGAAAACATCTCTGCTTTCCTTGCACAGGCTGCTGACATCTGTGCAAGGGTTGAAGGGGGATCCATAGGCAAGCCTAGAATAATTCTACGACAGGATTCATTAGCATTTCTCTGAGCAAGTTCCTTGACTAACTCTGCCTGTACTACAGGGTCTTCTACCTGATGGGACACTTGTTCTCTTAATCGGTCTAAGAATTGCAGGAATCCTTCTGAAGGCATTTGTTTTATATTAATATAACTGCCCTTACTGTCAGCTGTAGGGAGCTGAGTAAAAGCCTTTTCTGCAGCTGTAGTGATTTTATCTATCACAGCTTTTGGCAATGCCCTAGTTTGGTCCTCAGGTTTTTCCCATATGCCTTCACCACATAAATGCTCTAAAGTAATAGGATTATTTAATAAATCTGCATTTTGGTTATTAGTTTTTAATAATTCTACTAATGTTTTTTAGAAATCGTTTCCATGTGTTTTCCCATAAATCAAATTCAGATGGTGTAAGCAAACACCTAAAAAGATCTTTAATATCTGTAGGAACCAAATAATTTGAGGTTAGTGTTGTTTTAACAATGCTTTTAAATATTTCACTATTACGACCAAATTCTCTTTGTACTTTGCAAATTTCTTTTTTGTCTTGGTATGAAAACGGTTTGTAAGTACGATTTTGAGGTCTTGTTCCAGTAAAAGTCACCAAAGCAGCAGTAGGGAAAAAAGCTGAGTCCCAATCATTTTGTTCCCCATTCCCAGGAGTTGTATTGAACCGGCGGGGGGGGGGGTTTGCCCTGCCCGGGTATTGGGAAGGCTCGCATTTCCCCATCCCCCAGGGGCACCACATGGCTCTACAGGGGTAGCAGGCAGAGGGGATCCACCCTTCCATCCCCCGGGGCGTCCCCCAGGGCCATCAGGGCAGATTGCATTATCACAACCACACCTGCCTTTGGAATGTGGTGAGGCAACCTCACCTCCCTGCTCGGTCTCGGCCCCGCCCCCCAGACTGTGGGAACTGGGAGGGGCTCCGCCCCTCACCCCCCACTCGGCCCAGCCCTCAGCCCCGCCCCCCAGACCATGGGAACTGGGAGGGGTTCCGCCCCTCACCCCCCACTCGGGTTTCGGGTTTCTGCCCCCCCCCACGCCGGGCTCCGGGGTGCTTGTTCCCCCGCAGGAGCCGGGCATGGGGCGGCCTCCCCTCACGCCGGGTCCCGGGGGTCCGGACCCCCCCACGCCGGGCTCCGGGGTGCTTGTTCCCCCGCAGGAACCGGGCAGGGAGCGGCCTCCCCTCACGCCGGGTCCCGGGGGTCCGGATCCCCCCCCGCCGCATCCCGGGGTTCTGCCCCCCACCACGCCGGGTCTCGGGGGTCCCATTCCCTCATCGGGCTTGTGGAGGGACTCAGCCCCACCCCCGCTGGAGCCAGGAGAGGGCCCGTGCCCGCCCTCTCCTGGCCCGGTAGGCTGGCATCCCCCCATCGGGGGGCAGGGCCAGGACACCCCTCCCCCTGTCCCTCTGCAGGAGCAAGGGGTGTAACTCTCTCCCTCCCCGCCCCTCCTCCCCACGGGACAGGGGGCGGAGGGATAGGGGGTAGGGTTACAGCTTCGGGGGGCAGGGTCATAGGGTGGGGCCAAGCAGGGCTGGGAGGTGGAGCAGGGTGGAACATCAGCGGGAACAAAGGGATTGTGATAAGGGTTATGGGTGGAAACCGGTGGGTGGGAGGGGTCATGGGTAGGAGAAAGGGAATACACAAGGGGATTCACCATGTGGCCAGGTGGCATGTGGCCGGCGCCATCTTGGCTCTCAGCCATGTGCTCTTGAGTAAGTTCAGCTGACCCCTCCCCCCCTTGCAAGGAGGATTTTAAGCTATGTTTTTCGGGGTTTTCTGCGGGGAGGGAAGGGCATGGGGAGTTTTTGCCTGCTTGCAATGCTTCAGACAAACCCTCTGACGGGGGGGCTGAGGGAAGAGGAGGGGGAGAGGGAGCTGGAGGCTTTTGCCTCTGTAGAATGGCTTTCCGAATTAAAAGGAACAGTGGGAGGTATTTGCCAGCTGTTTTCTCCACCAGTTCAATTTGCACTGTGAGTGTATGCCCAACTTTTTCCTAGTCAGGAAGAGAATCAACATTAAAATCCGGAAAATGCAAAAAAACCCATTTTACTAATTTCCTCAGCTTATTTTTTGAGAAATTGATATTTCCAGCCTTTAAAATATTCTTAATAAGGGAATATTTATTCCTTTCCTGTGTAGACAAAAGAGTACCCATGGCCAATCTTAAGGCTTTACTACACAGGCTGGTCTAACCTTTTTTACCTCCGAAAAAGCAGAAAAGATCCAAACTGTGGTCAGGGTTTAAAAAACCACCACGGAGCCTGGGACGCACCGCCGGTGCACCTCCCCCACACCACGTGTAGTGCCACGTGGACTCCCCCGGTCCTGATACCAGGGAGAGGCACCAGCACCACACAAACCACCATGCTTTGCAAAACCCCATAACAACCACCGGATCTCCCGCACCCCCCACACTCCCCCCAGTACCTGTATCCTGAAGGACGCGTGATGTTCGAAGAAAAGAAAAAAAAAGGTTCTCGATCCGAGTTGGCTCGTGTACTCACCGAGCTCCCAACCCGACCCCTGTCAGTAAAATCTGCAGGGTAGGTGACAATACCTAGGCTTGTTAAAACACCAGTGGGGTGTTTTCCAGCCTTTCCGAGGGGATCTAAAGCCCCACTGTTGGTCGCCACCTGAAGGAGACCCTTCCTTAGCCCCTCGACGTAATCCTGGCTAGCTCTGTCGATGGAGGGGTTCAGGGGGTCCTTCGAGACCAAGAAAAAGACCCAAAAGGAAGCTGCTTCTCCCCCCGGAGTAACGGAGGATGTTTATTCTGGCTGGATTCCAGGGGAAAAAGAGGCTGGGTTTCTCCTTCCCGGGCTTTTTCAAACCTCGGGAGAGGGGCGGGGGGGGACATATAACACCAACCAATGGGATCATGTTTCAGGGACAGGGAGGGGAGGGGAAAAACACATCACAGCTGCTTAGGAGGTCCACACAGAAACTAGGAAACACTCAGAAATATGCATTACCACACCCAACCTCTTTTAGCCCTTCTGCAATAGTGGGAACCTCTATCTGATGACATTCCCAAAGGTACCCTAATTTAGGTATTACTTGGTTCAACAGTATTTTAGCCACTTCCCTAGAGTGGTTGGTGTGACAAGGGAAGTCTTCTGGCCAGCCAGAAAAGGCATCCACCAGAACTAGGATCGATTTATACCTCCATGTTCTGGGAAATTCAGTAAAATCCATCTGCCACTCTTCACTTGGAACACCTCCAGATTTTATGGCTCTTAGCACTCCATTGTGAACATTAAGCTTGTTTCTTTTACAAACTATACATTTCTTGAGTCTTGATTGTACAATCTGAGCCATTTCAGACCCAATTATAGATTTCTGCAAATTTTTCAAAAGTTTTTCAGTACTCCAGTGAGTGGCTTTGTGGTTGCAATTTGCTATTTCACACAAGAGTGATCCTAGGACTACTCTTTGCCCAGTTAGGATAACTGCCAACCTTGTGGATCAAACCTTGCTTCTACACTTTCAATTCTTTGACAATCCCTAGCACTATACTCTGGTTTTTCTACTGGGAGAGGTATTGTAGGAGACCCTTTCTGGGGACGGTGTGAGACACGGCAAAGACCTCTATAGTCGAGTTAGGTGTTAGAAGTTTATTTCAGGGTGTGGGATAGAGAGAGAGGGAGCCTGCTATGAGCCAGCAGATAGAGCTCAAAGCGGGCTCAGAGAGAACAATACAAAATAGGGTAAGATATGAATACATGAGTTTAAGATTTAAGATTGCTACAAAAGAGAGTAACAGAACAGAACAGAACAGAAATGAGAGAGCCAGGAAAAAGAGCAGTAAGAGTGTAGAAAGAGTGAGGCAAGAGGGCTAAGAGAGCATAGCAAGAGAGTAGCGAGAGAGAGACCAAGAGAGACCAAGAGAACCAAGAGCTAAGAGAGCGAACTCTCTCTTACAATTACTTATATAACCTATACATATGAATATTCTATTCCTTTACTAACCAATCTTTCTAAGTATACTAATACAGTAACATTTGTGTGCGACCTATAGAAATCGCTATTTTTGCATATTTTTAGTTATCTCAGGGTCCTTCAGACCTTTCCTTATAAGGCTGGGGAGAGGGGTCTCAGCTTGGTTTTACTGTAGGAAAAAATGTGTTCTGGCATACCAGCCCGGTTTGTTTGAATTATTCAAACCGTGCTATCATTTCTATTTCTTCCTTAGCCTTTCTGGCTACAGAGTCATATTTATAATTTCTTTCTAATTCTACCTTTGTAAGAGACGGTCCGAAGATTCCCTCATCTGTCTCACAACCGTCTCAAGGACAGAGACTGAGACCCTGAATATCACAAGGGACTTGGTTTGGGGGTTTGGGCCTAGCTGAGGTGGATGTTTGCTAAGTGATTGTTTGCAGGTGGTTGCACGGTACACTGCTCTCATTCCTGCTGGTGAGCAGAGGCTTGGTAACCTGCGCAACGGGTTTTCCACGACTCATGGCTCTCGTTCCAGCTGGTGAACAGAGGTTTGTGCGTGGTACCCTGTGCAATGGGTTTTCTACCACACATTGCCCTCGTTCCTGCTGGTGAGCAGAGACTTGCACGACATGGATCGCTCTGTACCCTACACCTGTCCCCTGCGCAATGGAATTCATCACAATGCTTATCAATCTCCTCTGTTTTTGGCCCTGCGCCCCTCGCTTTGCAAAAGACTATAAAATTATACCCCAAACTTACCTTCCTTTGAGATCTCCCCAACGGACAGAAGACTCTGCGTCGTTGGACGGCTGAGTGGACTTCGACGTTGGTAGCTATAATCCCCTTACTCTCTTTTCTTTATGCTTTGCTTTCTCCCTTTCTCTCTCTCTATCGCATATTAGTGCTGATGAGCACTCAATAAAGTGTGTTTTGCTGTTTAAGTCCTTGGTTTGCTGATAATCTTTTGTACTCTAAGACCGACTAAAAGAACCACATCACGAATCCCACCTTGCGGATCGTGACAACCTTCCCAACAGGTATCTCTGACAAGAGTGTTAAAGATAAAACTTTGTTTTCTAACATGTCTTTTTGTGCATCCTCATTGGGTAAATATTTCCCCAGTTCCAGTTTGGTCTTATCTACTTGGTGTGCTCTGCAATGCCTGATGGCACCTTCCACTGGTTTCTTGATACTTTCAAGTTGAGCCAAGATTTGTTTTCTGGTTTGATTGATGTGCCTTGAGATGTCAAAAGGTCCCTTTCTTTCCAGAAGTCTCATTTGCATGTACCACTCCAAAGCTGTATTTTGGATCAGTTCAATTGTTAACTCTTCCTTTACCCAATTTCAAAGCTCAAGAGATAGGAATTAGTTCTACTTTCCGGGCAGAAACATCAGAGGGGAGTGCCCCCAGTTCGATTCCCAACCTCGCATTGTGGAGTCACTGCATATCCAGGTGGTTGGGAAGGAAGTTTGAGGACATGGTCCTGTGTCAGAGCAGCTGCTCCTGCTGTCCATTCTGGCATGGGATTTGCTATGCTGCAGGTATGCAGGTGCAGCAGGATTTCCTGGGAGAAGTGATAGCACTGCTGGCACGGCCCTGAGAGTCCAGGGGCCCATGGCTGTGCCCCCCAGCACAGGGTGTGAGCCATGTGGGGACAGAAGGGGAAGGGCATTAGAAGGGAGAGAAAGCAGTGTCCAGGGACTGTGTGATGGAAATAATAATTTATGTCCTTTTTGTTGAATGCAGAGTTCCAAGAGCCCTGCTAGAGCTGCTGGTGGATTGGCCTCTTGCAGGGCTGGGGAGAGCCCTGGGGCTAAGGTCCCTTGTCCTTTTGGGGCACCAGGTCCACCTGGGCAAGTGGCCCCTGTTCCAGCCAGGAGCAGAGGTGCTGTTCCTTCTGCCCTGGGCAGAAGGACCTGCCACTGTCACCACCTCTTGCCACAGGTCCTCCTGATGCTGGTCCTGCCCTGCAGGGATGGGCACAGGTGGCGAGTGGCTGTGAAACCCAGGGCAGGGGGTTTAACATTGACTGCTCTCAATGAGTTGTCTGGAAATGAGAGTTTTCCTTTTTCTGCCAACCAAGGCTGTCAGTGTTTCTGTGTTTGTATTAATCAGAAGGATAAGAGTATAGGTTTGTGGTTTAATGGAGAGCAAAGTGGTGTCTGAATTCAATTGATTTCAATTTTTTTTTTTTTTTTTTTTGTGAAATGACATTTTGTCCATGAAAAGTCTGCAAAACAAGCACATCTTTTTGGAAGTGCTCAGAACCCACTGTCTGTGACCTCAGTACTAGCCGAGTGACCCTACAGAACCTTGAACTGACTAAGCAAAGACACGAACTCTTTTGTCTTTGTTTAGAGGAAGAAAAATACCAAACCTGGAAAATCTGACTTATTCAAGAAAGTATAATTCTGTTCATCATTCATTCAGACACCTGTGAAGCCAGGCCAATAATGCTCTCTTCAGTGATTTAACACAGCTGATTGACATAAAATCACTTGGAATTTTGGCCTCAACTGTCAATGATATTTTGAATATGAGAAAGTCCATTTGGGGGAGGAACAGAATGCATTTGCACCATTCCATTTTTAAACTTTATTTTCAACTCACAGATCCTCTCATTTTTCCTTCTTTAGCCTTAAGCATTAAAGTCAATCATCTGCAGCTCAAATGTAACTGTTTCTGATATTTTGCTTAATTTTTTTTTTTTTGGATGAGCTGAAAATATTCAATTGTAATTTGCTCTATAGAATTGTCACTGTGGGACTGGAAAAAGACCACAGGACTTTCTCCCACCATAGATTTTAAAATATTTTTAAATATTTTAAGATCTTATTATAATGATTATTTGGCAATATTTAATTTTTGCTTTCTTTGTAACTTTATTAAGTCTGCACTTTAAAACAAGCGCTACTTAGCAGGCTTTCAGTTCAATTACAGCAGCTGCTTTTCAGCTGGCTAATTTTCATGTAGGACTAGACAAGGAAAGTAATCACTTGTGTAATAAACGGAATTGATTTGTGCTAACTAAATTGTAACTATTTGGAAAGTTCTTATTAGAAGCAATCAAAAGAATCAGTGTTACAAGGCAGATGTACCCCTTCACAGATGTTACATATTAAAATTGAGACAAGATATAGTTTGGAAGATAAGTGATGTCCCAAGATGAAAACAACCTTGAAATAGACAAAATTAGAACAACTTTAGGCATTGGGCCGAAAATCATTAAATGTAAGACTAATTACTAGATTTACATGACACAACACTTAGTACGCAGGCGCAAACCTGTAAGGTTATCCAAAGGACAAGGAGGAAGAGGAGAAGCCTTTGCCAAAATACCCCAAAAGAAGACTGAAGACCCCCTAACAACAAATGAGGCATGCGCCGTGAAGAAAAATGATGTAAAGTCAGAAAAATCAGAAATAGGAGGAAACTTATGGGAAACATTAATGAATATGTCTAAGCATACAGTATGTAAGTTTAGCTTGAAGTGCTTTGTTGTGTACGTGAGGCAGGGTAAGAAACCCCCTCCATACCCCAGTCAGTTTTGTACGTGAGGTGGGGTGAGAAGCCCTCCCCATACCCCGGTCGGTTTTTGGGGGGTTTTTTTATGCTTTAATCATACCTAATACTTACTGGCAAATTATATATATAAATTGTATTTTTTAAATTGTTTTCTTTTATTAAACTGTATTCTTTTATATCAAATTACTATTTAATTTACTAAATTGTATTCATTTTTAATCAAACTGGTGTTAACTCAGGGGACCTGGTTGTCTGAAATTCTAATTTCATTTATAACACTTAGGAAATTGAGTTTTCCACATTGTTGCAGTGTAGGAATGGTATTCCCCAGTTTAGTGCTCACACTGAAGCCTGTGCCACTCACTGACTTCCCCACTGCTTTCCCTGTGGCAGGATGGAGAGAAGAACACAAATAATTAAAGATCATGGGTTGAAATAAGAACAATTTACTAGAAACAGCAGTGAAACAAGAACACAAACAGTAACAACAATACTAAAAGCAGAGTGTACAAGAGGTGAATGAGTCACATATGACCACAAAGAGCTTGACACACCTCATGACTTACTGCACACTGGCCAAGGAAGAACAAATCCCTTCCATTTCCCCCTGCCATGTGGGAGGTGGCATGCAATTATCCCAAGGTCCTGGCCATGCTCCTCCTGGCTGCTGCAAAAGTTACCCCTGTCCTGGCTGGATCCAGGACACATGATCTGCCCTGCGGGTCCTGGCTCCTGCTCTGGATGAGAGCCCCCATGGCATCTGTCCCGGCAAAAGGGACTTCAGGACAACCTCTCACTTATTGGCATTCCCCCTCTGCCCCTGCCCCGGCTGCCTTTTTGCCTCCAGAAAACTTTGATCAGAAGTAGCAATAAATACCGTTCTGCACATCCTGAGCCGGCAGGAGGGTGACCCACGTGTCACTCTTGGCACATGTGCAGCAAGAAGAAAGTTTTTGAGAGGCCTGGGTCTCAAGGCGTTCTCAGTCATGCATTACGGGCCGTGTTTCTGAGAGGCACGACCAATAGTGAAGCAGCGCAGAGAACAGGGGCATCTCCCGAGCCAGGGAAAGCCTGGCTTTCTGCCAGGAGAGCAGAGAGACGCAGACACCGGGCGGACACCAAGCGACACCGGCTGCTGGCGCAGAGGCACCGCGGGGTCATGCACACTGCCGTGAGCTTGCTGTGCTTTATTGGCAGAGCCGGGCCAGGCAGTGCTGGCGCTCTCCGGGCCCTGGCTGCATGGGGTCGAGCCCCAGGCTCTGCTCAGCGGTAGCGGCGGCGGTGGCTGCGGTGCCGGCGGTACCCGCGGCGGCGGGACACGGCCCGGCGCCTCCTCCGCACGCCCCGGCGCCGGGAGCGCCTGCGGCTCCTGCTCCGCCTCCTGCTCCGGCTCCAGCGGCCTCTCCGACTGTGACACGGCATGATGGTTTTGGATGAGTGCTGTGTGCGTGACCGCCCTGCTTTTTTATACATGTGCCAGGACAGAGCGCATTGTGACAGAGGCAACAGCGGCCGTGAGGTCACAATGGAGTATGCAGTACGTATGCATTCTATTTCTCAGAAGTCATTAAATACGCATAAATTGCTTGAGTCTGCACAGTTAGTCTCTGAGGGTCTAGTTGGGGATCTTTAGAGAGCCTGAGTGGTTGCTGAGCTTTTGGACATTGACCTTTCATTGTGGTCTTCCATATAATCCATGTAATCCTTTTCACCTCACTTATCAGAGCTGCACAATATATTCCTGAACAAACTGCTTTGCTCTGGCTTGATTTGGGACATGGGTGGTTTCAGAGTTCTCAGTTCAGAGTTAGTGTTCCACTAACCACTACTTCCTCCCGAGCTATTTGCAACAATTCCCCACTTACAGACTTTCAAGATTCATCTTGGAAGTCTCATTTCTAAAACTCTTTTTCTTATCTATGATTATGTTTATTACAAATATTTGCAAAACATCTCATGAAAGCTGCAATACACTGAACTGGTACACAATAAAAAATTCAAACTGCAACAATTCCAACACGGGTTATAAATAATTCCTTAAATCTTTAAAGTTCTGGTAGCCATGATAAAAGCCAGTCCCACCAAGAGTGCAAACTTTTAGTCTTTTCCCATTCTTAAATTGCTCTATTGGATTGATGATATTCCAGAATGCTGGATATCAAATCCATCAGCACTGTTGTAACAAATCCAGCAATTTGTAACCTTCATGGTTTTCTCAAGCTTGATTTTCAAATGAAATAGTTTTTTTTTTACTTTTCAGCTTACGCTTCATGATTTATCTTTCTTTTTATGGCAATTGATCTAAATAATTCTACACGGCATAAAAGAGGTAATATTTCATGGTTTTACAAGTTTAAGCATCAAATCCCTTGCTGACTCTATTTTTGCTTCTGGTTCCTTGTGTGTTTGGGCTGGCTTCCCTTGGGGTAGGTGTATCAATGCACTGATCCCATCCCCTTTTTTTGCTGCAGCAATGCTTAGGAGTACTTGAAATGCTCCTTTCCACTTTTCTTTAAGTGCCTCGTTGCTCTGCATTCTGACATAGACACAGTTTCCAGGTTGATGAGATGTACCTGAGCATGCAGTCATCAGGGATGGTCAAACCAGAAACCTGTGCAAAGATAAGAGCACTTTTGCCAGAGATAATGGTCTTAAATTTAATTTAAAACATGGTCTTAAATTTTCATTTCCTATCATGTTACTTTCTCCAAAAAGGATTGCAACTTGGTGAGGTCTTCCATAGAGCACTTCATATAGGCTCACTTTTTCTTTAGAAGTCATTTGAATTCTGATTCTCAGAAGGGCAAGGGGAAGCACTTGTGGTCACTTCAGTGAGTTTTCTTGACCAGTTTTACCCCTTTGTCCTTTTAGACTCTGATTTGTTCTCTCAGCCTTGCCACTGGGGTCTGACCTTCATGGGCTAAGTAGGTCCCATTGAACTGGGAATGTTTTGCATGGATTTCATACAGTTTAAAGCATGAAATGGGAATCTCTATCTCATGGCATTCCAAATGTGATCCCTAACATGAGTATTATTTCTTGTATTATTATTTGAAGTACTTCTCTAGCTTTGTTGGTGTGGCAAGGAAAAGCCTCTGGCCATGCAAAATGTGTGTCTATTAACCTAATAAATACCTATATGCTTCTTGTTGAGGTAAGTCAAAAAATTTGCTTTGGCATTAATTTCCTGCACTACTTCACATTAGCAATGACTAATGGCAGTCTTCTGTAAAACTGTGCATTGCTCTGTAAGCAGATTTTACATTTGCTCGCTATACTTGCCACAATCCCTGTCAGCCTAGCGCTAAGTAGCTGCCTTTTCAAACTGTCTACCATGCTTTCAACACCCCAATGAGTTTCTTTATGTTTATCTTCTACAATTTATCTCATTGCTTGAGGCACTCTAACTTGTTGATTTCTTGCTACCCACCACCCTTCAGGATTCAATCAGGCATTAAAAGCTTTTGCCAATTGATTATCTGCATCGTGGTATTCTGTGACTGGTTTGGAAAGGTTCACAATTTATGAAAAATTGCTTTGTTCTGCCACCTCTCTAACAGTTTTGTCTCCTACTCAGTTGCTGATGCTGGCTGGTGTTTGTCTGAGCTGGTGAGCTTTGCAGTGCATTATTGGTACTTTAGCAGGGAACTGGACACTCCCAAAGCTTTCCATATTTGATTGGAGATCCTGATTCCTTGTAGAAGGATCAAGAAACATAGTAGGGTTCACGGTAGTAGCTGTCTTTAGTTTCATGTCTTTTGTTCCAGGAGTACTGCCTGTTACTTTAAGATTCTGCTCAGGGATAACCAGTGACCTCCTTTTTGCTCTAAACCAGACATAAGCAGGTGCAGGACAGAAATTGACATTTATTTCCCCATTAATTTTCAGACCTATTTGATCAGTCAGGACCATGGGCCCTCCTACTCTGATGCACACTGGCCATCCCTCATTGTTCAGCTCTTTTTTGAGAAATATGCTCCTTTCCACTGGTTCTTCCCTGCATTTCTAGTCTTTGAGCCAAAAATGGATCTACTGTGCAAGGTGAAGGCAGTCATGTATGAAGAGTGCAAAGGGTTCAGTCAATTCTGGTAACCCCAGAGCAGAAGTCATGAAATTTAAGATATGAAGAGCCTGTTGGACATTTGGGAGTCCAGTGTAACACCTTCTTGATTTCCTTTGATGTTTCATACAAAGGCTTTTCCAATAGTCCATAATTTGGGATCCATAATCAACACCATGCGGTCAATCACAAAAAAAGGACACAGTTCTTTTCTAGATCTGGTGTTTGACAATTTGCTTCCTTCCTTTCTGTTCCTCAAACTACCCTGTCCTTGTGAGTGTGGAAGCCAGGAGACCAGACATGGGCAGATATGGACATGGTCTTGTAGAAAAAGAGAAAAAAAGAAAAAAGACAAGATTTCTTGGGAAGTGAGCATTGGAAAGTAATACAGGACACATTTTCAATGACATGCTTTTGTTCCCTCTCCCTGTAATGACAAGACAAGAGTTTTGGAGCATGGTTTAAATCAGGAATAAGCTTGGGAATGGTGAAAATGAAAGTATAAACCCAGTGTAAAATATTTTTCCAGATGTGTCAGTAACTTCAGTGGCCACCAATAGTCAGCACACCTATCAGCCTGAAATGGTGTTCAGGAGCAGTGCAGGCTCTTCCATGTCAAGTCCTCCTGCAGGGCACGTGGGGGCCTGGGCATGCCACAGGCTTGCTTTCTTTTAGGAGGCTGGGATGAGGAAGGGTCTGGGGGTTTTTGTCAAGGAGATGATATTTGAGTGACTCTGTACGTGCTCAAAGGCCCAGAGACTGACCGGCCCATGGCAGGACTGACCAGTGCTGGGAGGGCTGCACCTTGCTGCCCTGCTTAGAGGTGTTAAGCTGCTCCTTCACCTCGGAGACAGCCAAGCACAGCACTTTTGTGCAGAAACACTTTGTTAGCTCTGGTTTGCGCAGCTGCAGCAACTGGGATGGTTGGAGCACCCCTTTCTGCACTTGGAAATGAGCTGGGTTGTTCATGGGACAGGGCTGGGAATTCCCCACATTTGCCCATTTGGAATTCCCTCTGCCCTGAGCGTGTCACATCCCGCTCCTCAGTGACATCCCACCCAGACTGGAACATGGAACTCCCTGTTTCCAAGGACACGTGGCCATTGTCACCGGCACACAGCAAGCCCGCTCAGACCCTTCTGCGGCTACAGCGAGAGCGGAGGTGTCACAGTGCTAGGGAGTGTTGCTCCAGATTGGTTGGTTCTAGCACAAGTTGTTCAAGAGGCCAATCCACACACTGAGTGGAGGTAATTCTTTACAGTTCTGTGCAGAAAGGGGGACTCAGTGGTAAATCCACAAAGCCACTACCAGAGGAATCAGAATGTTTTAGTATTTATACTATTATCAACAAAAGCAATTAGTGTTCCTTGACTTCAAGTTACCTAGTTCTTCTCATAATTACTATTCCCGCTACTGTTAGATAAGGATCCTGTCCCTTCTCATGCTAATTAGTCTGAATGTTCTGTCTCTCTGTTCTTAGTGAGAGCTTTCTGGACTGGGTGGCCATGGTTTGCCCTGCTGGAATTCCCTTTTACCCCACCAGAGCTGATTCAGCACAGTTGCTGCTTTGGCTTTCTTGGTTTGTTCCTTGTCTTGGGGGTTCTGCCAAATGTCCTTGTGCCCATAAATTCTGCATTCTCTGTGTCCACCATCAGTGGTACATCCTTCTTCCCAAGCCTTGCTAAGGTCCCCTAGATTGGAGATCACTGTTGCCTGTCAAGCCCTGCACCTTCAAAAGGCAATTCAGCCAAGAAGTAATTTGCCTTTCCAACACCTGGCCATCACTTAGAGCTTGTTGGCTACTTTCTGTTTCATGGAAATAATCTCCCTTCTTGTTGCTGAGCCTTGGAAGCCATAAAGGCCAAACAGCAAAGAACACCTTTTCCTAACATCAAGTTTACATTTCCCAGATTTTGCAACAGAAGCAGTGGCTGTGTGGGAGCGGGAGCAGCCAAGGCAGAGCCAGATGGCAGAGGGCTCTAATCCACACTGCGCCCCACAGGGCCCCCAGCACCACTGCCATGCCCGTCAGGGTGACCCAGAGGTCCCAGGACCAACAGGTGAGGGGTGGCTGTCGGGCTCTGGGGGTTGACACTGTGGGGGCTTGGCCATGGTTTTGGTGTCAGGTGCTGCTGACCCTGCGGGTCCTGCTGTGCAGGGCTGGGGCCCCACTGGTGCTCCAAGGGTCCCTTTGAGGCAGCCACCCCGCTGGAGGCGATTCACAGGGATGACACTGAGGAGGTGCCAGTGGATGTCACAGGTTCCCTGATGGAAGTGGCTCTCAAGGATGACATGGAGGAGGTACCAGTGGAAGCTGGAAGTACCCCATGCTTTGACATTCAGTAAACTCATGTTCTGGGCATGGCTTTTGGTCCAAATGCATGGATTTCTCATTGTCCCATGTTTTTAATGGGTCATTGAAAATGTAAGGATAAAAGAGGCCCTTGAACAGAAATTTTTTTTATATATTAGGCATAGGCATTACTTTATTCCTGGCTCTGGTGCATAGTGGAGGACTTCAGCCACATGCATGCCACTTCCAAAGCTTTTCCACTTATTGATACATTTTCATCAAACCAAGAAATTACTGTTCATGGATTCTAAATGACATCATTCTTCTCATTAACTACTTTTCTATTGTATTGGCTTGGATATTGGTGTCTCCTTTCTCATTTCAATTAGCCCTCATTTTTCAGTCTGTTTATTAACTTTTTCCCAGACAAGTTGTTTTGAGCTCTGAGGCAGAAATGTTTTTATTAGTGTTTGTCTCCTGTTTACTCCAACATGTTCTTGGAGGGCTATGAAGTGTAGATTCCAGGTGTCCAGCCTTTTACGCGTCAGGCTTTGTTCATTGAAGGTTATCAGGGTTTGTATGGGAAAACTACAAGTTTTGGTGATCTAACAATCCAGTTCTGACAGTTGACTGCCAAAAGATTCTTAGCTACCTGCTCTCTAAAGTGGGAAATGACAGTGCTTAAGACTGATAGAGTGCTTATGATCAATATACTGCTTATGATTAATTAAACAATTACTTACAAAGTTAATTAAAATAATTAGTTAGGAAAAAATGCAGGCTAAACAAACAATGAACAACTGCATAAGTAATCCAGGCTTATATTTTGGTAGCTTTCATGATTGGTTTCCCTTCTTCTATAAAATGCACAGATGCTCTTATAGCATACTTCTTTGTTAAGCTGATGTAAAAGGATGTGAAGTTCAGGTGACTCCCTGTTCCCCTTCATGTCCTCTCCCTGTCCCAAGCTCTGCCAGTAGTGATGACTGAAACAGAAATATTAATGGAATTGTGTTGTGGCAGCATTTTGTGCAAGTGACATGGATGAAGGATGAACAGTCTCACAAGCAAAATGTAGAAGGATTTCTAAAAGACTGCTGAATATTGCTTTCACAGATCTTTGCAAGTGATCCTTTTTCTTGAAAAGTTCAGGCCAGTTTCAGATGAGCAGCTTTTCAGCTTCACTGTCAGCCAGTTTTGCCTTCAGAATGAAGCCCTTGCATGGCAGTCGGTTGTTTTTGTTAAAAGATATGATTATGCCAATCGACATTTTAGTGATTTTTAAGCTCCAGTGGCATGCAGCACATTCTGGACTAAGTGATGAGTTCAAGCCAAGCAAGCCACATTTTGTCACATCTGACTAACCTAGGATAAACTGTTTCCATTTTAACATCTATGCAAATAATTGCATCTAGAGCTGAGGAAAAGAGCAAGGGTTTTCATGCCTGTTACAAAGGCAATTCATATTTTGCAGTTGAAGTTGTTCTTGGAGCTGACTCCAGAATGGGTTTCCTTAGTTCCAAATCAATCCCAGTGTGGGGTCCTGCCCCAGCTTTGTGATCTTTCTGTGAACCACTCTTGCCAGGTTGGTTAGCTGAGTGCTGGCCAGTTCAATTGCACTCAGGCACTTGATTTCAAGGGAAGCCGGTGCCCATAAATTCCAGCAACTGGGAAAGGATGACTTGGTACTTGAATGCTTGGCTGCATTAGAGGCTAAGTGGCGGTCGCTCTCTCAGGGCAGTTTTGTAGCCGGCTGCTTTCAGAGGGAGAATTGTGTCAAAGCAGCCCTTTGTAGTGGATGGGACAGAAAACCTTTCCAAATTCAGCTCTTGTTTAAAATTAAGGGCCTGGTTAGTCAGCAGGAATGGAGTGTAGGCTGAAGGTTTTACAGAAGATTTCTTTTTCCTTTTAGCCAAATGTTGTAGTTGATAGCTTGAAATGTATTTTTCCCCTCTTTTAGTTGTGATTTCCCCCCAGCTTCTCTTTCTCCTAATTGTTTACCTGGCGTCAAGTTACCATGGTTACTGAAGTTTCTCTCCTCAGCCCCACGGCGAGAGGCCGGATAGAGTAAAGAGAAGACCGTGCTGGCATTTCCAGCTGCTTGAAGTTTCTTTAGCCCAGGAAAGCACGGGGTTAGAAGAGAGACCCTTCTTTCCAACACAGAAGTTTCTAACTTTGCTTTTCCTGTCCCAGAATGCCTCTGAGCTATGGAAGCTGGGAGGGCATGCTTACCTTCCCTTTCTTTCCCCCCTGTGTTGCCAGGAAACCAAGCCCCCCCCTCTCTCCCCCTCTGTCCCTCTGTGGAGAATACTCCTACACCTCTGTGGGCATTTGAAGAAGTTGGTGTCTGTTATTTCTTATCTTGATGTGTGTAACCTTGATTTGTAGAAAGTTTGTAAGATGTATTCACTGAGAAAAATAATTGGTTCTTTCTCTGATGTTCCCACCCTCTGAGAAACCCTGTTAAAAGAAACCCCCCAGACCCCAAATCCTTTGTCTCTCGTCCTTTGGATTCCCCTTCACAGAAATAAACTGTGGAATGCAAACCAGAGAGAGAGTCCCCCCCTGATTTCTTTACTCGCTCTATAGACTTGAATTCTTGAAGAAAATCAGTGAACCCCACAAACATATGCTGGCTCGAAACTCGAGTGAAGAGAAACCTCATCACTGAGCTAGCTGGGCCACTCGAGAAGATCGAGTCAGATGACGCCCAGAACGTGGGGCTGGCCTGTCCCTCAATAAAGGGGACAGAAGAACCACGGAAGGTGAGATTCTGACCACCGCTGGGACGACATCTACCCCAGAAGCGTTTCTTCGCTGTTCTAAGTGGAAGACGTGTTGGGGAGAAAAGCAAGAACCCCTTAGCACCGAGGGGCTGCTTTTGAGAGCGAGACAACGGCAGGAGCATTCTGAAGACTGAATTCCCCAAAGGGGGGAAGTGGTGAAGAGGGAGTGGGTGAGAGAAGAGTCCCATCCCAGGTGAAACTTCTGGATGCAGAGCAGTTTGGAGCCGTTGGTGAAATAGCTGCGACGGACAGGTGAGATCACAGAGATGGGTGCAAGACTGTCTGTAGCACAAAGGGGGATTTTTAATCAAGTGATTGGCATTTTGCAAATTGGAGAGAAACCATTTTCTAAGAAAAAAGTGAAAAACTTAGTGAATTGGGTTTTTTTAAATTTTCCTCAAGTGTCTCCTGCAGATGTAACTTCTGTTGCCTTTTGGAACAGAGTGGGGACAAAATTGACTGAATCTGTGAATGCTGGAGATAGTTTAGCAGAGAAAGTAATCCATTTGTTTGTTTTGATTAGACTAACCCTTATTGAGAAAGAAGAAAAAAGGTTACCCAATCCTAACCCTGATAACCCTGTTTCTTTACCTCAACCCTGTTACCCTAAGCTGGGGGAGTCCTCTCAGCACCCCTGTTCCAGGAGCTCTGGCCAAGCTGTTGGAAACCTTTCCCTAAAACCCATCCCAGCTCCCTCTCCTACCCCTCTTTATCCTGAGTATCCCTCTCCTTTTGTTCCTGGTGATCTTTTGGGTACACAAGATGGAGGAGACCACATGGTGAGTCTCCCCCCAAGTGTTACACAAAGGGCCCAGGAACTTCAAAATGGTGGTGAGCACATGGTCGACCCCCAAGTTGCTTCTTCTTCCCACAATCCCTTTGTTTCCCCTCCCCCCTTCAACCCTTTCCTCCCTCAAGACCTCCCCCCTCCTGGTCCTCCAGACCCTCCCTCCTCTGCCTCAGCCCCACCCCTCAGGGGTGTCTCCCTCCCAAGGCACCCCGCCCCTGACCCCTCCTACCCCCCCTGCAACCCCGCCTGCCCTCTCTCTGCTGCTGGCTCCCAGGTCACCCCCTCCAGCTCACACAGTGTGGAGAAGGGAGGGGGTGAAGGGAGAAACCAGGAACAGAGGCCTGCCTTCTTTGCAGCACCTGTAACTTTTGGGAGGGGAGGAGCATTACCAGAATGGAATGCAATGTCATTTCGGTTGAAAATGGAATTATGCAAAGCAGCAAAAGAGTTTGGAAAGGAAAGCCAATTTTTTAAAAGTCTTTTAAAGGCAACCCTCTCCTCCAACCAATTGGTCCCCCATGACTTGAAGGATTTGTTTTCCTGCCTTCTATCCCCAGGAGAATATTTGCGCTGGGAAGGGGCTTGGAAAAGATTATTGAAAACCCTTTTGGGAGAATTATTGAACAGTGATTTTGAAGCTTTAGATGAAAGGGGTAAAATAATTACCATGAATCATTTATGTGGTGAAGGTGATTGGAGTGAACCTATTGACCAGGCCCAAAATTTGCCAAAAGGAGTTAGAGAGAAAATACAAAAGGCTGCAGAGAAAGCATTTTTCAATATTCCTCTTTCTGAATCTGTTGTTCCCTATGCTCAAGTTAAACAACGTTTTGATGAAAGATTTGTAGATTTTGTGAATAGATTAAAGGTACAGATTGAAAGACAAGTGCAGAATACCACCCTGCACTCTGACTTGCTGTTGGAAATGGCTCGAGTGAATGCCAATGAAGCCTGCAAAGCACTGATTCGGGTGCTGCCGAAGGATCCACCACCGACCTTGACAACTTTGATTGAGATGTGTACAGATGTAATCAGCACTTCAGTGCCAAGGACTGAGGATTCCCAGAGAACCCCAGGAAGGATTGCAGCCACAGCTGTACCTACTCTGCCATCACCAGCCAAGCCGAAGGGACCATTCACCTGTCATCGGTGTGGACAGCCAGGACATTTTGCAAAGTTCTGCCAAGTGCCATATCCTAACAAGCAAGGACAGGGAAACCGGGAAAAGGGAGGGGGTCCTCAGAACCAAAAAAACTAGATACACAGCGCGAGTCTATTCCGCGCAGAGACACAAGTGGAATAGAGGTCACAGGTGGAGGGAAAATTGAATGTGACAACACTCTTAAATGTGACATTTCTCACAGGTCTGACTTCTGCCACCGAAATAACACCAAGGGTTGTGAGGTTTGGAAGCCAAAATTACCTCTCAAATTGTTTACTGTGAAAGATCATTTTTTTAGCTCTCGACACTGGACGGTTGTTTCCGTTGACCCGCTGAGGGAAAAACTGACCCCCGACCTGAACTGTAAGTTTCTTGTTATTGGGGACACAAAAAACACACCCCCAGAAATTGAAATTTCTCCTGTCACTCTTTCAGCTGACTTGGATGCACTCATCCTTTTGGCACGGTGCATCAACCCACCATTCTACCTGGCACAAGGGCAAGTAATTGCTCAAGCTATTCCCATTCCATCAGGGATCCCAGTAGATGATGTAGCACCTCAGATCTACTGGGCTCAAGCAGTGGGAGAAAACAAACCCATCATCTCATGCCATTTGAAAAAAGGTAGTGAAGGCATGGGAATGACAGGCATGATAGACACAGGAGCAGATGTGACTGTCATCCCTGAAAGGAGATGGCCACCGCAATGGGAACTGCAACCGATGGTTAACCACATCCAAGGTATAGGGGGAGCCCAATTGGCCAAGATATCAAAGGAACCCATTCAGATTAGATGACCTGATGGGAAAATAGCATCTATTCGCCCCATTGTCACTGACTTCCAGGTTCCCCTGTGGGGAAGAGATGTCATGTCCCAATGGGGAGTCCACCTTGAAATTCCGAAAACACCTCGGGATTTTTGATTGCGGCCACTGAGAAGCGCCAGACACAGAAACTAGAATGGACCACAGATTCCCCAATTTGGATACCCCAGTGGCCGCTGAGTAAAGAGAAATTAAAGGCGCTAAATGAGTTAGTAGATGAGCAATTAGCCCAAGGCAATATTGAACCTACTTTTAGCCCTTGGAACTCCCCTGTGTTTGTTACTAAAAAGCCAGGGAAAGACAAGTGGAGATTGGTTCAAGATCTGAGAGAAATTAACAAAGTCATTGTGGACATGGGACCTCTTCAACCAGGAATGCCGTCTCCTGCCGTGCTTCCTCAAGATTGGGAATTGGCTGTGATTGACATCAAAGATTGCTTTTTCAAAATTCCTCTAGACTCTATCGACGCCCCCAGGTTTGCTTTTTCTGTGCCTTCCCTCAACAGAGAAGCCCCAGTGAGAAGGTTTCATTGGAAATCCCTCCCCCAAGGGATGAAAAATTCACCTGTGATTTGTCAATGGTATGTTGCTGCCTTGTTATCCCCTGTACGAGCTGAGGTGGGGGAAGCCATCATCCTGCATTATATGGATGATGTGCTAGTGTGTGCCCCCCAGGAAAAACTGCTCCAGTCCACACTGGACCGGGTGACCGAAGTTTTAACAACTGCAGGACTCACCCTTCAGGAGGAAAATGTACAAAAGATACCTCCTTGGAAATACCTAGGTCTGGAAATCACTGCAAAAACAATTGTTCCTCAGAAATTGGCTTTTAACAGCAATCCCAAAACCTTAGCCGACTTGCACTCTCTATGTGGAACACTGAATTGGGTTAGGCCTTGGCTAGGCATTGCCACTGATGACCTAGCCCCTCTTTTCAATTTATTGAACGGGGGAGATGAGCTGAGTGCTCCAAGGACACTGACTCCAGAAGCCAGGGATGCTTTAGAGAAGGTAAGCAGCATGATGGAGAAGAGACAGGCACATAGATGCCATCCAGAGCTGCCTTTCAAATTTATTGTAATGGGAAAATTGCCACACCTTCAGGGGTTGATTTTTCAGTGGGACAAGGACCAGAAAGACCATTTGATCATCATAGAGTGGGTCTTTCTCAGTCACCATCGATCCAAAAATATTACAAGGCCACAGGAATTGATGGCCCAGCTGGTTGGAAAGGCCAGGCTGAGAATGAGAGAACTTGCTGGCTGTGATTTTTCATGTATACATTTGCCCCTAAGCCTCTCTGAGGAAGAAACCTCCTCAGTGAAGATGACCAGGGAAATGTTTGAGCACCTCTTGAGGAATCAAGAGACCCTGCAAATTGCTCTGGAGAATTTTACTGGGCAGATTTCAGTTCACGCCCCTGCACACAAATTGTTTAATTCAAAATTTAATTTGGTACCAAAAGATAAGAGGAGTCAGAAGCCCCTTGAGGCTTTGACTGTTTTTACTAATGCTTCTGGAGCATCCGGAAGGTCAGTAATGACCTGGAAGGATCCTCAGACGCAGCAGTGGGAATCAGATATTGATTATGTAGAAGGATCCCCTCAAATTGCTGAGTTAGCAGCAGTGGTTAGAGCATTTGAGAGATTTTCAGAACCATTCAATTTGGTCACTGATTCAGCTTATGTAGCAGGAGTAGTTTCCAGAGCAGAGAATGCAGTCCTCAAGGAGATCTCAAACAGAACTTTGTTTGAATTGCTTTCAAAATTGATTTATGCAGTGTCCCATCGAGAACATCCTTATTTTGTTATGCATACCCGGTCACACACAGAATTACCTGGTTTCATAGCAGAAGGGAATGACAGAGCTGATTCCCTGGCTGCTGCCCCTGTTGGGCTGGCCAGACTCCCTGACCTGTTTCAACAGGCAAAATTAAGCCATGAAATGTTTCATCAGAATGTACCAGGTTTGATTCGACAGTTTAATCTGAAACGAGATCAAGCCAAAGCCATTGTGGCCACATGTCCCCACTGTCAGCGCACAGCTCTGCGATCCCTAGGTGCTGGAGTCAATCCAAGGGGACTTGAAAGCTGTGAAGTATGGCAAACTGATGTAACACACATTCCTGAATTTGGACAGGTAAAATATGTACATGTATCTATTGATACCTTCTCAGGAGCAATTTTTGCCTCAGCCCATGCAGGAGAAAAAGGTGTGCATGCCACAAAGCACCTGTTGCAAGCTTTTTCTGTGCTAGGAATCCCTAAAGAAATTAAAACAGATAATGGACCAGCATATATTTCGAAAGTGTTTAAAGAATTTTTGCAAGAATGGGGAGTGAGACACAAGACAGGAATCCCCCACTCTCCAACAGGTCAAGCAATAGTAGAGAGAGCACACCAGTCACTCAAAAGAGTTTTGAAAAATCAATGGAAAGACAAAGTAAAGTTAACACCACAAGAAAGATTATGCAAAGCCCTGTTTACTCTCAATTTTTTAAATTGTTCTATGGAAGATCAAAACCCCCCAGTGGTTAAGCATTTCTCCCCACATAGCAAACACAAGCTCAAGGAACATCCACCAGTGTTGATGAGAGACCCTGAGAGTGGAAAAATTGAAGGTCCTTACAAATTAGTGACATGGGGAAGAGGATACGCTTGTGTATCAACACCCCTGGGTTTACGGTGGGTCCCACAGAGGTGGGTAAAACCGTACATTGAAAAACATCCCACAAGACCCCCTGATATTTCAGTGGCAGAAGTTAAAAGAACAAACAGGTATTTGGGTGGAGAAGGAAATCCAGATTCTCCATTCTACCCTGATTTTCCTCTGTTGAATCTGTTTATTGATGAATTCAGCTAATGTTTTTTGTTCCTTGTTTACCTGTATTTTAGGAAGAAACCATCCCCAGCATGACAGTTTTGTGGATCAATTTCATCCTCCCTGTGCTGATGCCAGCCTCAGAAGCGTGGGTTGTTCCACAGCCCAGAAAAAACGTATGGGTTACGCTGGCAGAAACCCTCAAACAAGACCACATCTGTTTGTCTACAGCAGCAGCAGAAAATCCAATGTCAACATGCCTGGTGGGGATCCCAGCGAAGTTTGATGAATTACCATCCAGTTTAAAAGCCCTATTTTACAAGGTTAATTCCCACCCCCCCAGTTCCAAAGTTGAAGTTAGAAACAAACAAAGTGGTCGAGCTCTTGAATTCTTTTCCCCTGTAGATAATCCATTTACCCTCTGGCAAGGGTGGACTCAAGACCTGCCCATCTCCTCAGCAGAACCACAGGAGTTTGAAGTCCTGGGTTCATCCCCTGCCATTTATTGTGTGCATTTTAATTTTGACCCTCTGCACCCTAAAGGATACACGTTTCTCCGGCAGCACAAAAAAGAATTTCAAGCTGCCAGCTGGTGTAAATCCCTTGCTACCATTGATTCAGATTCCTCCCCTGTTGGACGTCCCCGAATCCTTGAGAAAGGTGTGTTTTTTATTTGTGGTGACCGAGCTTGGGCTGGCATCCCCTCTTATCTGGTAGGAGGACCTTGTACCATTGGGAGACTTTCCTTATTTACTCCCAACAAAACGCATATTGCAAATTGGCAAAACAAAATTGTAAATTCGACCAGAATACAGAAACGCAGTGTTAGCGAATTTGACGAACATTGCAATGAAGAAATTATTCATTGGGCCAAAGGGAAAAGAGTTGCCGTTTCAGTGTTTTTACCCTGGGTAGCGGCAGCTAAAGCTTTAGGAGAATTAGGCCACCTCGAATGTTGGATAATGAAACAGGCCAATTTAACCTCTACTGCCATCAGTAATCTCCTAGCAGATGAAGAAATAACCAGGCGGGCCACCCTTCAGAACAGGGCGGCTATCGACTTTTTGCTGCTGCTGCACAATCATGATTGCTCAGAGTTTGAGGGACTGTGCTGTTTAAACCTAAGTTCAAGACGTGAGAATGTCCGTTCCACCCTGGACAAGATGCAAAAGCTAATAGGAAACATCAAGCAGCAATCTGAAGACTGGTTTACAAACATTTTCGCAGGATGGGGATTTTCGGGATGGCTGTCTTCTGTTTTCCGGACTGTTTTAGGGTTTTTTGCAATTGTTGTTGTTGTTTTGATTATGTTTTCTGTTTTGCAACGTTGGTGTGTTACCACCACCACCAAGTTAATTTCTCCTGCACCTCAGATAAATGCTGTAGAATTCCCAAATCCCAATACATCCCAAACCCCTTCCCCTTGGTTTGAAGAAGTAAAACCGAGTTCCCTTCCTTCTTTTAGAAAAAATTAGGGGGAGATGTTGTAGTTGATAGCTTGAAATGTATTTTTCCCCTCTTTTAGTTGTGATTTCCCCCCAGCTTCTCTTTCTCCTAATTGTTTACCTGGCGTCAAGTTACCATGGTTACTGAAGTTTCTCTCCTCAGCCCCACGGCGAGAGGCCGGATAGAGTAAAGAGAAGACCGTGCTGGCATTTCCAGCTGCTTGAAGTTTCTTTAGCCCAGGAAAGCACAGGGTTAGAAGAGAGACCCTTCTTTCCAACACGGAAGTTTCTAACTTTGCTTTTCCTGTCCCAGAATGCCTCTGAGCTATGGAAGCTGGGAGGGCATGCTTACCTTCCCTTTCTTTCCCCCCTGTGTTGCCAGGAAACCAAGCCCCCCCCTCTCTCCCCCTCTGTCCCTCTGTGGAGAATACTCCTACACCTCTGTGGGCATTTGAAGAAGTTGGTGTCTGTTATTTCTTATCTTGATGTGTGTAACCTTGATTTGTAGAAAGTTTGTAAGATGTATTCACTGAGAAAAATAATTGGTTCTTTCTCTGATGTTCCCACCCTCTGAGAAACCCTGTTAAAAGAAACCCCCCAGACCCCAAATCCTTTGTCTCTCGTCCTTTGGATTCCCCTTCACAGAAATAAACTGTGGAATGCAAACCAGAGAGAGAGTCCCCCCCTGATTTCTTTACTCGCTCTATAGACTTGAATTCTTGAAGAAAATCAGTGAACCCCACAAACATATGCTGGCTCGAAACTCGAGTGAAGAGAAACCTCATCACTGAGCTAGCTGGGCCACTCGAGAAGATCGAGTCAGCCAAATACCAGGGAGGCGTCACACATTGGAAGTGCGCAGGTTGTCAAATTGTCTAACCCGCTTGGAGGTATGGTTGCTTTTCATATTTTGCTCAATGTCTGTAAGACTTGAAACATGGTGATTCATTTTTGCAGCATATTCTCGAGACAAGGGGGTGTGTTCGGAGATCTCAACTGCAGGTGCTTTGCTCTTAGGTCAGCTTTGCAATCTCTTGTCACTGCATTCAGCCATTGGCCTGTTTTCCCCTGAGGAAGCCTGCTCCTTCTTCCTTGTTCCCATGCTGCTTGACGGGTTGGAATTTTGAGCATTGAAGTCAAGGCTTGCACCACTCCATGCACACTGTGCTAAACCATTCACCTTAAGTGGAAATTGAAAGAAAATGACTTTGAGGAAGTTGCATAGAGAATTTCATCAGGTCAATATGCAAAACTTTGCTTGATTTCATTTTTTGTCTTGGTCATTAGGAAGTGACTGTTGCCACAATAACCTCTTGGGTTCTTTTCAAGGCAAGTGAAAGGAAAGTCATGATGTCATCTTCTCCATGGATTTTGTCATTTCCCACAAAAAACACCCCAATGTGCTTAGGTGGTGTCATTTGTTTTTTATCTGTTGTGAGTGTTGTTTCCCCAAGGAGCCTGGCTCCAGGCACACACAAGGTGGACATTGCCATTGCAGGCACTCAGTGGTGCTGCCTGCAGCAGTGAGCTGAGCCAGGTACAGCCAGCTGCCCTGAGAAAAAGGAGTCCTCACCTGGCTGTGGCTGCAGTCCCCTGCCTGCAGGGACATGCCTGCCACTGGAAGGGCAGCTCTTGCCCTGCTTTAGCTCAGTCTAGAGCATTTTATGGCAGCATCATCCTGGATTTTTGGAGAAACAAAATTCAACTTGCCAGTTTCTCATTGGGGAGGTTCTTTTTCTGATGTGAATGTTGTGTGATTCTTGGTGGTGCTTTACATAGATCCTAAGAGAGTATTTAACATTTAGTGACTGGGGTCTGAGGACTGGCAGTGGAGGGACAATCATGGAACTTGGGGCCACTTTTGCTTTGGGCTGGCTCTGAGAAACACAGGTGAGACAGATCTGGTTGCTGGTAGGCTACAGGGTGCCTTTGCAGCATGCTCCATGCAGTATCAGTTAGGGACTGGGATTTGTCACAGAATCAGAGAATGGGCTGAGCTGGAAGGGATCCACATGGATATTTAAGTCCAGCTCTGTCCCCAAGAATTCCATCATCCTTTGAAATCAAGTTTCTTGACTTCTCCCAACCTCCTATTTGACAATTCTTTTACTTTTTTCCTTTCCTTTGGGAAAACAAGCAGATGTCAAAAGAGCTGAACCGAGCACCTCACGTCCTGAACTGAAGGAAAAAAATACAAAGCCCATGAAGCCTGCAGACAGTGAACAAAATCCTTGCACTGCTGTTTATCAGCGAGCCTACAAGGACAGGGTGATTCACTTACTTGCTCTGAGGGCCTACAAGAAGCCAGAGTTACTTGCTCGCTTGCAGAGAGATGGAATCAAGCAAAAGGACAAGGGGACCCTTGGAAAGATCCTCCATCAGGTGAGATTCTGGAGTTTGTGCCACAACAATTTTTCCACAGTACTACTCTTCTTCCAAATTTTCACTTGTTTCTATCAGCCCTGTTTCATTTAGAAATTAGAAACTAAGCAGTAGCTTATAGAATGCTCCATACACATCAGTTAAGTTTTTCCATCAGCATGGTCCAGATGCCTCAAGCTGCAAGTCCATGTGAGGAAAAGGAAGGAAAACTTCAAAACTTTTGGGGCCTTGGTGTTTTGCTAGAATAGCTGGCAATGAGTAACACTTTGTAGTGTTGTTGCTGCTCATGCCTCTTTTAATCCTCTCTCTTTTCCTAGCACCGTTTAACTGTTTCATGCAGTAACTTCACAGGGGTTCCTTGATTGTGTGAAATGGTTTGTAGTGGTACCTAAAATTTCCTAGGATAAGTTTGAGAGGAGAGCAGTTTGGTAAGTGCACAGGGCTGCATTTCCTTTTAACTGAGTGGGTGGTACTTGGCTTCTGCTGGGATCTGTGAGGATTGCCTTCCAAAAAAAGGTGTTCCAGGCAAAACCTCCATGATAAAGGTGGTAGCCTAAATTTGAGCACAGGGTTTCTTTCCTGTCATGTTGATTGAGTCTTCATCTTGTTTAAAACAATGTTATTCAGTGGCTTCTCCGGTGCTCCTCTAACTTCCACTGGTATTTCTTTAGGATAGCCAGTTAGAAGATGCACTCCCATTGAAAGATGCAGTGGTTCTTTCCTGCCATTTGAAATATTCCCTCTTCCCCATGGCTATATATCAAGTAGGAATATTTCCTTATTAGGGATGAAAAAAGTGTTTGGAACATAGTCAAGGCAGGAAAATTCAGCATGGACACAGTTTCAGTTGATCCCACAGGGACTTTTTAAGAACTTGGTTGAAGGATTTCATTCCTTGACATTCTGCAGTTTGTTGCTGTGCTTGCTCAGGGCAGTGGCACAGTTTTTGCCTGCTGAAGACACAAATTGACAATTTCATGAGAGCCATATTCTACCATCCCAACTGAGGAAGCCCATTTAGATTTCAAATAGATTAGAAAAATTTCAAAGCTCAGCTCCTTAGAAGGTAGAGAGTGAAAACATTTTCTCCTGTTCCACTGCAATGTTTAAGATTGCTTTGGAGGTAATGTCCTGTAGGAGGTGTGAACTGCCTCAGGGTACTGGTTTGCATTCTGAAAGGGCTTGTGTGAGCACTGCACACTCAAATGCCTTGCTCAGGCTTTTCCAGATAGCAGAGCAAGTGGGAGTTTCCTTTGTATAAATGTAAAATGGGCAGCCTGAGCTGGCTGAGATGTGGTACACACACTCTTGCTTTCCTTCAGACACAACCTTAGTTCTGATTTTAAGACAGGAATTCCTAATTCAAAGTAGCCTTGTTACTTTTACAATTTTTTAAGCTGTTGACAGACAGACATCATCACAGACCCAAACCAGCAATATTTATCATGTTTTCAAGGAGAAAAAAAAGGATAAATTGTTACAGACAGTGGTGATGTGTTAATCAGTCATTCAGTGTGCTGTAGGGGTCAAACTTTCCTGTGGGCTTTTCTATGGAACTCTGAGCAAGTGTGAATTAGTGAGGTCTAAACCAGCATTTTTGATATTAATGGTCTTGAGGTTTTGCTACTGCATTTTACCTTTTTGAGTAGACTTGGTAGCTGTTTTCAGGAAGATATGAAGCTCACTGGTTTTCAAAGGAATACAGCAAGGCATGTGCATGCCCTTCTCATGACAGCACTTTGCTGGAATGAACCCTGGCTCTGCCACATGAAGAGGGACTCTGGGGCTGACCACAGTTCTATCTTGTAGCACTGCATGTTGGTTTCCAAGGAACACTTGCTAGATATGAATAGAGTTACTTGGTTGTTTCTATTTGGTGAAAATTTAATATAGCTGAAAACTCATGCAATAAGGGAATGCTTCATCTCTCTACCAAAAGACGTGGTTTAGTTCAAAGTGGGTGTTCACAAACCATTGTTGAGGACCAATCCTATTGCTTTAGTTTACATACAGCACCCATCATGAATGGTTGTTCTCTTAAATGTCTGCCTGTAGGTAGCCAACCTGAATCTAAAGGATAATTCCTACAGTCTGAAGGAATATCTGTTTCAAAGCATTCAGAACAATTGGCCTGGCTATACTGATGTAGACAGAGAGAATTTGAAGTGTA
The DNA here is from genome assembly GCF_030490865.1 of Poecile atricapillus. Lineage (NCBI taxonomy): Eukaryota > Metazoa > Chordata > Aves > Passeriformes > Paridae > Poecile > Poecile atricapillus. The sequence continues at coordinate 72,303,000 of NC_081289.1, forward strand.
TACTTTCCAGGTAAGTTCAGTCTTTAGGGGAAGGAGAGGTGTCTTTTCAGAAGAAGGCCCTAGGAAATGAAGCCTAGATTCTTAGAGTACGCTGAGGTAGCGGGGACCCATTGGGATCCAACTGATGGCCAACTCCTGGCCCTGCACAGGACACTGCAAGAATCACACCATATGCCCTAGAGTGTTGTTGAAACACTTCTTGAAGCCTTGCTGCAGTGACCAGTGCCCTGGGGAGCCTATTCCAGGGCTCAAGCACTCTTTGGGGCAAGAATGTTTTCCTGACATCCAGCCTAAAGCTGCCTCAACTCATCTTCATGCTGTTTTCTTGAGTAATGACACTGAAGGTCAGATTTACCGGCAAGGAAAGAGTTATGGCTGTTGACCATTTAGAGCTTGTAGCCTGAACTCTTGCACAATCCTTCCAGAAAAACAGCTCCATCTCAGAACACAAGCAGCACCAGCCAAGAGCCATCTCTGGAAGCTCCTAAAAGAGATGCTTCAGCAAGGCCTGCTCAGGTAGTTTGTGCATTTTTAACATTCTGGAGTGTGTATGAAGTTGTGGCACACTTGCTAAATAGCTTTCACACACTTGCTGCTGGTGTAAAAGCTGTGGTGGGAATGTGCAGGACCAGGCCAAAGCACGTTAGTCAGTAATTCTGACGGGTGGCACAGGAAGGTTGTGATCAGAAGAGAGGCTCCTGCAGGGCTTGAGCAGCAGCGTCCTGAGCCAACTTGCTGCTCTGCCTGGAACCTTGAGCTCAGTCTCCACCCTCAACTCATTCCCTGCAAAAGGGCTCAAAGGATTAGCTGTGCATGTGTGACAGAAGCATATGAAAAATCTACTGTACATGAGAGGCTGTGCCATGGTGGAGCAGATGGAGCCCTCTCACTCTCTTTCTCCTCTCTCTCTCTCTTTCACTGTTGTTGTTGACTCCAGCTCCAGACTATGCACATGTCAGGACCAATGCAGGATCTCCAGACCCTGGATATTCTCTCTTGTGTCTCTCTTTTCTCTGCCTTTATTTTTCTCCCGTTTCACTCTGCCAGGGCACAGCATGGCTGTCCTGTTCTACTCCATCCTTGGCCCTGAAGTTTGCAGTGGGAGTGGGGAGCTTGTGGCCATGTGCCGTGGCTTTGGAGCCAGCACCTTTGAGAAGGTCCTTGGGAGGTGCTGAGAGATGATTGAAGGGCACTGAGGAAAAGTGAGGGCTCCTTAGTCACCACTTGTGAAACTCTCTTATAAAAATTTCAAGATGCCGAGCTATGAGCTTTTGAGTCTAAAGTGTGGGGTGGCTGCTGGAGTGAAGGTCACTCTTGTTAAAAGCACAGGAATTCCTTACATGTGACTGACGTTTTTGTTCAGCCTGATGAGAATTCACAACCAACCATCACACCTTGTACTGACAGATTGTGGCAGTGAAGATTAATCCTGTCTTTACCACATAAAACCTGAAGACAGTCAGATGCCTCTTTAGTAAATCATGTGGGTGTGTGACAGCAAAAGCTGAGTCTCTTCCTGGTGTGTACTAGCAGAAATTGAGACCTAGAGAAAACAGACCAGACCTCTCCCTCTTTGGGGAAACCTTTGTTAGAGCTGCTGAAGGGAATGTCTTTCTCCCACAACTTGGAGAAAGACTTGCTAAGTCTTAAGATAAGAAAGCAGGAATGAGATAGAGAATGTATTTACCTGCAGTATTTCCTGGTTTCAATGCTCTTTTCAGTTAAGATGTATTTTCAAGCACTGCCAGGTCAGAAATATTACTTTTTCAGAACAGGAGAGAAACCTGATTTACTACTAGCTACATTGCTATATGGACATAGATGAATGAGTTCTTTTGTTATTGTTGCAGAAACGGCCTCTGGCTTGTGACTTTAGCGGTCCTGTGATGAGCAAGAAGCAGAGAATTGCTCGCCAGCTCAGTTACAACCAGCCAGCAGCTGATGGCCACTTCTCTTCCTTGCTGCTGCCTTCCACATCCACTTCCACTTTGAACATGTCTCCAAGTGTTGGCTCCGTTTCCCCCTGCACCTGTGAGGTGGAAGAAAATGACAAATTTCAGAGTTTTAGCAGCCCAGTACCTTCTGGGGTGGAGGAGGAGATCCCCAATTCTAATGGAAAGAAAAATCAACTGGGGAGGCTGAAGCAGTTCTGTCCCTTGGAATTCGATGAAGGTATTAATGTGCTGCCTTTCCTAAGTCCTGGGTGGATAAAGGTGGTGTAAAGATTTGGTTATTAAGAGAAGCTTCTGCCCAAATTCAGGTGCAAGTGCAGCCCTTTTCCAGTGTCAATAGTAAAAATGTTATTTAACAGTAAATGCAAACTAGATATAAAGATATAAAGAGATAAAAAGACATAAAGAAAGAAGAGAAGATATAAAGAAGTAAGAGAGGCAGGGTGGGGGAAGAGACATTAAGTAGGAAGATATTGCTACCACCTGGATTCTGTGTTGTCCAGTTGGTCCTTCTTCACTCTGGTCTTCTTGGTGGTGGGGGTTCCCAAGTTGCTCTGGAAGTACCACCTTTATACTGGATCCACAGGGTGCTCACAGATGTTCCCACATCTTGGGCTAGAAGTGATGGAAGCATTCATTCTCTTACCCACAGTCTCTCCAGTGGAATGTTTGTCTGGTGTCCTAATTGCAAACCTTCAGCACTGTTAGGCCAAGGCTTGGTGCTTTCCTTCATGCCATCTGTGCTTCTCTCAAATTTCTCTTCTGCTGCCTTATCTCTTATTGGGAACATTCTTCTTTGACAGTGTTCTCAAGTAGATAATTGTGTTCTTGCATCTTGTGAAAAGGCAGCTTTGAAGGCTGCATACATGAAGGCACTGCTCTACATTTCTGCTCTACCATTGTTCCTTGCTTTATGGTCAAGAAAAACCAAGACTGTTTTTTCTGCCATTGCATTCCATTGTAACTCTTAGTTTAAAAGACAGCAACAGCAAAGGCCAGTAATCTGTGCTGCTGCAACCTTATCTAAAATTATCTTAATTTTTAGAAATTATCCATCTGTAGTGCAAAACCAATCAAGAACAAAGAAATGTCAAATAGATTGCTGTTCAGAGAACGTGGTTAAAAGGAAGAGTCAGGCACTAGAGAGTAACAGGGAATGGATTTTTTTTCTTTCCGTTTGATTTTGTTATAAATGCAAAGGGAAATTTAGGATAAAATAAAAAGAGAAATTTATTATAAAACAACAAAGAACAAACAGCGAGAAAAACCACAATAAAATGGACAGCGCAGCGCTGGGTGGACAGGGTCTACACCAAAGGTATAGGAGTTCCCAAATCCACGCTTGAGGGTTCTCAAGCCTAGGGTTTTATAGAGATTTTGTGTCCCCAGGCTAGAATTCCAAGCAGGCTCCATTCACCAGGTGTCCTTGATTGTCGGGTGAATGGATTTCCTGGCATGGAAAAATAGAGTTAACAAGTGTCCGGACAGAATCTCCTCATATGTAAAGAGATTCTGTATGTTTCTTGATTTTATTTCAATTTGTGTCATCAGGGCAGAGTGGTGGGATCCGGGGGCCGGTGCCAATGGATATCTCGGCAGTGCTTTTCCCTTTGTCCCTTTTGATTGCTTTTCCAACAACGGTTTGACAGGTGGGGTGTTCAGGTCTGGCGATGACTATCTTCTCGGGGCTTGTCTTTTTGTCTACCTGATTGTTTTCCAACAGAGATCTGCAGGGCGTTGCTCAGGTCCGGCGATGGATATCTTCTCCGAGCCAGTTCCTTTGTCCTCCTGATGGCCCTCGTCCTGTCTATTTTTCTGGGCTGATGTGCCTGCTTGTGTTCGTTATCTGGGTGTTGGTTGCAATCTGTTGCCTCTCGGAGGGGAATCACGACCAGACCCGGAGAAGGATTTTTTTCATTTTGTATTTTATATCATTACAAACATATATATATCTTATTTATACCTTTTACGAATTTTTATTCATAGATTAATTTATTACAGTCCCCCTCCTAATAATTCATCACATTAAAAATTCGTATCTTATTCAGTCATTACTGGAAGAGGAATACTTGTATTCCTCTTAATCAATTTCATTTTCTTCCCAGTCTGTTAGTGAACCCCTATTATTTTCTTGAGGCAACATGTGTTTATTTTCAAACTCTTCCAAGGCCTTAATTGCATTTCTACTTTCCTTCTCCTCTTCTAACTTCATCAGTTTAGAAAGAGGGGCTGTTTTCCCTTGTGCTTTTTCTGGGTCTATTGGGAGGGCGGCAATTTGCATTCCTTGTACTATAGAATGTATCAATCTGATCAAACAAGGAATTAGACATGGCAGGAAGATAACTCCGGCAACCGAACATCCTATAAAGAACACTAGCTTCTTCCACCAAGCCCCCTGTCCAAAAATTTGATCCCACCAGGAGGCTTGTAAAATTGAATTCCACTTTTGGACTGGCACATGTGCCACCTTTTTTATTTCAGCCGCTAGTCCCTTTATAGTTTCTCCGTAGTCATCAATCTCCATGCAACACTTGGATTCATTATATCTACCACACACTCCTCCCTCCTCAGCTAGCAAATAGTCGAGAGCTAATCTATTTTGATATACAAAAGCTCTCATCTGTGAATGTTGTTTTGCTAGGAGTTCTAGGGCTTCTGAAGTGTGATTCGAGACTACTTCTACTACAGCCTGCAACCTAATAAGCCGATTGAGGAGATAAATGGGGGTTTGGTAACCCCAGCTGCCGTCATTTGCCCAGGTAGCGGGCCCATAATATTGAATGATCCTTTCGGCAGGCCACTCCTCCTCTTTCCACTTTTGGTTGCCTCCTGCCATCGGTAGTTCTCGCTTTAATTCCCTCTTTTGTCGTGCTAACGTTTCAAAGAGGGGAGCACCTAAAGACTTACTTTCGTCTTTAGGCAAGGTAAAGAAAAAGGGCTGAATTATCCCAAGTGTGCAGGATCTTTTCCATTTCATTGGTAATTCACTATATGCCTTTTTCCCGCATATCCAGTAAATCCCGTCCAGTGCCTCCCAACCTTTGTTTGATTTTGCCGGATCCTCCCAATATTCCCTCAGGCCTATAAATGCACGGAAGGGATTGGCCCCAGGATTTTTATTCCAACAGAGTCCAATTATGTCTACCCATTCACAGTTATTTTCCCGAGAGTGGCTCCAATAACTCTTGGGTAGTTCTGGTTGACAGACCTTCGTTTTTTTATCTGAATTTACCGTGAGAGTGTTTACACACGGGGTGTACCCTACTAAATCGGTAAATTCTTTTCCCTCCCGGCTAATGCAGAAAGTTCTAATTATTCTTTTATCAATTACTCATCCCTCAGGTCTTTGCGTCATTTTGGATAACTTCAGTCCTGTCCATTTTAGCAATTGTTCTGGGGTTAATCCTTCTCCCTTCCATGGCCATCTTTCGGCTGATTTCAAGCCACCACATATCCAACAGTTAGATAGACCTAATTCAGTGGCAATTTCCTGCATTAAGTCTATAAATAGATTTTGGTTGGGGCTGGGTAATTTCCAGCTATTATATTGTTTTTCCAATTGCTCATATTGCTCGCTGAGGGAGTTTAGCCTCTCTTGTTCCAATCTCTTTCTTTTGTTTTCCATTTCTCGTCTTTTTAGCTCCAGGGTTAGTTGTTTTATTTTATTTTCCGGATCTAACCCTTCCTCATCTTTTGAAAAACAGAATACCTGGTCAAACTGTAAACACACTCAATCGTCATCACTTTTTAGCAAATCCAATATTATAGGCTCATTACTGAAGGAAGTTTTTGTTTCATGTTTTAAATTTCTCCCTTCCCAATACATTTTTCCACCAATAGTACAAGGTTTTAAGCTTGCTTTGTTGTAGCAAAGAGGGTTGACTTGGTAATAAGCTATAAAAGTTGATTGCCTCTTCCCCCCAATCCAGACAGTTTTGTTACACTGTCCACAGACCGAAATTGGTGGGATTCCCCTTACCTCCCTTTTGTTTCGGAAGTGGGTCGTTTGAATCCTTTGCTCTCTCGAGGTCCAAAATTGCTTTTCCATAATACTTGCCCCTGGGTTGGAGCACTAAATCTTCCCCTTTAATTTACACAAATCAAATTGGGTATCATTTGACCAGCATACTCCTGCGTGCAGTTCCGGAGGACAGACGATTAATCGCTCAGTTTCTGTGGCAGTTCGGCACTGCTTACACTTCCCCAGGGGACTCACCCCCGGAGGCGCCTCGGGGCTCATTCCCTCGGCCAAGCACATGGCTAGGTTCAGGATCATCAGGATTCCCCACCATTGCATCCCTCTGCCATGCCCTTCGCCCGTATAAGAACATAGGGCGGGGAAAGCCATCTTCTTAGCAGCAGGGACTGTCTTCAGGGGCCCTTGAAGTCCTGATGGCATACCTTCTCTTAAAGGTCGCCCACCGAGATGCTTTGATCGTGTCGATCCTGCACGGTACTTTTATTGTTCTGCGGCACTCAATCACTAGAGGTTCCACTTTGCAGTCGAGTTTACTTCTCAATCCCTTTCGGAAAAACAGGAACCACTCAGGAGAGTCGAGTTCCAACAGGCCTGCCCGGGTAGCAAGTATTAGGAAACGGTTGGTCTGATCTAATTCCTGTTCTAAACACTTGGTACACAAACCCCTTGGTTTGTACCCTCTTAAGCAGTGAGCCACCCAAATTTGCTTACAATAAGCACACTTAAAATGTACAAATGGAAAACAATAGCAATCAAAATTTGTACAATTTATCCGTTCTTCACTCGTCATTTGTGGTGACGCTGAAACTTGATTTTCAATTCTCCCGGAGGGGTAGTAACTTTCCACTCGGAGGAATTGTAATCCAAAACTTTCTTTGCCCGAGAAGAGTGTGTCTAGCCCTTCTCGGCAGTTCGAACCGCGGTATCTGTGGTCAAGAGGACGAGAAATGGACCTTCCCAGTGAGGGCTGAGGGGAAGCTCCTTCCACACCTTGATTAATACTTTATATCCCAGTCGAATCTGGTGGATTGGAAATCCCAACGTTGTGCTTTGAGGAATCAATCCTCTTCTCCTCAGTTCCTGTAAATTTTTATTTATAGAAATGAGATATGGTTGAATTTGCACATCCTCCACTTGAGGATGTGCTACCGGCATTCCATGCTTATATGGCATTCCATATAGCATTTCAAAGGGGGACAAGCCTGTTTCAGAATGTGGCATGGTTCTGATATTCAACAATGCCAGGGGAAGACATTTGATCCAAGACATTTTGATTTCAATTATAAGTTTGGATAGCTGTGATTTTAATGTCTGATTCATTCTTTCCACTTGCCCCGAACTCTGAGGATGCCAGGGGGTGTGATATTGCCACCTTATTCCTAATGCTTCTGATAATTGTTTAATGATTTTTGAAGTAAAATGAGTGCCTTGATCTGAATCAATATGATCCACTATCCCATATCTGGGAATTATTTCTTCTAATAGAATTTTAGACACCGTTTGGGCTGTAGCCTTTGCTCTGGGAAAAGCTTCTACCCAATGTGTCAACTTATCTACTATTACCAGCAAAAATTTATTTCTACCAATTTTTGGTAGTTCTGTGAAATCTACTTGGATTCTTTCAAACGGCCGGTATGAGAGCGGCCAACCTCCCCAATTTGATTGTTTAAAATTTGACCGATTTACCTTCTGGGATATCACACACCCCTGTACCTCTTGTTTTGCGAGCTCCAAGATTCCTTTGCACCCAAAGAACTTTAAAAATTGTTCGGCCAATGCCCTGGTTCCCCAGTGTGTCTGTTCGTGCAACCTTCTGAGTATTCCCTTTGCTATTCCCTTTGGGACTAGCTCCCTCCCGTCTGGTAACCACCATTTACCCTCTTTGAAGTAGCCTCCTACCTTTTTGAATTCCTCCAGCTCCTTTTCTGAAGGGAGCATGGAAACCTCTGGTGGTTCCTTTGGGACTATCTTGGGAATACTTACCGTTAACAAAGCCGCTCGTTTTGCTTCTTTGTCCGCTAAATTGTTCCCCCTTGTGTGGAATTGCCACCCAGTTTGGTGTCCTCTTACGTGAACAACCGATATCTCCTGTGGTTCTCTGACTGCTTCCAAAATTTGCCTGATTATTTCTCCATGTATTAACCCCTTCCCTTTGGTGTTAATCAAACCCCTTTCTTCCCATATTTTTCCAAAAGTATGCACCACTCCAAATGCATACCTTGAATCAGTGTAAATGGTCCCCCTTTTTCCTTTCAAGCCCTGAAGGGCTCTTAGGAGAGCAAATAGCTCACAAGCCTGTGCAGACCAACTTGCCTTTAGGGGACCCGATTCTATAGTTTGTCCTGTCATGCCATTTATGATGGCATATCCTGATCTTTGTTTTCCTTCAACCACCTTTGAGGAGCCATCAATGAACCATTTCTCTCCTCCTTCCAATTCCTGATCCTCCAAGTCAGGCCTAACCTTGGTTTGCAGTTCTACTGTCTCAATGCAATTATGAAGTAGTTTTCCTGTTGGTTCCCCAAACAAAAACTGTGCCGGGTTCTGTGCAGTAGTTGTTTTTAATTCCAGACCTGGTGAGCTGATTAACATGGCCTCATATTTCAGAAGCTTTGAATCAGTTAACCATTTCTCTGCTTTCTGTTGTAAGATATTCCTTACATCATGTGGGGTGAAAACTATCAAAGGAGCTCCAAAAGTTACCTTTTTCGCTTCCTCAACTAACAGAGCCACTGCCACAATTGCTTGCAGGCAAGTAGGCCAGCCCCGACTGACTGGATCTAGAATTTTTGACAAAAATCCTATGGGCGTTTTTTTTCTGCCCATTCCTGGGTCAGAACTCCTTGCGCTGTTTGCCCACTCACGTCTACAAACAGCTGGAACTCTTTATTAGTGTCTGGCAAGGTTAGTACTGGGGCAGTTATGAGAGCATTCTTTAATTCTTGAAACTTAGCTTCATCCTGCACTGTCCATTTCAATCTATCGGTGTTTAATCTTTCATACAGAAATTTTACCTTCTCACTAAATCCTTCAATCCACTGTCTGCAATATCCCAGGAGCCCTAAAAATTGTCTAATTTGTCTTTTTGTTTTTGGGGCAGGGAGTGCAAGAATTCCCGCCACTCTCTCAGGATCTAATTTCTTTTTTCCCTGAGATATCCAATGTCCAAGATATTTTACTTTGGGCTCTGTGAATTGCAATTTGGATTTTGATACCTTCAACCCCTTCTGTCCTAAAAAATTCAATAAAGAAATCATGCTCTTTTTCACCTTTTCTTCTGTTGTCCCGGCAATTAACAAATCATCTACATACTGTAGTAATTTTGTCCCCTCCTCTGGAATGAATTGGGTGAGTAGTTGCTCCAGTGCCTGTCCAAACAGGTTCGGAGATTCCACAAATCTCTGCGGGAGGACGGTCCACCTTAGCTGTTGCTTTCGGTTTGTGTCCGGGTCCTCCCACTGGAAGGCGAAGAAATTCCTACTTCTTTCATCCAGAGGGCAGGTCCAGAAGGCGTCTTTTAAATCAATTACACTATACCATACATCCTCCGGTGAGAGTCTGTTTAGTAAAGTATAAGGGTTCGCTACCACCGGGAACCTGGTTCGGGTCCTAGCATTTACTGCTCTAAGATCCTGAACCAGTCGGAAGCTCCCATCCGCTTTCTTTACTGCCAGGATGGGGGCGTTGTGTTGGGACATACAGGGTTCGAGGGTACCCCCTCTGAGAAGGTCATCAATTACTATTTTCAGACCCCTTCTCCCTTCTATCGGGATGGGATATTGTTTGATCCTTATCGGATCTTCCGGATTCTCTATTTCAATTTTAATGGGTGTAATTTTTAGCTTTCCCACCTCCCTTTTGAGTGCCACACTCTGGGGTCGATTTCCCTTTCATCTTTTGGAGTTAACTTGAATATCTTTATTACCAATTCGGAGTTTCTTACAACAATATTTATACTTAATGCAATAATCATATCTCTTCCCAATAAATTATAATCAGCCTCCTCTACTAGTAACAAATTCCCTAAGCATACTTTATTTTGTAATTTAATTTCCACATCTTTTATTACAGAGACCTTGAAGGGATCTCCCTTAGCACCAATTACGACAACTTTTTCTTTACTTGCCACACACCTCATTGGTAATTTCTGCAGGGTGCTTCTTTCAGCTTCCATATCAACCAGGAAGTTTATTTCCTGGCGATGGGGACCCACTTTCAACTTTATCAAGGGCTCCTTTGCTGTTTCTGTCCTCATTTGAAAGAGCCCAAGACATCCCTAATCTTCTTGAAATACTTTTTAATCTTTTATTCTTTGCCGACAGTCCCGCTGGATGTGTCCTACCTTTTTACAGTAGTAACACTCCAGAAGATCCTTTCGGGAAGCGGGACCGCCCTTGTGAGACCCCTTTTGCTTTTTCGGTACCATTTTAAACTTACCATGTATCTGATCTTGCTTTTGTACTTCTTTTACTGCGGCCACTAATATTTTGGCCTGGAGTTTTTGCTTTTCATCCTCTCTCCTCATGTAAATCTTTTGAGCTTCCCTCAGAAGCTCTTGGAGACTTTTCTCCTGCCACCCATCGATCTTTTCCAACTTCCTTCTGATATCCTCCCATGACTTTGCCACAAATTGAGTTTTAAGCAGCACTTCTCCCACCGGAGAGTTAGGGTCAGTCCCAGAGTAAATCTGCAGACTTCGCCGCAATCTCTCTAACCATTCGGTGGGTGACTCTTCCTTTCCCTGGCATTCCCCAAATACCTTACTAATATTCTGCCCTCGGGGGACTGCCTCCCTTATTCCTTGCACGATTATATTTCTCAGATCAATCATGCTTCTCCTGCCTTCCTCCGTCTGGGCGTTCCAACTCAGGCTCACGCTGGGCCACTTTTGATCGCCTGGCGTCCCCTGCGGGTTACGCCGTTCTCAGTCTCTGATGCCGGCCTGTTTAATCATTTCTCTTTCTTCTTGACTAAACAGTGATCTCAGGATGGCCATGAGATCTTCATATGTATAAATACTACTACCCAAAAATTCATCCAACCTTTCAGCCACACCAAATGGATCATCTAGCAATCGCCCCATCTCTTTCTTAAATGCTTGCACATCCCCTGAGTTAAGGGGTACATTCACAAACCCAATTACTCCAGGGGCGGTTGGCAGTTCCCTGAGAGGAAACATTCGGTGTCCATTCTCATTCTCCCCCCACTCTTCACCCATCAACTTCGCTTTTAAACGAGTTCTACTCACAGGAGGGGAACTGGGGTTTGTGGAGGTTTGTTCCTTTATTATTTGCAGGAAATCCGCTGCCACCCGGTTACCGAGAGGGACCCCCTCCATTAAGTGCGAGGATCCCGGCTGTGGTGGCCGGACGGGCAATTGTGGATAGGGTGATCCCCAGCCTTGCACCAACATGGACTCTGGAGAGGTTGTGGCGGTTTGGGTTTCCACAGGTGGGGACAAAGGGAGGGCTGCCGGCACCACTGCCGGTGCCGACTCCCTTGCTTGAGATGTGAGTGTTTCAGCCGGTTGCCCTGGGGAACCCGCGGGTGCTGACGGCACCACTTGATCCACCGCAGCGGGCTCTGCCGGCTCGTGGTATGGAGGGGGTAAATGATCAAGGGGTTCTCAGGTTTCTGCCCTTGATCCACCTTTTTGTTTCACCGGAAACAACCCTACTCTGGCAGTTAACCAGAGCCTGGCATATTCTTTCTCCTCGGGGTCCGAGGGAACCTTGCTCTCCACATAAGAGAGTAATTCGTTACACGTCCACCTTTCAAATGTTCCTTGTACTGGCCAAGTGAGATGGTTTCTCAGTTCTTGCCCTCCCCAGACCTCGGCACAATACTGAATCATTTTTGCCTTGGATTTCTTTTTTCTCTCGGGACAATTTTCCCAATATTTTAACATTCATCTCAAGGGACTTTCCGGTGGGATGTCTAGCAATCCCTTCGCTTTCTCGGAGGGACCCTTCTCATTATTTTTCTTCTGTAGTTTACTTTTTCTCTGCCCCATATTTAAACAAAAAAATCTTACCTGTTCTGCGTTGTGTTCGTTCCGCCTTTGCCAGAAAAATCAAAGTCTGCTAATACTCACCTCTCGGTTAGCTGCACCGGGGTCTTTTGTATTTAGCGCTCCGATTTTCCTCTGGACCTTTTCCTAGGTCCGTTGGCTGAAAGGGTTTACCAATTCCCGAGCTCGACTGGACGTCCCCTTCCCCTTTCAGCCCCTTGCGATCGGTCCCCCGGAACTCCCTTTAGTCCCAGGTTTTACAAGCGTGGAGAGAGAGTCTTTCTCACACCGAATCGCTTCCTTCGCCGCCGGCCAATTCCCTCGCGGGAGGATGGAAACGCGGCCTTGAAGTCCGCACTCGCTCTGTGATCGGATCACGTCTCACACACACTTCCCAATCACCTGCTCAACCTCACAGTACTTACAGCTATTTCCTGCGAGGGTGTCTTCGTGCACTATTGACTTTTTATGAGCTACCAAGCCGCGGTTTTCTCAAAGGCTCCGTGCCTTCCTGAGCTCTCTGGATCCGTTTCTCTTTTTATTGTGGTTTTTGCCTCAGCCTAAATTTGGTTCGGATGTCGGAGCGAACTGCGGAGGTTCTCGGCTCTCCAGGCCGCCAAAATCAGCGGGGGTACCCGTCCTGGACAGCGAGATTCTCCCACAGTTTTCCTGATCCGAGTCACGGCACCAATCTGTTATAAATGCAAAGGGAAATTTAGGATAAAATAAAAAGAGAAATTTATTATAAAACAACAAAGAACAAACAGCGAGAAAAACCACAATAAAATGGACAGCGCAGCGCTGGGTGGACAGGGTCTACACCAAAGGTATAGGAGTTCCCAAATCCACGCTTGAGGGTTCTCAAGCCTAGGGTTTTATAGAGATTTTGTGTCCCCAGGCTAGAATTCCAAGCAGGCTCCATTCACCAGGTGTCCTTGATTGTCGGGTGAATGGATTTCCTGGCATGGAAAAATAGAGTTAACAAGTGTCCGGACAGAATCTCCTCATATGTAAAGAGATTCTGTATGTTTCTTGATTTTATTTCAATTTGTGTCATCAGGGCAGAGTGGTGGGATCCGGGCCGGAGCCGATGGATATCTCGGCAGTGCTTTTCCCTTTGTCCCTTTTGATTGCTTTTCCAACAACGGTTTGACAGGTGGGGTGTTCAGGTCTGGCGATGACTGTCTTCTCGGGGCTTGTCTTTTTGTCGACCTGATTGTTTTCCAACAGAGATCTGCAGGGCGTTGCTCAGGTCCGGCGATGGATATCTTCTCTGAGCCAGTTCCTTTGTCCTCCTGATGGCCCTTGTCCTGTCTATTTTTCTGGGCTGATGTGCCTGCTTGTGTTAGTTATCTGGGTGTTGGTTGCAATCTGTTGCCTCTCGGAGGGGAATCACGACCAGACCCGGAGAAGGATTTTTTTAATTTTGTATTTTATATCATTACAAACATATATATATATATATCTTATTTATACCTTTTATGAATTTTTATTCATAGATTAATTTATTACAATTTCTAGTAAACACACAGTTGGCTCAGACAGTTGACTGAGCCACCACTTTTTCCACCAGCAGCTTTTCAAGACTGCATGCTGGAGATAGAAACCTATCACCCATTTACTGCAGACTAGTTTACTGAAACATGTAAGCATCTCAATGATTTCATTGTTGTTTGTTGAACTCAGCCTTTTCATGGAAACTCCATGGAAGCTCCAAAACCTGGCCTATGGTTTGCTGGAGTTGTAGTTGCAGAATTTCTGTCTTCAATAGGTCTAGAAGTGGTACGGACTGAAAACAGCATTGAACAGCAAACCAGAAAATCCACAAGGAGCACTTGATTTGTCATCAGAGGGACACACCCAGTAGGGCAGAGTTCAGTTGCTTTGTTAAATCTATGTCTTGTCCCTTCTGGAGGTTGAACTTGCAAATAACAAGGTTTTTTTACCCTGGAGGCATGTCTAGAGTGTGCAGTCTTGCAAGTGGTGCTGTGCTTGTAGAGACAGGTGCCTTGAGATGGTCTTTGCACATTTCTTCTGCACATACACGTGGTAGCTGCAAACCTTGGGATGTCTTTGGAAAGAATCCTGCTTGAGTCTCTAAAGATGTGAGCATTGTTCTTTAAAAGCGAGTTAGAAAATTCTGCCCAGCTGCTGTTGGAAAAATCTGTACTGTGTTTCAAGTTGGGGCTTAGGCTGAAGCTTTTGTGTGGACTGAGCCATGAGAGCAAATGCACTTTTGGAAATGAAATTCCCAGCCCAAAGCTTACCAGTTGTATTGAACATACTGTGACAACTGCTATTTCTGTCCAGTTTTATTACCCCTTTGACACTTCTGTTTATACTTCTGCTACACCACGTAGTAACACAGAACCTGTAGAACAAAGTGGACATCCTCTTTCTAAACCCTGGGACTGGCTACTGTGGAGAAGGTCACATCCTATGATGAAATGTTGTAGCTTTTTCGGAGTATATTGCTGTGAGAAGGAAGCTCTAAAGGGACTTGTTCAAGCCCATACATTGGGTGTTTTTTGGATATCTAAAGACCTTATAATTAAGGTGCTAATTTTCTGCAGGAGAAAGAGAAGATACTTCCATTGCCTCTACATGCTCTGCAACAGCCAACCAACCAGACTACTTGAGGTGAGTAAAATTGCCATTAACTCTTGCCACTCTCAGTGGGGTGCAGTGTCAAGCTGTTTCCTGTGTGGAAAGGATAAGTTGGAGAAGGTTTTGCTGGGCCTCCAAGGCTCAGAGCTGAGATGAGCACCGAGGTGGGTTAGGCCTGGAAAGGCCCTTCCTTGCTGCAGTGCAGTTGCGCAGGGCAGCTGCAGCAGTGGTGCTGCATCCCGTCATGGGATTTGCAGTGCAGGAGGGGAGGGGGAAGTATGTGTGTGTTTGTGGTATAAAGCAGTGGGAATTGCTCTCAGCTTCTGTCAGAGCTGTGATGTTGGCAAGGGCAGTCAGGCCTCCTGCAGCCCTTGGGCTCTGGGGCAGCTGCAGCCTTTGGAGCAGGCGCGGCAGGGCCCTGGCTCATATTGGATACAGCCAGGGATGTTCCGTGGGGAGGCTGAGGGCAAGGCGGGCCCTGCAGGGGAGCAATGGAGGGAGGCCTGTGGTGGGGCTCTTGCTAGGGGCTGTCACTGGGCAAAAGCCAATAGTCCAGGCTGTTGCTTCTCTGCTACTTCCCAAAATGTTGAAAGGCCTCTGCAGTTTTCTTTTCAAAACCATGCAGCACGCCGGTCAGGTGCATCTGGCCTGGGGTGCATCACTGGCACACGTTGTCTGTCTTGGTAGTGAATTTCAAGTTGTTAAAGATTTCCTGCTTGTAAATATTAATCTCAGATGCTTTGAAGGATTCATTCCTATGTGGAGGGAGTTCTTGTCATCCAAAAAGAAGCTGGTCTTCAGGCCCAGTGGAGCAGAAGCACTGGTGTGGCGTTGCTGAAGTGGTATCTGTTCTTCTCATTGCCACTTCATCTTGGATTTGTGTCATGAGTTTGATAGAACTGCACTTGTGTTGATTTGAGGGGGAAGGGAATGAAGAAGGCTTTACTCCCATCAGTGGCTTCAAGCATTAATGAGTTTTGCCCTTCTTAAGAGCTGATATGGTTTGAGGTTTAGTTGTGGTTTCAGACCAATCTGCAGTTTGTTCCTGTGCCTCTGATACAAGTGCCTCAATTCAATGGTCAGTGATGTAACTGCTGCTCACTAGAAAAATAAAATTTTATCCTTAAATCTGCTTTGCCATTAGAGAGGCAAAAATGGAGCTCAGAAGTCCAACTCTGCACCCAACTCAATAGAAATGCAGTCCCTGCCAAAATGCAGATGGATTTTCAAAAAGTAATGTAAATGAACAAGTTTTCCTACCCAGAAAGAAGATAAAATTGGGCAATGTTTCTTCTCTTCCTGAAGCTGCTGTGTTCATTAGCCCTTTGACATTGGAAATCAGCGCTGATATTCTTAAATGTGATCCACTTGCTAATGAAGAAAACCTCTACAATGTAAAACAGTAGTTACTAGGTGTCATAGAAATGTGGCAGATTTTTAGAGCTACCTGACTTCATTCTCTTGAAGCACATCAGCTTGTATGTAGAATCATTGAGTCCCAGAGTGAGTGACTGAGAGTTTGGGGGTCTGTATTTGACATTCGCCCTGTGCTTGGTGTAACAGTACACATGTGCTTTGTGGAATAGAAATATATCAGAATGTTCTCGTAGAGTACACTCCTAGAAAAATGGTCTGATTTTTCCATTAGAAAATATGTAGCCATAGTCTCCTTGGACCAACGCCAGCACTACAAGGATGACTTCAATGCAGAGTATGAGGAATACCGAAATTTATATACTCGGATTGACAAGATCAGAGAGCACTTCACACAGCTTCAGGAAC
This sequence comes from Poecile atricapillus, assembly GCF_030490865.1. Lineage (NCBI taxonomy): Eukaryota > Metazoa > Chordata > Aves > Passeriformes > Paridae > Poecile > Poecile atricapillus. The sequence goes on from NC_081289.1 coordinate 72,319,330, forward strand.
AATGGAAATCTGTGACCGCAGGCTCTGAAGCCCATCAGGTAGAGAAGGATAAACCCATGAAGACCCTGCTTCATCAGAGCAGTCCTTTGGATTCCCTGGAGCTGCTCAGTGAGATGCAGAGAAACTGAGGAATTGGCATATATGCTCAGACACGGCTTGGGCTGGGTCAGACTTTTTGCAAGACCCTGCCCATAAAACCCTGTTTGAACTGTCTGAGAACAAACCGTAGGGTGAGAGGTGTCCCAAGCAGAGTCTTAGAGCATGTGCTCCTTCTAGTGCCTGTTGAGAGGCTTAATTGCAGATCTTGGGTGATACTGGGAGTTGGGGATTTGTTTTTGCAAAGCTCCCAGAAGAGTGGTGGCTCACAGAGAAGAAAATCTCGGGAGTCAAATGGAGTGCATTTGTAGTGCTTTAGCAAAATTTGCATTTTATGGTGGTAGTGAAACATTCTTTGTGTGTTTTTTCTTGAAGATGCTGCTTCATCGAATCCTAGCAGATTATCAGCAGATACAACAGGTATGTCTGACATCAGATCTGCAGGGCGTGGTTACTGCTGAGTCTGGCTCAAGGCTTTTTTAAAACAAAGCACGTCTTGTAAACTCTGCAGAAGTCTTTGCATGCCCTAATTTCCTTTTTATTTCTCCTTCATAGGGTAGTCCCAGCTACTTTGAAATGAAGAACAGGTGCCTGTACCTCCACAGCAAGCTGTCACATATTCAGAGTCGCATATCTGAATTTGACAAGCAGTAAATGGAGTCCGGGCACCAGGCGACTGCTTCAGCCAGAAAGATTTGTGAACTCTGGACGTATTATTACAACAAGAAGATTAGGTTTTTAGGATTGTTTACTTTAGTATTAAACAGTAGGTTGTGTTAGCACTGAGCAATACATTATTTTCTAAAAATGTAGAATTAGTTTAAAGAAGTTGAGTAAGTTTAAGGATTTCAAGGATGATAGTATTGAACTTTAAGAATAAAGAAATTTCCCTTGTGACAACTCCTTCTCTCATTGTTGCTTGTATCGTATTGGAGGGGCTTTTTTCTTCTGGTTAATTATTTTCTTGAACACCTAGGTTTATCCACTGAAATAAATATATCAGGAAAGTGTTGAGGCCCAGTACCTCTACTGTGAGGTTGCCTACATTTTAGGAAAATATTAGAGGAAATGGAAATTCTTTATGATATATATAGGGGTGTTTTCCAATCTTTCTCCTTAATGCACACTCTTTGCCTTAAGTGGTTGAAAGTGTGGAGTTTGGACAACCCTCTCTGTGAATCAGCTTGTTTGGGAGGGTTACAGAGGAATTATGGGCTGCTCTAAGCTGTCAGCTGAAGCAGCTGCCAGGACTGCTTGGAGATGATGGCCTCATCTTGTCAGTGAGCCAAGGAATATCCAGATCTTCTGCAAGTGTTCTATAAAACACATGGAGAAGTGTTGGAGGCAGGCTCTTCAAAGGGTTTTAAAGAGAAATTGGGTTGAAATGTCCCTATGAAGACTGTGCCTGTTTTGTAGTTTTTTCCAAAATAATAGATCACAACCAGTCTTTCTTGAGAGACACAGATGTTGATTCCTGCACAGACCCAAGGGGACTTTGAAGTCTAATCTTTTACCTAAGTCTCCTGCCATTAATTTATTCATCTGAAAGGGTAGAGGTGTGTCCAGCAATGCCATAACCTTCTTTTGGGGAAGGATATGAAACTGACTGAGGGAGGACAATATTTGGGAACATTCAAAGAGGCTGTGAATGCCCCTTTCTTTCTTGGAGACTATTTTACCAATTCCTCAATTGTCTGCATGCCAACAATGTTAAGCCCCCTGTATCTGAGACATCTTGTGGTGTTTTGTGATTGAATACCTGATCCATTGTTGCCCTTGTGTTCAAGTGAAGTTCAAGAAAATGTCACCTCTTTAAACCCTGAGACTTGGGTCTTGCTTTGTCTGGACCAGGAGCTGCTCCTACAGCTCATCAGTGCAGCAGCACAAGGAATGGTGACGTGGGGAGCACGGGGTGAATTCTGCTGGGGTGCCTTCCCTTGGGCACTTGGGGACTGCTGCTGCTGGACGGAGCATGCAAGAGTGCTGCTGTTGAGAGTGTGGGCTGAGACAGAGCTTTTACAGGCACGTCCTTATTCTGGATCACATTTCACTCTTGCTGTCAACTGCCTTTAGGATGTGTAATGTCCACGTACTTCTTAGACCTGTGTGTTTCTGGCTGTCATTTCTGTCCACATCCCTAAAAAACCAAAGGAGAAATAAAAAATGCTCTATTCCAAAGAGGAAGAAATAAAAAAGTCAATTTCTATTAAAAAAAACCTTCTGAATTTTACAATTAGAAAGACACCAATTCATTAAATTATAGTTGCTGGAAAGCTGCTTTATATACCTGTTAAAAATGATTGTATGAGCTCAGGGTATTTGGTGTAGCTTGGATCTACATCTGGAAGTTCGTAGCTGGAGAACAAAGTAGGAGCATCCCTGAAGACCAGAAGGCTGCTGGAAACTGCTGGAGTGGGGCAGGACACAGTGTCCTTGGCAGAGGAATGCGATGCAGGGTTGGCACCCTGCTGGCTTTCCCAGAAGCCTGTCACTACTCCTCTGTCCCATGCCTGCTCACAGCTGGGATAAGCTCTGGTGCGAACCAGATCTGAGCATCCCAGCTTGCAGTGCTTGTGAAGCTGCACCTGTGCATGGGGTGGTCCCCACCTGCTGCAGGTGAGAAAATTTTGGTGTAGGAAAGAGCAGAACTCATCAGGTTAATGAATCAAAAGATGCTGCAGTCTTTACAAAGTCTTGGTATATGAACAAGTGTCCTTGGCCTTCAGAAGGAGGGGCCTGCTGTGGCCCAGGCTTGTCCAGGTTATTTCTTTTGTTAATTGAGCATAGCTGAACATATAAAAGAACATAGGTTGTTGTTGATTGTGCATTTAGAGCCCACAGGCAGCCCCCAAATCTTTATGCTTTTGAGGAAAGAAGAGTGAGAATTGAATGTCTTCAGCTTGGAGTTCTCATGTGAATCTCCAGGTAAGGTAGAAAATCTTTCAGATTACAAACCTTAAAACACAGTCTTCACCCTGACAGCCACAACTATCACAATCAGGGCTGGCTTTCCTCTGACTACGTCTGCCTCCCTGACACACAAAGAACTTGGCCAGCTGCCTGCACAAGATGAAGATTGATAGAGTGATATTCTTGTTGGGCTCAGCCATTGTGTTCAGCTGTCCTTGAAGGAGAGGCTGGGAGCAGAGCAGAAGTGAGAAAAGGGGTGGATGTCAGTACTGGACGCTTGGGGGATTTTCCCCTCCACTTGACCTCAACCTCCTCTTCCTTTCCAAATGTGACAGGCTAAGAATGGCTTCAAGATTTCATGAGATACATGCTTTCAAAATAACCATTTTTGTACTAATAACACTGAACGCAAAACACATGCAGTAAAAATATTCTTAGAGTTTTTTCCACTTGGCTGGAAAGTCAGATCTGGAGAAGAAGAATAACTGCAGACCTTTTAAAAATAAAACTTGAAGCAAAATTCAGCCTTCCACCTCAAACCACCCTCTGTACTTGGGTGAAGTGCTGCTGCCTTAGGTGTTTGACTTCCCTGTCTTCAGCCTGAGGCTTCTGGAGCAGACCTGGATTGGCTGCTCTCTGTGTCTTCTTACTGACACCACTTTTTGCAGTGTCTTCTGAGAAACACTGTGGCCTTAGAAGGACAGCAAATCCTGTGTTACTTGCACTCCAACAGCAGAGCTTCCCCTAATACCACTGAAGTGAAATAGGCACAGACCATCCCTGGTAACCCTCGATGGCTACCATGCCACAACCCTGGAAACAAGACACCATCTCCAGCCAAGTCAGTGCCAATCCTCTGCATGAAATCGAATGATTCACCCATCCATCCCTTCCCACTGTAAGTTCTTGCAGTTCTGCGTTTGCCATAAGATGACAAAAACTTCACCAGACAAGCTTTTCGGAAAAACATTAGCAGGCTCCCACAGGTTTACAGTAATGTCAGGGAGGATGGGATAAGAGTCGTAATGGTGTCCTTGTTGCCTCTTGTTTTCAGAACCACTGGCAAAGTCTGACAGCGATGCAGGGAGCCTACATGGCCTTATCTATATAAAGGTATCCCCACAGAGCCTGGGTGAGGAACTCACAATACCCTGGACACCCTTGGCTGGATCAATGCTGGTCCCAACCCTGGTGATCCTCTCCTATGGGATCTCTGCTTCCTTTTTCTCTTTCTTCCCTCTTTCTTCAATGCCTCATAAAGAAAAGCCTTCCTCCCAAATCCTCCCAGTGTTGTCTGAACACACTCTGGCTTTTGGGACACTGCCTGCAGCTTCCAGCACTGCTCAGTGCTGCTGTTGTGGCTCAGTGGGTGCTCAGTTGAGGAGCTGAGTGTCCAAGGTGAGGCTGGGGCTCTGAGCAGCCTGCTCTAGTGGAAGGTGTTCCTGACCATGGCAGGAGTGTTGGGACAAGATGGTCTTTAAGTGCCTTGCAACCCAAGCCATGGCTCTACCCAAGGCAGTATGGTTCTATGATTCTAAGAAGCTACAAAAAGTATCTCCAGTGTAACAAACAAGTATGCTAATATATATCCATAAGTAATCACACAAGGCTGATTAGAGAAGCAGGGTTCTTTTTATTTATTTTTATCCAAATTTTACATATTCAATCTAGAAAAAATGCATAGTTTAGTCATGGTACACGAGAAGAAAAACATACAAATGTTTCAGAACATGTCTACTTAAATAGTTATTCTTTTTCTATTTTCTTTTCTGACTTTCTAATTTTTTGAACTTTTCTCAGTTTTTTCTAACTTTCTGTTTCCTCTTTTCTGGTAGGTTTTTGTTTTTTTTTTTTTCAAAACCAATACACCATGGCCTAAGAACAATAACCAAGGCTTTCTGACTATCATGTGGAAAACCTTACTAGTGCTGAAAACTTTTTTTCTCAGTCTCTATAAAGCTTAGTGCTAGTCTGGGAAAAGGACACACCTATCTAGGACTGCAAGAATGAGGGGTGTAACGTTTTTCAAAACATTATTTTCTAAAAGTTAATTCTGAGAGTTATCTCAAATGAAGGACTCAGGAGTTGCATCTCTGCTTCAACTTAAGCCTAAAGATATAATTTCAAATGCTCTAGGTACTGTCTAGGCACATACAAATTCACCACTGACCTCTTTCTTTCATCCCAACGCTGCCAGTGCCAGGGCAGTTTGGGAGGTGTTGGAACCAGTGGAAGCATTCCAGAAATATTTCATTTCTTCAAAACCACTTCCTTAAATAGCTTTATTTTACAAATTGGTTCTTGATTTTTACTTTCTACCGTGATATAAGGTGGGGGGTTTATATCATAGCAGTTTTTCCTTTATGCCTTACACAGTTATAAATACCTAATTCTTCTTATTATTAATCTAATATCTGTGATAGATACATCACAGCCTCCACTAAAACCAGCTAAGAATAGCAACTCACAAAGCATCATTATCTACTTTCAGTCATGTTTTTAAATACTAAAAGTATCTGGTTTAAAAAAAAATTTAAGACACATATATTTCTACAGAACAACACCTTAGAGAATGTGGTATTTGGCATTTACGAAAAAAAGTGGAAAACATCCATGGACGTGATTTCTCTGAGAGAGGCTGCTGGGAGTTTCTTCTCGGCTTGAGATCAGGCCAACAGCTGGCCACTTCTGAAACTGACAGCTTTTTGCAGCACTGAAAAATATGTTCCCCTTTGTGAATACTGTTATGAATTATGTTTGTTCATTAACTGGGATTAACTGGGATGATGTTCGTCAGTTAATCAGGATGTGGTTAGTTGGTTTTTTTTTTTCTTTGCTCTCTTTTCCTTCGCAAGCTAATGCGGAAAGCTTTTCGCAAGTTGTGGTCGGGGTTGTTTTCGTACAGACTAGGTGTGGGACTTTCCCAGAAGAAGAACAGAAGTGAAGCAAGATGTTCCAACAACAACCCCGAAGCATGCGCAAAAGGCTCGTAAACATCTTAAAAAGACTGGCTGGAACCTCAGTATGCGCGGCAGTTGGCGGAACAGAGAACCCCCTGTCGCCCAGCGCTGCATTGCCTCCTTGTTTTGCTGCTATGATTAATAAAATTTGTTAATTAGCTGCTAATTTGACTCTTATTAATCAATATAATCAATAACAATTGGTGCCGTGACTCGGATGGGAATATTGGTGAGCTATTGAGGTTTGGGGAGGCGCCCCGCTGTAACTTGCGGCCCCAGCTTCGGTTGCTTGCCCTACTTCCACCGACGAACCCAAATTAAAACAGGGAGGCAAGGAAGGACCGGTTGACCCCTTAAATTTTGTGCACAAAAGTCTGGACGAAGACGCGGAACGCGGACGCATAAGTTACTGCCTGTTTGGCAGGGGTTTCCGTTCGGTCGGGGTCGGGTTCCCGGAGTGTGGCGATTGTGGTTTGTGTGTTTGAGAGGGGAACTGGCAGCCGGATTCCCCAAGCGAGTGCGGACCCTCAGTAGTGCATTTCCCATTGTCCGCGAGGACGTGGGTCACGAACCAGGGGAAGCGAGTGAGGCGCACACACGATCGAGAGAAGGCACTCCGGAAGATGGGACAAGGGAGAAGCAAGCCCCTTTCACCCATGAAGCGTTCTCCAGTACCCAGGGACTCCCCATTGGGATTTATGTTGGAGATGTGGAAGTATTATCCTGGGACTGGGAATAAAGATAAGGCCAAGATGATCTATTATTGTGTAAAAGTGTGGGGAGGAAAACAAATTGATGAGGCAGTATGGTGGCCAAAGTTCGGTTCTACTGAGGATTGGATGCAACAAAAATTAAATATTTGGGTAAATACTAAAACCCCATTCAATCAAGAGGAGAGTGAGTATGCAGCAGTCTGGGTTACACGCCCAGGAGGACCGGGAGTCTCAATTTTTAAATTATCAGAAATAGACCCAGAAAGTAAAAAACAAAAACCCCGACAGGAAGAGGATCTTCCTGTAAGACCCCCACCGTATGTCCCACCGCAACCGATGGCCCCCCCACCACCACAGGCGGAGCCAGAGTTAAATAATCAGGGAGATCGGGGTCTGCAAGAAAGACTAAATGAGCAGGAAGGAAGCCAAGATCACGGACCCAGAACTAGGAGCCGTGCGCGGCAACAAAACTTGTTTCCGTTAAGAGAAGTGCCCATGGGAGGTCCTAATCCACAGATGGGATTTATTTCCGTACCTCTCAGTTCGGGGGATGTGAGAGATTTTAAAAAGGAAATGGGAAAGATTTTAGAAGATCCTCTGGGGGTCGCTGAGCGAGTGGATCAATTTTTAGGACCCAATATTTATACTTGGGATGAACTGCAGTCCATCTTAAATATACTGTTTACCACTGAAGAGAAGAATATGATTAGGACTGCAGGGATGCGCATTTGGGACACTCAACATGCACCAAGACCCCAGGCAGACATAAAATGGCCCCTACAAAGGCCTCAATGGGACCACCAGAACAGAGATCATAGGACACATATGCAGGATTTGCGCACTATAATTATTCAGGGAATTAGGGAAGCGGTTCCTAGGGGCCAGAATATCAATAGGGCCTTTAATGAGAGGCAAAAGAAGGAGGAATCTCCCAATGAGTGGCTGGAAAGATTGCGTAAAAACTTGCAGATGTATTCTGGTTTGGATCCAGACACTCAGTTAGGTCAGGCTTTATTAAAGACCCAGTTTGTTGCTAAGGCCTGGGACGACATACGTAAGAAATTAGAGAAAATTGAAAACTGGCAAGACAGAGGATTAGATGAACTTCTTAGAGAGGCGCAGAAAGTTTATGTCAGGAGGGAGGATGAGAGTCATAAGAGACAAGTTAGGATGATGGTTGCGGCAGTCAGGGAAAGTAGAGAATTGGATAAACAGGAAAGACGGCCATCTCGGGGGAAGCCCCCAAATCGGGAGGGACACAAAGGAGTGGAAGAAAGAAGAGAGGAAAGGAATTGTTTTTATTGTGGGAGGAAGGGACATCTTAAAAGAAATTGTAGGATTAAGGTGCAGGACGAAAAAATGTTCAAGGAAGATTAGGGATGTCAGGGGCTCTTTTTGTATTTGTTGGAGACCCAGAAACATCGTGAGCCCTTGATAAAGCTAAAAGTGGGTCCCCACCGTGAAGAAATAGAATTTTTGGTAGACTCGGGGGCTGAGAGATCTACCGTACAAAAATTGCCCTCTGGATGTAAACTATCCAGAGAGACAGCCCTGGTTGTAGGAGCTAAGGGAGAACCCTTTAAAGTTGGAATTGTTAAAGATGTAGAGGTAGAAACTAAATTTAAGATGGGGTTAGGGAATCTTTTAGTAGTACCTGAAGCAGAGTTTAATTTATTAGGTCGGGATTTAATAATTGAATTAGGAATAAACTTGGAAGTGGAGAATAAAGAAATAAAAATAAAGCTTTGTCCCCTTAGAGTAGAGTATGAAGAGATGATTAACCCTGAGGTTTGGTATACCCCGGAGACTGTAGGGCGACTAAAGATACCCCCTTTTACGGTAAAAATTAAAAACCCGGAACTTCCAATTAAAATCAAACAATACCCTATTTCACTAGAAGGAAGGAAGGGATTAAAACCAGAAATAGAGAGACTTATAAATCAAGGACTATTAGAACCTTGCATGTCCCCATTTAATACTCCCATCTTACCGGTAAAGAAGCCTAATGGGACGTATCGATTAGTACACGATTTGCGGGAAATAAATAAAAGAACTATTTCTCAGTTTCCCGTAGTGGCCAATCCCTATACGTTGCTAACTAAATTAGGCCCTGAAAATCTATGGTATAGTGTGATTGATTTAAAGGATGCATTTTGGGCCTGTCCCTTAGATGAAACATGCAGAGATTACTTTGCATTTGAATGGGAGGATCCTGATACTGGGAGAAAACAACAACTGAGGTGGACGGTTTTACCTCAGGGCTTTACTGAGTCCCCCAATTTATTTGGACAAGCACTAGAACACATTTTGCAGGAATACAGGCCTGCTTCAGGTATTACTCTTATTCAATATGTAGATGACTTATTGATTGCGGGGAAAGAGGAAGAACAGGTCAGAAGAGAAAGTATCAAACTCCTTAATTTCTTAGGATTAAAAGGTCTCAAAGTATCAAAAATCAAACTACAATTTGTAGAAGAAGAAGTACGATATTTAGGACATTACATCAACAAAGGAGAAAAGAAAATAGGCCCCGAACGCATAAAAGGAATCTTGTCATTACCACCTCCTAAAAATAAAAGGCAAATTAGACAAATCCTAGGTCTAATGGGATATTGTCGGCAATGGATCGAAAACTACAGTAGTAAAGTTAAATTTTTATATCATAAATTGACTCTCGGGGGTTTAATTACTTGGACTCAGCAAGATGAGGAGAACCTTCAGGCATTACGAGAAGATCTGATAAACGCCCCAGTTTTAAGTCTGCCGGATCTAAATCGGCCTTTTTATTTATTTATAAATGTGAGTGATGGCACAGCATATGGGGTCCTGACCCAAGAATGGGCTGGGAAGAAAAAGCCGGTAGGCTATTTGTCAAAGTTATTAGATCCCGTAAGCAGAGGATGGCCTACCTGTTTGCAAGTGATCGTAGGATGTGCCTTATTAGTAGAAGAGGCCAGAAAAATCACCTTTAATAGCTGCATAAAAGTGTTGTCCCCTCATAATATCCGGGGTGTGTTGCAGCAGAAAGCTGAGAAATGGATATCAGACTCCCGTCTACTTAAATATGAGGGAATTTTATTGGAAGCTCCGAATTTAACTTTAGAAACAACGAGCCTCCAAAACCCTGCCCAATTTTTATATGGAGGGCCTGAAGAGTCAGAACTAACACATAATTGTCTTCAGACCATTGAAGAACAGACAAAGATTAGACCCGACCTGGAAGAAGAAGAATTAGACGATGGGGAGAGAATCTTCGTAGATGGTTCTTCCAGAGTGATTGAAGGGAAAAGAAAATCAGGATGCGCAGTTATAGATGGGAAGACATTGGAGATTCTAGAATCAGGACCATTGAACAGTTCTTGGTCAGCACAAGCTTGTGAACTATATGCTGTCCTACGAGCTCTAAAGAGATTAAAGGGAAAGGTTGGGACAATTTACACGGACTCTAAATATAGTTATGGGGTAATACATACTTTCGGAAAAATCTGGGAAGAAAGGGGATTAATCAACTCACAAGGGAAAGATTTGATTCATCAGGAGTTAATAAAAGCAGTTTTAGTTGCTTTGCGAGGACCTGTAAAGCTAGCTGTAGTACACCTAAAAGGACACCAGAAGGGGGTAGATTACAAAACAAGGGGAAATAATGCGACAGATCAGGAAGCTAAACAGGCAGCATTACGAGAACTAGTGTTAAAGGAAAAGGGAATGGGGCCCTCAGTACCTGAATTGAAAATTTTTGTACTCACCCCAAAAGAGGAACAGAAACTTGCTCAAATGGGGTGCACTAAAAATAAAGAAGGGAACTGGCATTTACCTGATGGAAGAAAAGTGTTACCAAAGTCAATAGCTTTTCAGATTCTAGACAATCTACATAAACAGACACATTGGGGTAGCCAAGCCCTAATAGACCATTTTGCGGCTAAATATATGTGTATAGGACTACATGATCTGGCAAAATATATTACTCAGGGATGCCCCACATGCCTAAAAGTTAATAGAGCTGTACGGAGACAAATGCCAATGGGGGGAAGACCCTTAGCAGTGAGACCATTTTCTAAAGTTCAAATCGATTTTACAGAACTCCCCAAAGTAGGGAGGTATAAATATATTCTAGTCATTGTAGACCATCTTACACATTTCGTAGAAGCCTTCCCAACCACCAGGGCCACCGCACAGACAGTAACAAAGGTTTTATTAGAACATATAATCCCCAGATATGGAATAACTGAAGTTATTGATTCGGATCAAGGACCACATTTTACATCTAAAATCATAAAGAATCTGGTGGAAGCCCTGGGAATAAGATGGGAAGAACACACTCCGTGGCATCCACAAAGTTCAGGTCTAGTAGAACGAATGAATGGAGAACTTAAGAAACAATTAACAAAATTAATGCTTGAGACTAAACTCTCATGGATTAAATGTATTCCTTTAGCATTGTTGAATATTAGAGCCCAACCCAGAGCTGACATAGGAATATCTCCCTTTGAAATGTTATATGGAATGCCCTATGATGCAGGAATCCCTATGAACCACCCGGGAATCTCAGATAAAATTACTCACACGTATATTCATAAACTGATGCAGTATCGCCAGGAACTTTGGAGAAAAGGGCAACTAACCCAGAGACCTCCTCTTGATATTACATTACATCAGGTCAAGCCAGGGGATTGGGTTCTCATAAAAACGTGGAAAGAGACCACTCTACAACCTCGCTGGGAAGGACCGTACCTGGTGCTTTTGACCACCAACACAGCTATCCGAACTGCTGAGAAGGGATGGACTCATGCCAGCCGTATTAAAGGACCAGTGAGCAATAGAGAGTGGATGGTCACTAGTCCTGCGGGAGACTTGAAGGTTAAATTGTCCAAGAGACCACGGCAATAATAAGGGACATTAAAATTTCAGAGTTTAATGAACAAGAGCAACCAAAATAGAACTTTTGTAATTAAACACCTGTCTAAGGCACTTAAATTTAATGAGCAAGGAAACATTTATAACAAAGATGTGGGTGTAACATGCACCGATATTAGTTGTGGGGGAAATTGCTATCCATTTGTTTGTTTTATTTGTTTAGTTTGTAAGGAAAAGTGGTGGACCCATTGCAGAAACGGACATCCCCCTCGAGGAGTGTGCCGGCCGTGCTGGACATTCCAGCGAGAATTAACTGATTGGGTATTAGTTCAAAGAGTCAAAACAGGAGACCTAGAAAAAGGGTCGGCCGAGTGGTGGAATATATTTACAAAGGGGGTAAATCCGGACCTATACTGTTATCACCCGAACGAGCCTCGACCCTTTGTGGCCCGGCTAGTGGCAGGACTGTGTCGCCGAAGGGTGGCATCAGCGAGCTGCAAAGCCCCGGAGGTGAAGAATTGTAATTGGCAGTCTTATAGACTGAGGCTCACACAGACAGGGAGACAGTTCCCTCCTGAAGAATTCTCTTGCTGCCGAGAAGATGGTTTACCCCGTGGCTCGAAGCAACCGAGTCGACGGGCGAGGCAGAGGGGAAGTAAACAGTGGAGGGAATTCTCCGGTTGTCAATGGGATCACAATATTATGGTCCAGGAGATGCCCCAAGAGTGGGAATAACTTCTCTAAGAGGTGGGATCCCCATTACTGGAATGGGAAAGCCATGGGTCTTTTGTTATCTTGGATATTGTTTTGGAATCTATTGGGAGTTTATGGGAATGATAGAGTTACGCATGAACCCTTTGAGTGGTCCCTAATTAGGGAAGAAGAGCAGAGAGTAATTCAATCGGTAATCAGTTCAGGGGCGCCCACTTTCGAATGCCGGCTTTTTGAGTTACTTTCAATAGATCAGCCAAGTCAGTTTCTTGAGTTAGTTGCAAAAGGTCCACCAAGACGACCAATCTATATATGCCCAGCTTCGAATCCTGGGAAAGGATATTGCAATTATCCCGGAGAATTCTATTGTGGATATTGGGGTTGTGAGACCCTGGCATTAGGATTTACACCCGGAGGGGGCCCAGATCCATATATTTCTGTAAAGTGGCTACCCTGCACGGAGGAGGGCATTTGTGATAGGTTAGGAATTACAGTGGAATCTCAAACATTGGCAGACCTCGGTTGGTTTATTGGGAAGACATGGGGAATACGAGTGTGGGAACCTGGAAAAGATCGAGGAGGACACTTTCTTATAAAGAAAGAAAGGATTCCTCATAATTTACCAGAGGCAATAGGACCCAATGAACCCTTGAAAAACATAATCGAAGGAGAAACCGAGAAGAGAAAGCCTGCATCTAGCGGTAATACCACCTATAGTATATCTAAAGAAAAAGATATCATGATGCTACCCACAGAACATTCACCCCCTGAAGCATATGATACTTTTTGGAAGATTATGCAAGCTAGCTTTAATGTTTTAAATCAAACCCATCCTGAATTAACTAAAGAATGCTGGCTATGTTATGACATTCGTCCTCCATTTTATGAAGCAATAGGGTCAGTAGCTAATATAAGAAGGAGGAACGGAACTAATCCCAGAGAGTGTTTATGGAATCGGGAAAAAGGAACCCCGGGGATTACAATAACGCAAGTTACCGGACAGGGGTTATGTATAGGAGCTATCCCTCCAGAGCAAAAGTACTTGTGTAATAAAACTATAAAAATACAGAAGAAGGAGGTCGCTAATTGGTTAGTGCCAGCTTATAATAATAAATGGATATGCTCCAAGTTAGGGGTAACACCATGCTTGTCCACCACAGTATTCGATGAAAAATCTGAATACTGTATACAAGTAATCATTGTCCCTCGAATTATATACCATCCCAAAGAATATGTACTAGACCATCACGAGACAGAAAAACATCATTTAGTAAAAAGAGAACCATTTACAGCACTTACGATTGCATTACTGTTAACAATAGGAGGAGCTGGAGCAGGAACAGGTATAGCTTCTCTAGTATCCCAAGGAGCTGGACTAACAACATTGAGAAAATCAGTGGACGAAGATTTGCTAAAAATAGAAAGAGCTATTGATGCTCTTACCAAATCAGTACGGTCTTTATCAGAAGTAGTCCTACATAATAGGAGAGGATTAGACCTTCTGTTAATACAACAGGGAGGATTATGTATAGCCTTGAAGGAACAATGTTGTACCTATGTGGATTCGACAGGGGTGGCAGTAGACGCTATGGCTGAGCTCAGGAAGCAACTTGAGCAAAGGGAACGCGAAAGAGAATCTCACCAGAGTTGGTATCACAAATGGTTCAATCAGTCTCCCTGGCTTACCACCCTTCTGTCAACAATAGCTGGACCAGTGCTTATATTTGTTCTAGCATTAACTCTTGGTCCCTGCATCTTTAATAAAATAATAGCTATTGTTAGAAAAAGATTAGAAGCAGCTCATCTGATGTTAATACGGGCAAAATATGAACCCATCAACCTAGGCCCGGATGAAGAAGAGTTAGAATGGAGTAGACAAGAACTAAAAAGGTTTAATGAACAAAGCAAAGAATTGTCCTAGATAAAAAGGGGGGACACTGTTATGAATTATGTTTGTTCATTAACTGGGATTAACTGGGATGATGTTCGTCAGTTAATCAGGATGTGGTTAGTTGGTTTTTTTTTTTCTTTGCTCTCTTTTCCTTCGCAAGCTAATGCGGAAAGCTTTTCGCAAGTTGTGGTCGGGGTTGTTTTCGTACAGACTAGGTGTGGGACTTTCCCAGAAGAAGAACAGAAGTGAAGCAAGATGTTCCAACAACAACCCCGAAGCATGCGCAAAAGGCTCGTAAACATCTTAAAAAGACTGGCTGGAACCTCAGTATGTGCGGCAGTTGGCGGAACAGAGAACCCCCTGTCGCCCAGCACTGCATTGCCTCCTTGTTTTGCTGCTATGATTAATAAAATTTGTTAATTAGCTGCTAATTTGACTCTTATTAATCAATATAATCAATAACAAATACCACCTTTTAAAGCCAAGCCCGGCAACTTCTTGTCTCTTTGTTTCCAGCCTTGACAGGTATCAGAGCTCTGGTGCGGCTGGCCCCGTTCCCCCACGGCCTGTGCGGCCTGGGGGAGGCTGGGCCAGACTCCAGCAGCTCCCGGGCGTGGGATGGAGACTGCGGGGCCCCCTCGCCCAGGCCAGGCCAGGCTCTGCTCTGGCCCCTCCTGGGAAACCCTCCAGGTCCCATTCCAGCGGGGTGGCTGAAGCCATTTCCAGGGGGACCCCTGGCCCTAGGCTGGGCCGGGCCAGGGCTGCTGACATCCCGTCCCCCATGGCCCGCACAGACAGCTCCAGGCTGGAAACCATCCACTGCCTTCCAGGGGCTGCTCAGCTGAAATCTGACACTGTGAATACCTAGCCCTGGCCCGGGCAAGATTTAACTCTTTCACTACACAGATGAGACCTGCAGACTTTAATTGCCACTCTAGTGAGAGAAAAGTCAGAGCAATCGACATATAGAGAGAAACCATAAAACATCATGGTCAGTAAAAGAAATTCAAGCCTCAGATGGAAGGAGAAGGAGGAGATGCTCTTATCAGCTGAAATATTCTTTTGGTTGGGCCATGGAGATGGACAATAATCTTCTGAAAAAGAACTCCTTTCATTCATGAAAGAGTATTGGGGAGAATGAAGTATTCAAACTGTAAATCTGAGCAAAGGGATCCATTGATGAAGCTGAGCAGACAGTGGAGTAATTGTGATCCCATGAGATGATTGAACAGAGAGAGAGAGAGAGAGGATGAAGAGCCTTGGCCCCCATGGAAAGAGTAAAACCTCTGCTCCCAGGGATGATCACAGAGACAGATGTAGAGAACCTTTGCCTTTGAATAACTCATCCTTCAAAAATACCCCTTGAGTTGATGGCCCATGAACACACCTCTGAGTGGTTTGAAAATGGGAGGAAGGCATGACGGCAGAATTTTTTCCTGGGCAGCTGCCAGTCCTGGAAATGAAAAGCCAAGAGAAAACTGTTTTCTTGTGAAGAACTCTCCATGGAATGACAAGAAAAATCTCTTCCTCTCACTACAGAGACTGATGAAAAGACAAGTATTGTCTAGTTGGTACTGCTTTAACATCCCAAGTTTTGTTTCTATGTTGTCAGCTGGGAAAAGAACGGCTGGGGGGTTGGGGGGGGAAGGTTTTTGGAGGTTTTTTTCTGATTTCTTATTCTTGTAGTTCAGTTAATCAACTTTCTTTATTCCTTGTAAGTTTTAAGCCTCTTTTGCCCTTCTCCTAATCCATGTCTCACAGCAAGAAAGGAGTAAGTACTCTGGTGGCTTTTAGCTAGAGCTAAAACCCACCCCATTATTTGGTGCATAGGCTGGGAAATGAACATTGACAAATCTAAAGTAGTACAGAGAATGAGAATAAAAATTTCTAGCCAGATTTCTTTCTAAGAATTAAAATTTATCAGATAGTCTATGTCTGCAAGTACAGCACATCTGCACCTGATACAGGCAGCATGACAGGGATGCCCAGTAAAATGGAAACATGGTTTATTGTCAGAGTAGTAGTGTTGAGGGTTAGGTGTTCTTTTTGTTTTGTTTTGTTTTATTTTTGTGTTCTGGCCTGCCAGGGAATTTTTACCCATTATGTGCTGGGACAACCTACCTACCGGTACTTAGGGGTGCTCACAAAGGACAAAGAGTGGCCGGGCCCAGGGTGGGGGGCGGAAAGGGGGCAGAAAAAGGAGGGTGGGGACAGTTTTTTAGCTGGCTTTTCCTCGGCTTCGGGGAAGGATGTTCGTGTGCTGGGTGCTCGTGTGCGGAGCTGCTGCGGTGGAGAGAAGGGAATTTCGCCATCACCCAGACGGAGCTGCTGCTTCTTCTCTTTCTCCCCTCTGTGCTGGTGGCCTTGCACCCCCTGCCCTGGTGGGATGTGTGGCAGTGCCAGGCACCGCCGCAGAGCTGCTGATCCACCTCATCCACCAGCACAGGATCTCTCCTCATCCCTGCTGTCTCCAACTGACTGTTTCCTCGGAGCCCTGCGGGGAGCACCGGGACTGACTGCCCAAGGGGTTTGTGAAAACAAAACCTCTCCCCCATCCCATCTCAGCTGAGAAAGCTGTCCCGGGGTCCCTGGTTCTGTGTTCTTGTTATTGCTGTAGTTATTGTTTGTTTGTTTGTCTGGTTATACTAGTAAAGAACTGTTATTCCTATCCCCAGATCTCTGCCTGAAAGCCCCCTTGATTTCAAAATTATAATAATTCGGAGGGAGGGGGTCTACATTCTTTCATCCCAAGGGAGGCTCCTGCTCTCCCTAGCAGACACCTGTCTTCTAGAACCAAGACAGATTTTGGCCACCCAACGTAGGGCACTGAGAGGAAAAGGGCAAAAAAGGAATAACAGTTCTTAAATAACCTAACTTTTGTGAGCTGGATTTAGAAACCTTGTTAGGTAGAACCATGTTGTTTAGCTTACCCAGGTTTGTGGGCCATGTGGTCACAGCTATATTTCTCCCATTTGCTGCACCTTACCTAAATATGGGTCCTGTAACTAAGGCTACTGTGGCTATTATCCAGCTTGTTTTGTGGGTTGATAAGGTGAGGAATTCGTGGATGTTTAACGTCCTCTGGACGGCGGGCTCATGGATTCAGAGCTGTCACACACTAACTGGATGGTTTTCAGGTTACTTTAATAATGGTACCTACTGGGAGAAAAAGACAGCTGGGGAAATTTTCTCCCAACCTTTCACCCAGTTCCTTGGGCCTACCCCGCCGGTTTTCAAAGGGTTAAAATCTTCTCTGAATGCTAATGACATCTTACAGTGGCTGGTGTTGCTGATAGGCCTGTTCTACTTAGCCTACAGAGACAAAGGGAAAGAGGCAGGGGATGCAACTCCAGAGCCTGGCACAGCCCCAGAGACAGGGGATGCTACTCCAGAGCCTGGCACAGCCCCAGAGACAGGGAGTGCTGCTCCAGGGCCTGGCACAGCCCCAGAGACAGGGAGTGCTGCTCCAGAGCCTGGCACAGCCCCAGAGACAGGGAGTGCTGCTCCAGAGCCTGCCCCTGCCCCAGAGACAGGGAGTGCTGCTCCAGAGCCTGCCCCTGCCCTAGAGACAGGGAGTGCTGCTCCAGAGCCTGCCTCTGCCCCACAGCCCACCTCAGAAATGAACCACCCAGAGTGGGTGGGGGTTCTGGTGAAGGAGATACGTGAGATGAGCCAGAAGATAGAGTGCATTTCCTCAGCTGCTGAGAAACCCTCCCCCTGCCTCAAAGAGGGAGAGTCTGATGGTGCTGCAGTGGAACCCACAGACGTTACAACCGTCCAGGTTCCAGCTGAACCACAAGGACAGTCACAGCCAGCAGCTGTTGCCCCTGTGGAAACAAGAAAGTCTAAGATGAAATCACAGCACGCTCTTGATAAGGATAAGAAAGGAGGGCCCTCACAACCCACAGGGGAGCCAGAAGTTGAAATCATTACTGAGTCTCTGACATATGACAGTCTCCATAAGTTACAAAAAGACATTGTGAGGCGGGGGCGTGAGCCTTATACAACCTGGTTACTTCGGGTCTGGGACCTTATGGGTACAGGCGCGCAGCTGTATGGTGGTGAGGCAAGGAATGTGGGACTCTTGACCGAGGACTCAGGTGTGAATCAGGTATTTGTCAGGGAGCAAGGGCCCCTTTCCCTCTGGGAGCGGCTTTTGATGAGTGTAAGAGAAAGGTTTGTCCATAGAGAGAGAATGGAAGAGCACTATCATAGAAGGGAATGGAAAACCATTGAGGAAGGGATCCAACAGCTGAGAGAAGTGGCGATATTAGAGGTCCTTTTGGGGAGGGGTGGACAGCATGATAATGACCCCGACAAAGTCAGGTGCACTGGGCAGTTGTTGTGGAGTCTGGCAAATCTAGGGCCACATGACTACACCACCTATATTGCACTGATTAACTCTGATAACAGCCGAGAGACGGTGGGTTCTGTTGCCACCAGGCTTAGAAATTACGACAGTATGGTCCATGGCCCACATCAGGCTAAGATTTCTGCTGTGATTAAGGAACTCAAAGAGGAGATGAGGGAAATGAGGGAAGAGATGAGGAAGAGCAGTTCCCATATGGCACCAGTGCGGGTCACAAGCCCAAAACTCCAAGCCCAGCGTCCCCCAGCTAGAGAGAGAGGGTACACCTCACGAACTGAGCTGTGGTTCTTTCTACGTGACCATGGGGAAGACATGGGAAAGTGGGATGGGAAACCCACTTCTGCCCTGGCAGCATGAGTGCGTCAACTCAGGCAGGGACCCAGTAACCAGAAAGGTTCCACTAAAGTGAAGGTAGCCTCAACCTCCCGTGACGAAACTGCCAGATATTACAGAAAAGAGGATGATCCCCTTGAAGGAACCTCTAGCATGTATGCCCAGGGAGGAGAGGATGACCAGTGCTAGAGGGGCCCTACCTCTAGCCAGGAAGAGGCACGGGAAAACCGGGTCTTTTGGACGGTGTGGATCCGATGGCCTGGCACATCAGAGCCACAAAAATACGAAGCTTTAGTTGATACTGGTGCACAGTGTACCCTAATGCCATCAGGACATGTGGGGGCAGAACCTGTTTCCATTGCTGGGGTGACGGGGGGATCGCAGCAATTGACTCTGTTGGAAGCTGAGGTGAGCCTGACTGGGAAGGAGTGGCAGAAACATCCCATTGTGACTGGCCCAGAGGCCCCATGTATTCTGGGCATGGACTTCCTTCGAAATGGCTATTACAAAGACCCAAAGAGACTCAGGTGGGCTTTTGGAATAGCTGCTGTGGAGGCAGAGGACATTAAGCAATTGAACACCTTGCCTGGACTATCAGAGAACCCATCTGCAGTAGGACTCCTGAAAGTGGAAGAACAGCGAGTACCAATTGCCACCTCGACAGTGCACCGCCAACAATATAGGACAAATTGAGATGCTGTGATCCCCATCCACAAGATGATCTGAGAACTGGAGAGCCAAGACGTGGTCAGCAAAACCCACTCACCCTTCAACAGCCCCATCTGGCCTGTGCGCAAGTCTGACAGAGAATGGAGATTGACTGGACTATTGTGCATTGAATGAAGTGACTCCACCTCTGAGTGCTGCCGTGCCAGACATGCTGGAGCTCCAGTATGAGCTGGAGTCCAAGGCAGCAAATTGGTACGCCACTACTGACATTGCCAATGCATTTTTCTCCATTCCCCTGGCAGCAGAATGCAGGCCTCAGTTTGCCTGCACGTGGAGGGGAGTGCAGTACACCTGGAACTGACTGCCCCAGGGATTCCCCTGAGAAATACTGTCCATGGTTAGATCCACCCCTCGGTCTTGTGCCCACTTATAGGTGGCATCTCTACCCTGATGACCTGAGGAGTCATGGGCCCATCGAGCTAGGAACAACTCTCCCTTGTGTTGCCAATCTAAGTCTATCTTTGACACCTCTATCTTTGCAGCCTGATCCACCTGCTCATTGTTTCGGTGCTCTTCATTAGCTCTACTCTTGGGGACATGGGCATCTACATGACGGACCCTCACAGACAGTTTCTCTACCCTGGTGGCGATGTCTTTCCACTCATCAGCAGCCCAGATTGGCTTTCCTCTGCGTTGCCAGTTGTCCCTTTTCCACCTTTCCAGCCATCCCCACAGAGCATTGGCTACCATCCATGAATCCGTGTAGAGGTAGAGCTTTGGCCACTTCTCTCTTTCAGCAATGTCCAGGGCCAGTTGAACAGCTTTGAGTTCAGCAAGTTGGCTTGATCCACCTTCTCCTTCAGTGGCCTCTGCGACCTGTCGTGTGGGGCTCCATACGGCTGCTTTCCACTTCCGGTTCATCCCTACGATGCGACAGGAACCATCAGTGAACAGAGCGTAGCGTGTTTCTTCTGCTGGCAGTTGGTTGTACGGTGAAGCTTCTTCAGCCCGTGTCACTTGTTCCTGCTCCTCTTCATCAGTGAGACCAAAGTTTTCACCTTCTGGCCAGTTTGTAATTATCTCCAAAATCCCAAGGCGATTTGGGTTTCCAGTACGGGCGCGCTGCGTGATGAGGGCGATCCACTTGCTCCATGTAGCATCGGTGGCGTGGTGGGTAGCAGGAACCTTTCCTTTAAACATCCACCCCAGCACTGGCAGGCGGGGTGCCAGGAGGAGTTGTGCTTCTGTGCCAATCACTTCTGAGGCGGCTTGGACTCCTTCATAGGCAGCTAAGATTTCCTTCTCTGTGAGAGTGTAGTTGGCTTCGGACCCTCTGTAGCTTCGGCTCCAGAATCCCAGTGGTCGGCCTCGAGTCTCCCCAGGCACTTTCTGCCAAAGGCTCCAGGACAAACCATTGTTCCCGGCTGCAGAGTAGAGCACGTTCTTCACGTCTGGTCCTGTTCTGACTGGGCCAAGGGCTACTGCATGAGCAATCTCCTGTTTGATCTGAGCAAAGGCTTGCTGCTGTTCAGGGCCCCAGTGGAAATCATTCTTTTTTCGGGTAACCAGGTAGAGAGGGCTCACGATCTGGCTGTACTCAGGAATGTGCATCCTCCAAAAACCTATGGCACCTAGGAAAGCTTGTGTTTCCTTCTTGCTGGTGGGTGGAGACATTGCAGTGATCTTATTGACAACCTCAGTGGGAATCTGACGCCGTCCATCTTGCCACTTTACCCCCAGGAACTGGATCTCTCGAGCAGGTCCTTTGACTTTGTTCTTCTTGATGGCAAAGCTGGCTTCCAGCAGAATCTGGATGATCTTTTCTCCTTTCTCAAATACTTCCACTGCTGTGTTCCCCCACACAATGATGTCATCAATGTACTGCAGATGTTCTGGAGCCTCACCCTTTTCCAGGGCAGCCTGGATCAGTCCATGGCAAATGGTGGGGCTGTGCTTCTACCCCTGGGCAGTCTGTTCCAGGTGTACTGCACTCCCCTCCACGTGCAGGCAAACTGAGGCCTGCATTCTGCTGCCAGGGGAATGGAGAAAAATGCATTGGCAATGTCAATAGCGGCGTACCACTTAGCTACCTTGGACTCCAGCTCATACTGGAGCTCCAGCATGTCTGGCACGGCAGCGCTCAGCGGTGGAGTCACTTCATTCAATGCACGATAGTCCACAGTCAGTCTCCATTCTCTGTCAGACTTGCGCACAGGCCAGATGGGGCTGTTGAAGGGTGAGTGGGTTTTGCTGACCACCTCTTGACTCTTCAGTTCTCGGATCATCTTGTGGATGGGGATCACAGCATCTCGATTTGTCCTATACTGCCGGCGATGCATCGTCGAGGTGGCAATTGGTACTCGCTGTTCTTCCACTTTCAGGAGTCCTACTGCAGATGGGTTCTCTGATAGTCCAGGCAAGGTGTTCAATTGCTTAATGTCCTCTGCCTCCACAGCAGCTATTCCAAAAGCCCCTCTGAGTCCCTTTGGGTCTTTGTAATAGCCATTTCGAAGGAAGTCCATGCCCAGAATACACAGGGCCTCTGGGCCAGTCACAATGGGATGTTTCTGCCACTCTTTCCTAGTCAGGCTCACCTCGGCTTCCAACAGAGTCAACTGCTGCGATCCCCCCGTCACCCCAGCAATGGAAACAGGTTCTGCCCCCACATGTCCTGATGGCATTAGGGTACACTGTGCACCAGTATCAACTAAAGCTTCGTATTTTTGTGGTTCTGATGTGCCAGGCCATCGGATCCACACCGTCCAAAAGACCCGGTTTTCCCGTGCCTCTTCCTGGCTAGAGGTAGGGCCCCTCTAGCACTGGTCATCCTCTCCTCCCTGGGCATACATGCTAGAGGTTCCTTCAAGGGGATCATCCTCTTTTCTGTAATATCTGGCAGTTTCGTCACGGGAGGTTGAGGCTACCTTCACTTTAGTGGAACCTTTCTGGTTACTGGGTCCCTGCCTGAGTTGACGCACTCGTGCTGCCAGGGCAGAAGTGGGTTTCCCATCCCACTTTCCCATGTCTTCCCCATGGTCACGTAGAAAGAACCACAGCTCAGTTCGTGAGGTGTACCCTCTCTCTCTAGCTGGGGGACGCTGGGCTTGGAGTTTTGGGCTTGTGACCCGCACTGGTGCCATATGGGAACTGCTCTTCCTCATCTCTTCCCTCATTTCCCTCATCTCCTCTTTGAGTTCCTTAATCACAGCAGAAATCTTAGCCTGATGTGGGCCATGGACCATACTGTCGTAATTTCTAAGCCTGGTGGAAGCAGAACCCACCGTCTCTCGGCTGTTATCAGTGTTAATCAGTGCAATATAGGTGGTGTAGTCACGCGGCCCTAGATTTGCCAGACTCCACAACATCTGCCCAGTGCACCTGACTTTGTCGGGGTCATTATCATGCTGTCCACCCCTTCCAAAAAGGACCTCTAATATCGCCACTTCTCTCAGCTGTTGGATCCCTTCCTCAATGGTTTTCCATTCCCTTCTATGACAGTGCTCTTCCATTCTCTCTCTATGGACAAACCTTTCTCTTACACTCATCAAAAGCCGCTCCCAGAGGGAAAGGGGCCCTTGCTCCCTGACAAATACCTGATTCACACCTGAGTCCTGGGTCAAGGGTCCCGCATTCCTTGCCTCACCACCATCCAGCTGCACGCCTGTACCCATAAGGTCCCAGACCAGAAGTAACCAGGTTGTATAAGGCTCACGCCCCCGCCTCACAATGTCTTTTTGTAACTTATGGAGACTGTCATATGTCAGAGACTCAGTAATGATTTCAACTTCTGGCTCCCCTGTGGGTTGTGAGGGCCCTCCTTTCTTATCCTTATCAAGAGCGTGCTGTGATTTCATCTTAGACTTTCTTGTTTCCACAGGGGCAACAGCTGCTGGCTGTGACTGTCCTTGTGGTTCAGCTGGAACCTGGACGGTTGTAACGTCTGTGGGTTCCACTGCAGCACCATCAGACTCTCCCTCTTTGAGGCAGGGGGAGGGTTTCTCAGCAGCTGAGGAAATGCACTCTATCTTCTGGCTCATCTCACGTATCTCCTTCACCAGAACCCCCACCCACTCTGGGTGGTTCATTTCTGAGGTGGGCTGTGGGGCAGGGGCAGGCTCTGGAGCAGCACTCCCTGTCTCTGGGGCAGGGGCAGGCTCTGGAGCAGCACTCCCTGTCTCTGGGGCTGTGCCAGGCTCTGGAGTAGCATCCCCTGCCTCTTTCCCTTTGTCTCTGTAGGCTAAGTAGAACAGGCCTATCAGCAACACCAGCCACTGTAAGATGTCATTAGCATTCAGAGAAGATTTTAACCCTTTGAAAACCGGCGGGGTAGGCCCAAGGAACTGGGTGAAAGGTTGGGAGAAAATTTCCCCAGCTGTCTTTTTCTCCCAGTAGGTACCATTATTAAAGTAACCTGAAAACCAGCCAGTTAGTGTGTGACAGCTCTGAATCCATGAGCTCGCCGTCCAGAGGACGTTAAACATCCATGAATTCCTCACCTTATCAATCCACAAAGCAAGCTGGATAATAGCCACAGTAGCCTTAGTTATAGGACCCATATTTAAGTAAGGTACAGCAAATGGGAGAAATACAGCTGTGACCACATGCCCCGCGAACCTGGGTAAGCTAAACAACATGGTTCTACCTAACAAGGTTTTTAAATCCAGCACACAAAAGTTAGGTTATTTAAGAACTGTTATTCCCTTTTTGCCCTTTTCCTCTCAGTGCCCCACGACGGGTGGCCAAAATCTGTCTTGGTTCCAGAAGACAGGTGTCTGCTAGGGAGAGCAGGAGCCTCCCTTGGGATGAAAGAATGTAGACTCCCTCCCTCCGAATTATTATAATTTTGAAATCAAGGGGCTTTCAGGCAGAGATCTGGGGATAGGAATAACAGTTCTTTACTAGTATAACCAGGCAAACAAACAAACAATAACTACAGCAATAACAAGAACACAGAATTAGGGACCCTGTGACAGCTTTCTCGGCTGAGACGGGATGGAGGAGAGGCTTTGTTTTCACAAACCCCTCGGGCAGTCAGTCCCGGTGCTCCTGCAGGGCTCCGAGGAAACAGTCGGCTGGAAACAGCAGGGACGAGCTGAGATCCTGGGCTGGTGGATGAGGTGTATCAGCAGCTCCGCGGCGGTGCCTGGCACTGCCACACGTCCCGGCAGGGCAGGGGGTGCGAGGCCACCAAAAGAGGGGAGAAGGAGAAGAAGCAGCAGCTCCGTCTGGGTGATGGTGAAATTCCCTTCTCTCCACCGCAGCAGCTCAGCCACCCAGCACACGAACGTCCTTCTCCGAAGCCGAAGAAAGCCAACTAAAAACTGTCCCCACCCACCCTCCTTTTTCTGCCCCCTTCCCGCCCCCCCCCCCCCCCCCCCCCCTCCCGGGGCCCGGCCACTCTTTGTCCTTTGTTGAGCACCCCTAAGTACCGGTAGTTAGGTTGTCCCAGCACATAATGGGTAAAAATTCCACGGGCAGGCCAGAACACAAAACAAAACAAAACAAGAGGAGACACCTAACCCTCAACAAAAACATATCTCATCAGGTAAATTTTTGGTCCTGAAAAATGTTAATTGTGCCTATACACAAATCTTGGGGTAAAGTGGTGACTTTTTATTCAGAAAGATCTATTAATTAAATCCCAATACAATGTAATTTCTGTAAAAAATACTTCATGTAGACAAAGGTACAGTATTGTAGTATTTAAGTTTTTGTATTATATTATACCAATCTGGTGCTTAATTTAATCATGTTTCTTTTATTGGTGTATTTCACATTTTTTGCCCATAAACTCTTGCACTTCTGTGTGGAGAAAAATACTATTGCTGCCTTACATACTTAACATAATTTGAAAACCAATATATATCAAATAGTGTGAACACTGATTTTCAAGTACTGAAATAACTTAAAAGTTGTCTAGTTTGAAGCTATAATTTGACTTTAAATTATTTAACTAGTTAATCAATATATATTTTTATAAATATTTATGTGTATGTATATATGTACATATATATACATATATTTTTATATATATAAATTTGTATATTCTATGTATTTTTGACTCTTTTGACTCTTTTGACTCTTTTATTATTGCTTGTGGTGCTCGAGGGCTGATTCTGCTAATTGCCAAGTAGATTTTGTATTAACTGAAATAGTAGTGGAAATGAAGATAAAACAGAGTAATTTGGAGTCCTAATCCTTTAATTTGTGTTGTGCTTGTGATCAGTTGCATGTCCGTAGTTTGAATGTATGGATCTCTGTAGACAAAGTGTGTAAAAGAGAATTTTTTTCCACATCTGTGCATTTATTTCATGACAGAGATGATAACTCATGATAAAAAAGGAGAGTTATTTTGGAGACAAAAATCTTGGCAATTGTTTTAACTTCCTCCTGGTAGATAATTATAAAAATGAAGGAAGTTCAGTATCAAAAATAAAGATACTGAAAATAATAGTGAACTTGTTACACTTAAATCAACTTTGTTAATCCAAAGTGCATCTATCTTTCAAGTTCCTGCTGTCACATTTCTCAAATCTTGCACAATAAGCAATTCTATGTAATTCTTTCTTCAAAGAGCAGTAGTAAGATGAAAACTGCAAAAAGTCATTTTACTTCTGTGGATGTTTAAAATACTGGGCCCATGATTGCATAATTGAAAGAAAGAAGCATTAAAAATTTGAAGGAATACTCTTTTTCTTTTTTCTTTTTTTTTTTTTAAAACATATATTTCAGCTCAGGTAATGATAAACAAGAGTCCCAGTCACCCCAGGATAGAAATCCATCAGAAATGGACACTATTGAAGATTTGAGAAGGAAACTCCATAAGGTTGAGGAAAAAAATTTGGAATTAACCAATAAATGCCATAAAGATGCAAGGACTCCTTTTGTTTGTTTGTTTGTTTGTTTGTTTGCTTTATTTTACTTTTGGAATTTGTATAATTTGTTTCCTCAAATGCAATTTGTTTCCTTGAAATGATCCTCTCCCCAGGTGAATCAAAATCACAGTAACTATTTGGAAAATAACAAAGAAGTAGCACTACATACACCTCTCATGCCCGTTCGTAGGAACTGGTATCACTTTTAGAGTCATTGCTAATACTTGAAGGTGTGTGTAAGAAACTTGAGCACTACACAACAGCAAAGTCATGCAGAAGAATATTTTGCACCCTCAGCTTTGGAATTCTCAATGTAAGACAGTGGTTGGTTGGTTGGTTGGTTGGTTGGTTGGTTGGTTGGTTGGTTGGTTGGTTGGTTTGTGTGTTTTAATCCCAGTAATTCCAGGGATCCATTTTATTCAATCACCCCACTGATGAAACAATGGGAGCATGACAAGAGCAATTCACTGTGTAAGAAGAAGGAATCCCTAAATGGATATGGAGAAACAAACTTGGTTTAATGGCTGTATTTAATCAACAACAGATGAACAGCACCCGCACCAGCTGCCCCTAACAAACTGCTAAGAGCAGAATTGTTACTTAGAGCAGTAATAATAGTTCAAACTAAAGAAAATTTTAATGAAGCATTTTCTCACTGCAACTTTATTTAGGTACTAGTTTGCCACAAGAGCATCAGGGAAAACCTTTGTAATGGGGTTAAATTATTTCCCATGAATGGAACTCCTGTTAATAAGCAGGCTGCTGCTTTATAGATGTTCTGAAGAAATGTATGTTTTACTTTCCACCTTCTTGTGTTCAAATGGCTTTAATGTGGTTTTCTGGATTCAGTTTTTAACAGCAGTGACTGGATTATCTTTCTTACACTGGATAAGAAGCCTTTTTGAAGTGTTTTCTTTGTTTTGTTTGTTGTGTTTTATAGCATTCTGCTTGACTGCTGAACATCAGTTGTCTGAAGTTTGTGTTTCCACAGTGAGTTATTAGGTGTTTGATAGTCTAGCATCCAATACAACTGTTTTTCTAGTTGCTAAATACAGTTATCAGAAAATTGCCTGTGCAATATAATTATAACTTTTATTTTCTTAAGGCAGAGTATGTCTGGAAAAACAGGGGGGTACATTTAAAGTACATGAAATTAATCTAGGAGCAGGATCAGTTTGCATAAAAAAAAAA
This sequence comes from Poecile atricapillus, assembly GCF_030490865.1. NCBI lineage: Eukaryota > Metazoa > Chordata > Aves > Passeriformes > Paridae > Poecile > Poecile atricapillus. The sequence goes on from NC_081289.1 coordinate 72,346,902, forward strand.
AAAAGGTATCTAAAACATGCGGTTTCTAGACTGTGTTTCAAATTCAGACATAATTCAGGGATAAGATGGCAGCTGTGAATACAATTTCCAAAATATTTATTTTCTAGATGTCTTGCTATGAAAAAGAAATAATGAAATTAAGGTTGGAACTTGAGAGAAGAGAGACTCTTCACCAAGGTCTGGAGAGTGAAATGTCATTTGCTAGAAAAGACGCTCATATACAGATGTATTCTGCAGAGGACAAGCTATGTGATGTTGTTGTGAATTCATGTTGTAAATATTGGCTTTTCACAAGTATTCTGATAAATGTTATATGCTATATGCTTTTGCTATATTCTTTTCTCTCCTAGCAAGTTTTAGGCTTACATAGGAATTCTGAATGGTAAGGATATGCTTCATCCGGACAAGGTAAGATAACTCCAACAGGCAAGAAAATGGGAGGACCAAGCTTTCCAAAAGAAGGACAGTGGAAAACAGGCTATTATCAGCAGCAGGAAATGGAGAGCAAACTGTTATCAAAAAGCTGGTACCAGGACGTTGGCAGGGGGGAAAGATATGAAGCCCAGCTGCCCTCAAAGGAAGGAAGAGGGGCCCAGACTGTTATCAACACTGACCATTTGCAGAAGAAAGGAAACCAAACTCAAAATAATGCTCATCAGCAAGAATAATGATGACCAGCAAAAATAGTGCTGAATAGCAGAAATAGAAATCAAACAGAGCATGTTCTAAATAGGCGAAACCAGGGTGGGGACATGCTAAATACTTCTTGAAAAAGTTTGAATATGCATCAAACCCTCACAGCAGGAGGGGATAAAAAGAGTGTTCCCAAGATACCAGGTGTGTTCTGGCAACCCGCCAGGGCACCCGGCCGTTTTAACCCTTTGTTTTATTTCCTTTGTCTCCTAATTGTCTTTTTGTTTATATTAAACTTTTTATAATTTATTAAGTGAATCTCGTTTTTAATAATGTAAAAGCCAAACTTTTGGAACTGCAAGGTAATTTAAAAAAAAAAAAAAATTATGGACCAGAGGCTACATCAGTCCCAAGTCATTAAAAAAAGCAGAGATTGGACAAAATTTTCTGGTTACTTATTTATATAGAAGTATATATATTATATATATACATATATATATACATATATATACATATACATATATATATATATATACACATATGTCTCTTATTTTCCCATGTCAAGCTCAGAAGTCTTTACAAAACCCTTGCTGTCTCATATGAATTAAATATAACCTGCTGAATCTATCGATCCCTTTTTATTCTCTCGCTCTTTGCTGTCTGTTATTCCTTCTCTCAGTGTGTGCAGAATTGTAATTAAAGTGTCCGTCTCAGCATCCTGCTTATCACTGTGTCCACCAGTTTTTCCTTTTACATTTCAGTGGGAAAAAAAAAAAATCTAGTCCTGTTTATTTGTTTACATTCTTTCCAGAACTCCCCAGGAGTTCTCATTGTACTGCTTTTTTCTTTCATCTTTTCAAATATTTCTCATTTTTCATTGCTCATATCTGGCCTCTTCACATCATCTTTAGTTTTCTTTTTATACAAATAACTGTATTTGTCCTTGTTTAGGGAAAACTTGGGAGAGAACCTCTGAACGGGGTCCCTCTAGAAAGCAAATCCAAGCGGCCCTTCCCCCAACCAGTTCAGGAAAAGATCTCTGTGAAGAAAAGTGGAAAGAAATTTTATTTAACAGAAATTGAAAAATATTAAACAATAAAACCTCTCACTGTTTGATGAGATGGCAAATCCAGAAAAAGTCCTTTTCATGTGGTGAAGCTCGGTGCTGGAAAGTGCCAAGGCCTAGGCCCCAGTAGGCCACAAGTGTAAGCTCCTGGGGTTTTTCTGCGTGTTTTTCAGTCCAAAGCAGGTTTGCACAGACCCAAGAAAAAAGGAAAAAACCAGTCTGGGGAACTTCTCTGTCTCAGTGTTATAAATAAAATTCAGCCAAATTTATCAATAAAAATTTTATTGAAAAATTTGCAAAATGGAATTTTGGAAACAATCGCAATCACTGTCAGCGTCGAGCCCGGGATTGGAGTTGGGTGAACTCTGAATCAGCCTCTGTTGCACTGATTCCCCCAAGTTCACAAACTGTCTTTTAGAGAGCTCTGTTTTATACATTTTTTTCCAGCTTGAGGCTATGCAGCTTCAGGTTTTTGGTTTTGTTTTTGTTTTTTTTTTCTTGTGTTGCTACATATTAATTTTTTTTTTGTTGGTTTGTTAACGAAGTTTCTGAGAAATGGGGAGAGTCTGAGTAGTTTTATGGGAACTGGGTATTAAGATGTATCGTCCTGGAGAATCAGATAAAGTTGGTATCACTAGGTTAATCACTGGGTTGTTAGAGCATTTATCTTGCTTCTTGGTGTTATCTTAATTGCTGGGTGGTTCTCTTGCAAATTCCTGGTTTTCCAGCAGCTTTTACAACCTCAAGTTGCTTGTGTTTTTTACATAAAACATGCTTTAATACTTGATTTTATATGTGTACAATAAAACGCAAATTATGCCAACATATATTACACTCAGCTAGCTAAAAACTAACTAAAAGGAAAGGAGAGCTCTGTCCTGCTGTCTGTCGGTGCTGCAGACAGCACAGCCCAGGAGCAGGATGGGGGACAATGGGGGCTCTTTCTGAACACAAACTGCAGCTTCTTCTTCCCCTCCTTCGCTCTCAGAGCCAGTCTTAGAGGTGCAGATCTTTATATGTAATATAAACAAGGTGATTTGTGATACCAGCATCATAAAGTCACCCCAGGACAGTGTGCTAAGACAGCAGGATGAGGAAAGGAAGTGTTTTACCTAGGCATTTTTTTCCCTACTAGTTTTCAGAAACTCAAATATTCTTAATCCTTCTCAAACAGAGAGGGATTTCACACACTTAAAAGCCAAGGAGATGAATTTTTTGTTACCTAAGTAAATATAATTTAGTACAGGAGATGTATTTGTGAACTTTTGGTGTTCACTGAAAAGACTGGAGTTTGTAACCTTACAAGGATGAAATGAGACTCTGAAACTTGCAAGTGCACTTATACTGCCAGATTGTTTTTTAAAGATAATAAGAAATCTGTCCTTTCATTTGGAAAACACAGAAATTACAAAAATCTTATGGCTGGTTTAAATTTCTCAAACTGTTTTTTGAATTTGAATTGTTTTGATTGAGGTTTTTTGTTGTTGTGGTTGTTTATTTGGGGTTTTTATTTTTTTGGTTTGTTTTTTGTTGTTTTTTTCTGGGTTTGTTTTTATTGTGACAAATGTCAAAGAAGCCAAACAGTCTAGGTGTTGCTTTTCATTTCTTTTTCAGTTTTTAACTTACTGCTTCTTTTTTCTGGTCTCTTGGAGCCTTGCTCACCTTGTGTGGTGTTTTTGCTATGACCCCAACTTCTTGGACAGAGCATCTCACTTGTGCCCTGTCTTTACTATTTTCTCCAAACTGTTTTTTTGCGGTTCTTCTTGAGGCTTGACTTCCTGACATCTGACAGGTCTTCCACATCATCATGTCCACTAATTTACTGTGTTACTGTGTTTTCCCAACATGTTCCTTGTGGTTGTTTCACCCTTCTCCACCCAGGAAGAAATTTCTGAGGAATAGGATGAATTTGAAGTAAAAATCTATTAGAAAGCAGTGATCACATAAATGCAAACATAGCTAGTTGTACTCAGGAACATAAAAAGCTAATACAAGATATTTTGACCCAAAAGCCAGTTTGTGGAATGAAGTGAAGTTCCTAGTAAAACTGCATATAGGAAAAGAACATTTCCTTGGCGTTTAAGCTTTCACAGAGAAGTATATGCAGTATTTCCCTATCTTGGGGCAGTTCCTGGGCTGAAGACTTAAAACTCTTGAGCAGCAGTAAATTTCCCCAGAACAGCTAAGCCTTTGCTCATTAGTCCAAACTGCCTTACGTTGTTCTACAGCCTTTTTCATGTCTTTATTGTTACTTAAAGTGAGCTCGAAATTAATTGATACAGACTAAAGTATCACATAGATATTTGCAAATAAACTAGCCAAGTGTTGCAGAAAAATGTATTTAACTTCCCCATGCTATTGAGGCCTCACTTGAAAGAGTTTACTTTTTGTTCCTTTCCAAAAGGAGAAGAGCTTTAATTGCTAAAAATCTCCAAATAATTTCTATGTCCTTGTGTGAAACATGCTACAAGAACACAAAATGTGACTGTTTCTCTGTAGTGAAACTGGAAGTGTTAATGTTCAAGTGTTTCACAGGATATTGATATCACAATACACAGAAGAATTTATGTTAATTATACCTTTTTTTTCTGAACGTGCTTATTTGCAGTGCTATTTGTCTTTTATCTTTCACTTTTTTTTTTTTTTTTTTAGGAAACAGCAGTACTCAGCGACAAACATCAGCAGAAAGCAGCAGAGACTGAGAAAATGTTCAAAGTGCTCAGTGGCAGAGGGAAGAGGAACAACAAAGATTTGCAGCAGGGAGGGATAACATCTGCAGAGTAAACCTCACTGAGATGGAATTCCTAATTAAAAAAAATGAAAACAAAAAAAGATTGTCAGGTATGATGTATTAATAGATGGAAAGTTCCATGATATGTTGGCTGAAAGTTTTTTGATGCAAAGTGTGTGGTGTGTTGGCGTTTTTCTGGTTTAAAAGAAAAAAATTCCCCAAATAGCTAATTAGTGAAGAATAGTTCTGAAGATTACAGCTTTATGAAGTTACAGTTTGTGTGTAATGCTGGTTTGGAGCTTTGATGGAATGTGTTGTGGCTGTTTGCCATGGTAAACACCTAACCCAAGTTATCAGTAAACAGTAGTAGTGAAAAACAAAGGAGTTTGTGGAAAGGACCTGAAGTCCTTCTCAAAACAAGCAGAAACACAAGTCAGTTTACATTCAAAGCTGATTCTTATAAAGGCAGGGCATGATATAGGCTGTGAAGAAGCCTAATTTTAGACAGAGCTTTTTTTTTTTTTTTTAAGTGGCCAGGTACAGCAGGGTAAACTCTGAATTCTGGCTAACGGTAAATGGCTGAGTTAGTTTGAGGAGGCTCTGGAAGGGTATTGCCTTCTGTTGTGTACAGTGCTTTGTAGAAGCCACCTTCAGGGAGTTTAATGTTGCATCAAAAAATCAGGTGAAAAAGTATGCTGTGCTCTGTCAAGTGATGTTTGTCCTCAAAAAAGGACAAAATGAGCAGTGGATAGCATGGGACATTATGTTCTCTGTCAGCGCTCTCTGCCAGTGGTTGTAGAGGTAGGGGTTTTATTGCTAAATGTATTAAACCTACAAAATTGTAGGAAATGTAATTAACATAAGTAGACTAAGATTGCCATGAATACATCAAGCTCATTAAGCAGGTCAGCATGAGCTATAGGGTTTCAGAATCTTGATGTCTCTGAACTCAGAAGTCTTTCAGAACTTTCAAAACTCTCTGAAAGGAAAATGTTGTTTACTACTAGGTGCCAAACCCTAACCTGCCTTCAGTAGTAAAAAACTTCAGTTTTTCCACTTTGCTTTTGTAGGTATTTTGTAGGTATTTCCCCCTGCCCGTCGTCACTCTACAGTTATGTTATATATAGTTATAAAACTCCGGGAAATAAAAAAAAAATGTTAGATCTGGACTTGACTACATTAGTTATTGCTTGAAAGCTTAATTCATTTAAACTTGTCAGATAAACATCAGAAACATCTGGGTTTATAAATTATGACTTTGAATATGTTGCAGTCTTTTGAACTGTGTATTTACATGCCTGGTTTAAATCTCCTTTAGTTATTCAGAGTTATAAAATGAAAGCTAAGGAGATTTAATTGTGGTCTTAATATGTGCAGAGAGGTGGGATTCTGAGCACATGCGCAAGTCCTGGCTGGAAAAACTGCCTAATTCTGAACTTGGCTGTGAAAATGCTGAGGTAGGCATGGAGTGGATTCACAGAGTATTGAAATGTGTCTCTGGGGCACGCAGATAAAAAACATCCTCTCTGTTTTGTGACAGGTTCGTGGTGAGCTCTGCTGAGCATATCCTGGTCCGGGATAGGAGGCGTTTGAGTTCGATAAGAAGGGAAATAGCATCACCCCGTGGTTAGGCAGGAAATATATCCCTTCACGTTTTTTTTCCTTAGGACACTTGAGAGATTGTGTCGTTTACACATGGTTTAAAAATAAATAAATTTTAAAAAATGACTAGCCGTGTTTTTCATGAGCAAATATTTGCAGGTGCCTATGGGAATTGTGTCAAGCAGTCATGCCACCCCGAAAAATTCAGAAATTCTTCAAAACTCTGAAAATCTGCAGCTCATGCTGACTTGTTTAACGAGCTTGATATAAGCATGAAATTTAGAGTTTGCTAATGTTAATTACTTTTCCAATATAAAATGTTTTTAAATTTTCTGTAGTATTTTACAGCAAACTATCTGTTACTTCACATTTCCCAGTTCACTTTTGTTAATACCTGGAAGATAAACCTGAAGAAATAAATATTTCTACATCTTTTGAGGCATATATTTGTGTAGAAATGGTTGTTTTTTATTTATTTTTTTATTTATTTGGGATTCCTAAGGGAAGAAACCTGTCTTGCTCGACAAGTAAAGCTAGAGGATTAACTTAAATCTAGTCCAAATTCATGGGCATTTTGAAGCAGTGTCTTCACAGAGCTGCAGAGTCAAATAATGTCAATAATTCTTCCAACCTGTAGCTTAGTTCAGTTTCTGTATGCATGAATTGAAGTGGGACCAGCTTATTTCATTGCACTGAGGACTTTGTACTTCATAGGCTTTTTAAGTAATTCAGTTTCTAGGTAGAAGAAAATTCTTTTCAAAATAGCAGACATTAAAATTATTTAGTCTGTGGGAGTAACTGTTTCTAAAAACATCTGATTTGAAGTTTTAGCAATTTAATTCAGAACAAAAATGAACTTTTGTCTCCATTCATCATTTCACCAAAAATTCTCCCTGTTTCTATCATTGCCACTGAGCTAGGAGACAGAAGAGATTGGAAGGGCTTTACTCTTTTAGGGAAAGATTTCCTGTAGAGATCTGGCTCTGATTTTAGAGATCTCTCTGCCACAAGAGATCATGTTCACAGTGATTTTTGGGCCAACACAGATTTCTTGGTGGTGAATTAAAAGTGTGTCTGCTGTTGGGTAAACACTTCTGTTGACATGTGCTGGTGTCTTAGATCTTAAAATTCTAAAATCTTCCTCTGATGTGGTCTCCACTACTCTGTTGAACTCTGTACTGCTTTAGTAAAGACAATATTTTATCTTAGAAAAAGTACCTCTTGATGTATTTATTTCTTCATTTACCTATTTATCTTTAGGAAACGAATGCTATCCTGCAAAACATGCTCAGGAAGCTGAGGGATATAGAGGTAGAGCACCATGGCTGCAGCCAGATGCTGAAGCTCCAGGCCAACCATCTGGATTTCAAGGAAAAACGTCAGGAGAGGCTAGTCAGGGAACTGGAGGTAAATCCTGCTGCTGGGAGTCTCAGCAAGCATGGGCACAAGTGATCACTTTCATTTCTGAGGGGTGGAACCTCTGATTTGGGCTATGAGTGCCTTGTGTTTGATAAACAAAATGTGGAGCGTCAGTTTTGTAGGAAAGGTAAAAACTGGTGTTTGAGCAGCAGACAGGAAGAGGTTTATGTCACTGGGAAAATACTCTTAGCAATATAGAGGTATAGGGGAAGTATTTGTGTAGGATTTGTGAATTTTATTTTATTTTTTTTTAATTAAGTATGTTAAGCAGTTAAATCTTGTGGGAGGAGGCAATGCTTAGGCCTTTTGGCTGATGTTGTGGAGTAGGTTTGGTAAGCTCTGTGCTGTTGCTGATTTTCTCTTTAGTATGACTTCCACAGATCTCTGTTTCTCAATTATTTTCTTTTGTGAATGTGAGAGATTACACAGAATTTAAATTTATTGCCAACAGCTCGCATTTTAAAAATTTTGTTTATTTTTCTGCAAATGTTTCCCTACTGAGGTGCTTAGAGTCAGGATTCAGTATCACATGCTTGCTACTTTGCTTTAGCTGTCCAAAATCAATGACTTCACTTGTATATATGTAACCTGAAGTGTCTTAAATGACTGCTGGAGTCTGAGACAGTGTGTGTGCTTGTTTCTGATACTTAGTTTTAAGATCCAGAAAAACACTGAATTTCATATAATATGAAATTCATGAGCATGTTTTCATGGTGATACATGAAAACAACTGTTAAAGTTAGATAGAAAAAGCTAAAAGTGTGAGAGTGTAGATTAGAGAGTTTTCTTAAGTCACTGGGTGAAAAAGTTAGTTTAGATTTTAAGTTAATTTAGAAAGCAGAAGGCAAGATGGAGGATTTAGAATGTTGTTTCTTTTCCTTCTTTCTCCTTCATGTTCTTCTTCTAGAGGTTTTTGGGTAATAGTGAGTGATTGGATAGAAAATGCTGCAGTGCAGCACACAGGTCATTGGGTCATTGAGAAAAATAGTATACGTGTCTATTGTTAATTGGGTGAAAATAGGTATAAAGATAAAAGAACTGCTTGGTTTGGGACCATTTTGTGTCTTCAAAGGCCAAAGTGAGCCACAAAGTGAGCCACAAAGCCATTCTGTACCACCAGAAGAAAATGAACCAGATTTCAGTGAACTGAACTTGTGCAGAAAGTCTGGAGAGACCTGCCAAGTTTTGTGATAACATCCTAAGAAACACGAGAAACAAGATCCTAACAGGCTTTGGAGTTTTTGTCCTGACCCGGAGGACTGTGATAAATGGGATTCCCCGTGAGGGAATATCCCCAAGGAGCTCAGCTCAGAGGAGACTGAGAAATCCAGGAGGAAAGAAAAGTACAGAAGTGCAGCAGAATGAAGAAAGAGGAAAAAGAAACTAAAAAGAAATGTGTAGGAAAAATTACAATGACTTTTAATATTAATGTCTTTTCCTTAATCTTTGTTGCATCACTTGAAGGCAGGAGTCATTTTGGGGTGTACAGTCCTTTTCAAATCAGTCATCAGTCTAAGTGAAAATATTTTTTTTAATAGAAAACAGTGTAGTTAAAATTACATGTCAATTTCTATTAGGGCAGCTCTGTAGTAACTGCTTTTGTTAAAAGCATTTTTTCAATTTAAATTCCATGTCCAGGCCTTTATGCAGTTAAGTATCTGTGATTGTTAAAAGTGCAGTAAGAACATAATCCTACATCAATATTATAACTGAACAGAAAATGTTATTCTAATATTCTGGATATGTATTTTTTTTCCTTATATTTATTTATTGATATGAGTTTTCAGAGTTCCAAAGTGAAGATACCATAGGTTGGTTTATGGAGGCCTAATAAAATGAACAAATAAAGTTGTCTTTGCATGATATTATCATCTTTTTGGACTTAAATATTTTCAAAGTGTGCTTTTGGGCAGCTACATTGAGAACAAACAATGTAGCAAAGGAAAATGATGAAGCAGCAAGACTAACACATATGGAATGTAAATAAATGACAGAAATCATGCAGGTAAACTTTTTATTAAATATTTGGTAGAAGTTTACAGTAACACAGAAAATGAACTTGTAAAGGTACAATCTTCCAAAAATGTTAAGACTTCCCTGCTTCAGTGAAAACATGGAGTAGACTTTTTGCAATTAGTGTCAAAATTGTACGAGATAATAGAAAAATATCTCCTTCTTTTCAGGCAACTATCAACTTAATAGACTAAATATTAAAATAAAATGTCACATTCTTATGTTTGAGAATTCAAAATAGCATTGAAGCAGTGAGGGGAAAGGAAATGTTTCACAATAGTTAAACTGTTAAATTATCCAGTCCTATATCTTTGGAATGGGCTTAGATAATTTTGATGATACAGTGCATACATCCAACTTCTCTAGGTGTGAGACATTAGTGCATCCTGAGATTGCAGTTCCAAATGTAATTATTCAGAGTACATTTCAGTTTCAAAGCTACTATGTCTGAAGTTACCAGAGAAGCTTAAATATACGAAAAAATGTAATATGTGTACTTGAATATTAAATTCTTGTGTTATTAAACTGTACCACACAGGGTTTGAGCCATTCAAGAAATTAGAGTTTATTTTGAAAAACAAGTGTGAAAAATTTATAAGATGATTGCTAAGTCATCTCATACTGACCAACAAAGCCTTCACACTGGATTTTTGGAAAACTAAATGAGAAAACAAACAGGAATTTCGTCTTTTCTTTTTCTTGTTTTCTGAGGAACACAAATAAGCATTGCCACTTCTTCAGTCAGTTATTTTCTTATGACCTTCTCTAAGTACAGGCACGTAGATTTCTGAAGTGATGATTGAATAACTAGGGATGACTTAGTTTTCTTGATTCACTCTCTTCTTTTACAGCGTACAAAGGAATTGGAAGGGTGACATTACCTGAAGTTAGAGATTTATCTTTTAGGGTAAAGAGCTGGTAAGGTTTTCTTCTTTGTTCATGTACATGAACAAGCTCCACATGAGCTTTATTTTGAGTGTAAGTGTAGCTTTTACTGTTAATCCCACCCTTTCCCAAGTCTGCTTAAAAAAATAGAATTCCCTGGAAAACTTCATTAATATAAATAAAACAGGAAAATCTAAACACTGTGAAAGGACAACAAAATGTGCTTTTGGTCAGAATATCTATTTCTCTCTGCTTTGAACTCTATGAATTAATACATTTTTACATGTGTTCAATGCTTTCTAATTCCATATAGAATTAGTAGAATATATTCACCTATAAAAAGCAGAACAGAACAGTGAGCAGCATTAAAGACCATGGTAGTCTTTCCTGACTTCCTTTAACTGCTTTCTTATCACGTGGTAGTTAAGGATTCAAGAACCTGAAGATGCTTTGAATGAAGAGCAAGGCAGCAGGAGAGGAGCTTTTTCAGTGGTAGCACAGAAAGATTTCAGAGAGTCAGAAAATGCACATGAGAGAAGAAAAAAAGAGTAAGTTTCCTTCTAAAGCCATCATAAAATGGCAGTAAACAGCTTGAGTACAACTTGTTGTTCACGTTCCCTGCAATTTTCAGTCAGCAGAAAATCTAGTGCAATGTGCCAAACCAAACCAAAGGGTCAGAGCATGGCAGTCCATTAATAACAGGCCCATTACAGTAACCAAAAATTGTGAATGGGTACGATAATAACTGGCCTGTTGCAGATTATTTGCCAAACCAAAAATTTTGAAAATCGTAGTTACAGTAGGGTCCAGCCTCCGGTAGTGGTTGGGGTGAGCTCAGGACAATACATCCAGCAGGTCTAGAAAAGATAGCTTTTCTAAATACACTTCTTATGCAAACATTGTTTTCCTCTTCAGTGAGCCAGTTGAATCTGTAAGACTCAGAGGAAATCACTTGGGATATATTTCCTGCCTGGCACAGTCTGCTCTGTGTGTAGTAACAGAACTTGGGTGACCTCTCTTTCAGTCTAGAACTATATGGGTCTGTGTACACAGATGTTCATGTTGACTTATACAAGGAGTAGTGGGGAATGAAAGAAACTCATTTTCCTACAGGAAAGGAAGTATTTGGCCTGAGCAACTCATTCAAGACTGATGGTTATGCAGATATTTTTAGCAAGATACTTAAAACTTGAGCTTTAAAAGCCTTTGTCATCCTTTGCAAACATCAATTTTAAGCAAATGTTTGGCTCTCCTGACACCATGCCTAAATACTCAGGCAGTCTTTTTAAATTCGTCCTTGGATTCCTGTCTCTGCTTCTGTCTCCTTTGTGCTGTTGTTTGGTCTTGTAGTTTTCTCATCAGCTGCCTGTTTAGTCATGCCAGGCTCTTGATATACCTGTTTTCCTGACTGACACAGTACAAGAAGAGATTAAAATTCTGGGTAGGCTGCTTTAGAAATCAAGCCAGAGTAGAGTCAGGCAAGTGGAAACCTTAGGAGCAAGAACTGTATGTGAGATCAGGGTTGATGATGCAAGATGTGACATGGTCTTCCTGAAGAGAGCTATTGCGTTAATTAAAATATGAATAATTTATATATATATATAATATATATATAATTATATTATCATATATAATTATATGTTATAAGTATATTATGTTATATGTAATTCCAAGGCCATATCCAAACAATGAATTGAATTTCATGACATGAGGCTTGGTAACTGAAAACATAACCACTTGAAAAGTCTTTCTTAGAAGGAATATAAATTTCTTCATTCACCTAAAAACAGCAAATAACTTCAGAAGCCATGTGACATGCTAATGTGGTATCTGCCATATTCATTGGTTATCCTTTAAAGAATGTAGTGAATTTGACAAAAGTAATTTTGGTTGAAGTATCTTATTGTGCCAGCTTTCCAGTTTATGAAGACACCCTTCATCCTCAAATGCCCGGTGGAGAGAGGGGGCTGAGGACAGGAAGGAAACTGAAGAAACCTCTGGGAGATTAGTGAATGCTGCAACCAGCTTCAACCTGCATGAAGGCCCAGTGGTGAGGAAACATAAATAATAAAGTGATTCTTCTTTTTTCTTTCAGGACAATAACAACTTCTTCCATGCAAGCATTAATGTATTAAAAGACATTTTCTAGTTAGCCTGGAAAAGTAATTTCATCAGGCGCAAAATGAATACAAAGAGAGAAAAGCAACTATCTGCCCTGTCAGACAGTGATGATTGCTAGTTCTAACTACTAAACAAAAGAACAAGCTGAAAATGTTCATCTAGAAACCTTAAGTGCTTGCTAGTTGTTGTTGTGGAAAGATTTTTCCTTTTTATTTCTAATTCTTCATAAAATATATGTTATGCATGGCAAGAATTCCATTCATGAGAAAGATTTCTGGAAATGGAAACAGTATTTAAGAGTATTTAATGGTGTACCCAGAATTAATGTTATGCTATTGAAAGGTTAAAAAGCCCAAGGATTGTCTCACTGTCATATTCATACAGCTGGTTGTTTTAATTATTTTCCTCAAAGGATTTCAGATTACAGGACTGTCCTGGGCAGGTAATAAAAATATTCATTTTTGGATGAGTTGTATTAGTGGTTCCCTTATGAGATTAGATATTTATTGCCTTGGATGGCTTTGCATTTTTCAAAAAGGTATTTGTATTTCTTTGGGAAGTGGGAGTGCCTGTATGTGATCCTGTTTACTCCATTGAGACAGCTTTGATTTTGCTTCCCAAAATGAAAAAAGCAGAAGACTGTAGCAGAAACTAAGCACAGAAGACATTTAATATATTGCTGTTGGTCTTTGCTATACTCATCCTAAAATTGTGTGAAAATGTCAGGGTGTTCTCTTCCCTTCCTTTTTCCTTCCTGCTTTCCTGACAAATTCAGTATTTTTTCATATTTTCTACCACTTTTATGACCTTTGAATATGTTCTTTCCACTCCAGTCTGATAATCTTATATTGATTTATGACTGTACTGATACAATGGTTTACATCCTTTATCTTCATGGCATTTGAGATACAGCTTTCTATTATCTTAATAAAGTTTCAAAGTTGCTTGTATGTGCTGAAAGTATGAAGAATTGGATTTCTACTGCATGCTGCTGTTGCTTGAATTTATTTATAACTTGATCCAGTTTATTGCGCCACTGATTAATTCACTGTAAATAAATGAGGCATGGCTTGGGGAGTTGGACTGATGGAACTGTAGGCCTATTTTGGCCAGCTATCCAATCATATATAACCACGCAAAACAAATTCTTAAAATAATTTAGAGTGGGTTGTGCTGCCAAGGCAACTGGACAATTTTCTGTGTGCTGTGCAGGTGTTTAGGCACAGTTTGAATGCACCTGAAAGTATTAGCATGGCTGAATGAACTGCATCCACCAAGAGCATAGAAATTTTTATCTGTGCCAGGTCATGGTTGTGGCCCCTGCAGGACTGGGATTTATTCACCTCTTTTATTTACCTACTGTGTGTAATTAGATAAATTTTATGAAATATTTTCTTACTCTGCTGCTATATTATGCAATATTAGAACTGCAAGCGTTAGAAATGAATTGGGGAATTTTGCAAAGCTGTGAGAATGAACTTTGCAGGCTTGTTTTCAGCCACATCCAGCCCTGCTACCACATATATGATGCATCTCTTTTGATTTTAACATTGCCCAGATGCAGCAATTAATTTTTCTTTGTGTTCCAGAGCGAGCTGCCCATCCTCCTAAACTTACACCAGAGAATGGCAGACGGCCATGTGCTTGCCAAAGAGCCAAACGTTCCCCTGGAAGGATTACCTTGGACAGAGTTTTGTGTGCTCTTGTATGAGTTGTTGTTGAATGCAAGGAGAATGTTGAGAGAATGTTGAAGCCCTGATCTTGAACTTCCACAATGCGAATGAGAGGGTGAGTGTCCCGAGTCACCAGCTGCCTCTTCTGAGTTCAGTGACATTTGTTCACACTGCAGTGATGTTAAAAAGGACCGATATTCATCCCCCTGCAAGGATTTGAATGTTTACAAATGAATACCATTAACAGTGGCTTGTCCACTGCTCAGTTTGATGGAGTTGCTGCAGGTATTTAGATGTGACTGGAGCGTGCATCAAGTCTCTCAGCTCCACTTTCTCTGCAGGGCATTCTGAAAGGACTATCTGATGCTAGCCACAGGGAGCTAATTAAAAGATAATAAATCCATCTTACTGATGAAGAAATTCCCAGAATGTAGTCATTTACCATCATAAAGCAAGTCTTTGTTTTACCACAGTCCAGGGCCAAAATACACTTTCTGCAGAAATGCCATCTTCAAATTATGTGCTTATTTGAAAGAATACCAATGTCGGATTTTTTTTTGTTCATTTAATTGTAACTTTTGGATCATGACATTTTTATTTAGAAACACAATAGAAATACCTATTACAAAACATGTCAGTATTTGTGTGAAGGAAGAGTTGTTCTTTTCTGAGTGATTTTAATGCAAGTGAGCTTATGTGGCCTTTCTCCCCAGAAATCATTGTGTTTTTAGGAAGGAAAAACCCCCTTTTTAAATAAGTCAGCTGGCTCCAGAGGCTAAGCTATGCCATTCTTTAAGGTTTCACTTTGTGTTCAAGTTTATTTCTCTTTTAAAGTAGAGAAAAGGGAAGGAAAGGGAAGGGGTTGAATATTGTTGGCAGTGTTTATGGGGCTTGTGTCTTACTGTTGCTTGCTTTTTAATTAAGTATTGTTATGAAGACTTACTGTGAGGTCTCTAGGGCACTTCTCATGTACTTAGCAGCTTTTCTGGGATTTTACATTTTCTGTGTTATACAAACCTTTTTTTCCTACAGATCTGTGTTGTCACACTATATCAAGAATGGCAGAAGCACGACACAGACTCTCCAGCTGGGTTGAACAAGAGAGCACCTTTTATTATTCCTGATCTTCTTTTATAGACAGCTCTGAGAAGGTCCAAGAGGTAAAACTCTCATTGGTCATTAAACTAACACATCACCAATATTGGACAGTCGTGTGACTTAGTTTCACACAGGCTCAAGCTAATGCCTGAAGCCTAAAAATCTCTTATTTGACCACTGTCAGTTCCCATACTATGTGATCTATCTGGAAGTATCTTGCTGATATTTTCTAGTAACAAAGTGCAGGTGAGTGATGAAAAACCAATATGACCACGGACAAAGACCCTCTAACTAATAAAAGTTAGAAAGTGGTATATTTATTCACCGGTGGGCGGCGTCGGAATCATCCCCAAAAGGTGTGACCACCTCAAACAAGGTTCTCTTCCCTCTATTTCCCAAAATCTCACATACAAAAAGTATGCATAACCTCAGCACCTCCCATCCCCATTCAGTACTAAAATGAGGCTATTGGTCCTTCGTGCATGCGCAGGTCCCTTGATTTGGGTCAGTGGTCTCTAATTGGGTCAGTGGTCCTTGAAGGAAGAATTAAGGCTTTCATCAGGTCTCTGTGACCCTTTGGCACGATCCAAGGCTCCCTGCTTGGTGATTGATTGGTATTGAGTCCAGGTGATGGTCATTGTTCTCTCTGGTTTCAATCTGTTCTTCTAACGCTTCACTTATTCCATTTTCCTCTATAAACAAGCTCATAATAGCAAACTATATAAGAATTAGCTCTGGCTTAAGCATCTAATAATCATTAACTTACTATTTCCTTATTGGACTTTTATCTTGATCATTATAAATTTCTTCTACCTCCAGCTAAATCTTAACCCTTCAAAAATCATGATTCATTTTCCCACTCTGTTTGCAAGGTTAGTAAATTCTTTTACTAATATACAGATTCTTCTTCAAAGCAAAGCTGTGTGGTACGTGTCCTTTAAGACTGTACCATATGTTCTTGATATTGGAGTTAAAGCTGCTACTTGCTTCAGCATTCTCTATTTCCAAACATAAATTATAACAGACAGAGTCAAATGTATACTAATTAAAGTAAGCAAAACAACAATTGGGTGAACCAAGGTATTAAGCAGACTAGTTGCAGTTGGTGACCACCCAAAAAGCACACCTCACCAATGATGGGATGGGCTTTCTTCTAACTTTTTTAATACTCTCTGTATAGTCTCTGTCATGATGTACTGTAATCAAAGTTTTCTTCCCTTCATTTTTAATTTCTTCAATTTGTTGTGTTTCAATAATTGTTCAACTAAAGTTAAGTTCTTCCCTATAGGCACGGGTGATTTCTTGCACAGTAGTCAAGTTCACCTTTATATGTTGGTGCAATACGATAGGTGCCTGGTAGGAAAAATAACATCTTTCAATTTTGACAAAGTTACAAATGCACAAATTAAATTGAGTTTCATTGACAATGATCTCATTTACCATTATAGTGTGGCATCCTGTCCTAATGCAGACACAACCTTGTCCTTTATATACAAGCAGGGTTGTTTGATTAATGGGATGCATTTCAAATGCTTTGCTCTGTATCCAAACAAGTATTTTTATCATCACTTACATTATCTTCACATATTAACCCAAAATTCTCTTTCATTGAAGAGGGTTCTAAATTAATGGTTTGCCACTTTCCTTCAACTTTCTATGCCCACATTCCATGCTCAGAAGGATATAGTATGGTCTCTTCATGATTTAGTCCCAAAGCAACAACTGGATGTATCAAACTCATTGATGCATCATAAATAGTCAAAACAAAATCTGTTACCATCCTTGTCACCGGGCTATAAGTAAAATTAACTAAAACCCACTAAGATTGGAGTTCTCTTTCTAGATCTGAGGCAATATCCCAAACAAATTTTATGAATTTCAGCATGGAATATGCCTTCTCCTCTGTCCCTGATGACTGAGGCTGCTACTGATTACATCTATAACTGTGCCTGTGCACACCCAAGTGCCAAAGGAATATTTTCACTAGCTGCACCTAAGGTATTAATTATGACTTGCTGATCCTGCTCTTCTATATTTTCCCATTCTGGTGATATTTTAGACAACTTCCACTGGTTGGTACCTAATGCCAATACAGAAGATTGTAAAGGTTGTTTCAGTTTAACTATACCACTACTAATTACTGTCAATTTATTCATTAATATTTCTGAATCCATGGTGTTTGGAACCCCTAGTCCCGTCTCCAATAATCCAGTAACATATCTCTTCTGTTTGGACATAGAAGGTAGATGCCTCTGCAAGCAGTGGGCTAATCCATAAAAGAGGTCCTTAAAAATGGAGCACACTCAGGCTGAATTATCAGAGGCATTTATCTGTATTGCCATCTCTACTCATTTTAATCACTACTTTGGGTTAACTAACAATTTTTGAATTCCTGTCTTCTTAACAGCATATTGCCCAGTTTTGGTAATTATGGGGGTTAGGGGTTCTAAAGTGTTTTGAGTCATCCATTGTGGTTCTTTTAAGGTTAGCACTGGCTGAGGTGGTTGAGTTATCATCATTTCATCTTTTCAGGGAACAGTACAAACTTGAGCTATATTAAAATCAATCTTAAAGTCCTTAATTGCACATCTTTCTATTTTGAGACTAATCTCAGAACAGCTAGTTACACATTTGTCACAGCATTCACAGCCCTTTCAAATAGGTTTCATGGGTTTCTGATGAGATTCATGGAATCCATCTTGGACAAATGCATATTTACATCCCCAAACATTTCTTCTTTCCCACACAGTTGCATTTGTAACTTTTAATATCTGAATCAGAGACTCATGGGTGTCAAAATCATAAGTTTTCCTTGGCACTCGTATTATACCAGTCACATAATATACAAGTGGTACTGCATTAGCTGTGGCTATAGTGGTGATCATAAATGTCACAACTCTCCAGGCTATACTTACTTGATTATCTATTACAACTATATAAAATTTTCTATTTTTCAGAGAGTTGCTATACTATACTTATCATCTCACCCGCACTCTTATTTATTTTCCCGAGAAAGTTAGTTTCAGTTCAATATCACCCAGTATAACTTTCCAGAGTCCTTCAGGAGTTTTCTTCACTCGGGAGTGATGGATTCAGGCACTTTGTTTCTTGATCTTGATTGCAGTAAATGTAATAAACAGAGGCCCTTTTGTTCGACTAAACATGCAGATATGATACTCTGTAATGCTATGTTCTGTAAAATCAAGATTATATTGAAGGTTGTTACTAACGTTTGTATAATTATCATGGCCTTGCTAAGATTCCTTGAATTCCAGAAAGTTACTGAGCTAAGCCTTTACAGAGAACAGTGAAGAAAAGTTAAAGGAAGATAAGGTAAAGAACGAACCCCTAGACCAATGAAGACGCATGCACAGAAATACCCGAGAAAGGACACGTCATCGGAGAGCCCGGAGAGCCGGACTGATTAAAAGGAGACACACAGAAAACGGAAGCACGGCCGCGGCGAAGCGGGATCGCTTCCCGGCTGTCCAGCGCTGTATTTTGCTTATTGCTTGCTTGCTATAATTAATAAAACTTCCCTTGATTAAACTTTAACACTCTCTCGAGTGTATTTATAACAGTAAAGGTGGTGAGGAACACTTGGAATGGTCCCTCCCACTGTGGTTCCAAATTTTTTTCTGCAAAAGACTTAACATATACATAATCCCCAGGCTGTACATCATGCACTTGTCCATCTAATTCTCTGCTTCAAGCCCCAGCCACGTTTCTCAATTTCGCTAAGTTGTTTGTTTAGGGCTATCATATATCTGTGTAAGGTTTCTTCCCCTACTTGAGTGGGTGCTGTCCCTTCTTGAATTCCAGATGGCCCTCCATACAATATTTCAAAAGGGCTTAGTTTTTCTTTTACTCTTGGCTTAGTCCGAATTTGTAATAATGCTAATGGAAGAGCCTGAGGCCAATGTAGCTTTGCGTCTTGTATGAATCTTATAATTTGCTGCTTAATCAAATGATTCATTTTCTCCTCTTGGCAGCTTGTCTGAGGATGATGTGCAGTATGAAGTTCCCAGTCTATGCCTAAATGGCAGCTAATTTGCTGCACAATTTTTGAAATAAAATGTGTCCCCCTATCTGAGGACATTGTGGCTGGGACTCCAAAGCATGGTATTATTTCTTGTAACAATGCTTTGGTTACCTCTTGTGCTTTGGCAGTTTTGGTAGGGAAAGCTTCTGGCCACCTTGAAAAGCTATCTGTTAACACCAAGAAGTATCGGTACTCTCCTTTCCTGGATAATACTGAAAAATCAATTTGCCAATGCTGCCCAGCTCCATATCTTTTCCCAGTTTGCCCAAGCTTTGGTTTAGGAGTATTTTTGGGATTGGTTTAGAGGCAAAGGCTGCATTGGTGAGTTACCTGAATTACTGTACTTTGTAAGTTTCTGGCTATGATTCTTTGAAATAACTGCAAGGACCAACTGGAAACCCCAATGTGTTTTCTCATGTTCTTCTCTCACTAATGGCCATAAAACGTAAGAGGGGATCACAAGCCTTTTTTCCCTTTCACCTGTAATAGCCCACCTCTTTTGATTTTAACTTCAGTTTTCTTTCCCAATAAGTCCCTTGTCCTTTCTACTATACCTTAGCTTACCATAAATGGGGTCTTCATTTTTCATGCAGGAACAGAAACGACACAGCACCAATATGATTATCAGATTGTTTATTCTCTAACTTTGGTTACATATATACTGTATACAAATCTGTTCATACAGGTATCTCTTCTACAATTGGCTGCATGTATTGTTTACGTGCCCTTATAAACATTTTTATTGGATAATTACATTTGTGTATATGGGACCACAACTTGCTCAACTTCTCTCTTTCTCATTCTGTTTAGCTCTTACTTTCTGCTCTTTTGCTGACCACAAATGTTCCTTCTCTGTCTGATAACCTTGACCTTTTTCTTAACTTTCTCTTTATGGTCAAATTTCTTCTAATGCAGCTCAGGGTATTATATCTCCCCTTCCTTTCTTTAAAAATTGAGTAACTAAATTGTGCAACATTTGTTGCATCATAACAATGTACATTTAATATGTACATAATGTATGTACATATATGATAAATGTTACATAATTATGTACATTTAACAAGGTACATAATGTAACATTTAGGCATTGTAACAAGCAAGGAAGAATCAGCAGAAAATTTAGAAATACAATCTGTAACATTATTGCCCTCTTGACCAAGGTCTGCCACCAACCCCTTAAACCCAAGCTTGCAAGCCAGTCTGAAAAAGGATCATGTCTTTCTCTAATAGGCTTCATGTTTTCATGTCGTCCTGCCAATTGTTTATGAATATTTTGGGAGTGCTCAGATAAATTAAAACAACACATTCCTTCAAAATCTTCACACCCGTGTCCATGTGCTAATAACAAAAAATCTATAGCTGCACGATTCTGCATGGTGGCATGCCTAATACTATCAGCATCAGTTAGCAACTCACTCAACACTTTCTTAGTCAAATGCAACTGTTTGTCTCCCCAGCAGGCAAGATGAGCTTTATTTTTCACATTCTTGGCAGCCATTCCCTCTGGTAAAAGGAAAGATGTTGCTGTGAGAGTTGCCAATGATGGTAAATGCACATTAGCATTACAAGTCTCATCAAAATTCCAAATGGATGGATGTGATCTTTGATGATGACTTTGACTGGCGTTCAATAACTTCCTCATGTGGGGAGCAAATAATGTTAGTGGACCAAGAGACCATGGTCCACTGTGATGGTTTGGCATTTAAAAAAAAAAAAAAAAAGTAGAAAAGGTGGAAGTGAAGGCTTTGAGAGAGGCTGCTGGGAGTTTCTTCTCTGCTTGAGATCAAGCCAATAGCTGGCCATTTCTCTGAACTGACACCATTTTTGACCACTAAAAAGTAAGATCACTTTTGTGAATACCACTTTTTAAACCTAAGCCTGGGAACTTCTGGCTCTCTTTTTGTTACTGGCCTGGAAAGGTAACAGCATTCCGGCTGGCCTCTGCTTCCGCTGAGGCCTGTCAGGCCTGGTGGGAGGGGGCTGACCTGGACTCCAGCGGCTCCTGGGTGGAGAATGGAGATTGTGGAGCTTCCCCTGGCTCCAGGCTTACCCAGACTCCAGTAGCTCCTGGACAGAGGATGGAGACTGAGGGGCCTTCCCCAGCTGCAGGTGGGGCCGGGCTCTGCAGTGGCTTCCAGCTTTGGGCTGGGCTGGGCCACAGCTGCTGCTATCTCGTCCCCATGGCCCGCACAGACGGCTCCAGGCTGAAAACCATCCACTGCCTTCCAGTTGCTGCCGAGCTGAAATCCGACACCATGAATACCTAGCCCTGGCCTGGGCAATATTTAACTCTTTCACTACACAGATGAGACTTGCAGACAGTAATTGCCACTGGTATGGTACCTCTCCGTTAAGGGAGAAATTCTTTAGGACCGCTGCGTCCATGGCAGAGGTTGATGGGATGGTGAAGGCAGGGATCCGTCCCGCCGCTGAGTCCTCCAAGGGGGGGCCGTAGGCAGGAACTGGTAGCGGAACCACCGAGAGAGCGGAGTCTCTCGGCGGGAAGCAAAGCGGGGCGTGGACAGTCTGCACGTGTCTCCTGGGGCAGGAGCAGCGGTGCCCAGCGCAGCCGGCACGGACACAGCCACCGGGGCCGGGATGGCCGGGGCAGCTGCGGGAAAAGTGGCCGGGGGTGGGACAAGCGGGGGTGCCCAGTGCGGGCAAAGCAGCCGGGGCCGGGGCAGATGGAACGCCCGGCAGGGCCGGCGGGTTGCCCAGTGCGAGCCACGCGGCTGCAGCCGGGGCAGGCGGGACATCTGCAGCAGGCGGGGGCCAAGCAGGAGAGGAGGGGGTAACACTTCTAAAGGGTCCCAGCTTTTCTCTTTCCTTTTTTCTTCTTGTTTTGTCTTTGAGAATTCTGATATTTCTAGAATTTTTACTCTCTCAGAGTTTGTGTCTCCCAATATCCAGCATGCTGCATATTCTTTCTCCTCTACATTAAACGGTTCTTTTGAATTTACAAAGACATTTAAAGCCTGACAAATCCAAGTTTCAAAAGAACCATATCTAGGCCAACAAACGTGGTCAGATCTTACTTCCTTGTTTGCCCATTCGATCATGCAAAAATTAATCATCTTTCCTCTATCCTTTTTCCTTGTACTTGGGGTAATATCCCAATTAGCTAACATAACTCCCAAAGGGCTATCTTGGGGTATTTCTTCTAGCAATTTCTTTTTACCTTTGTTTTTCCCCAAACCCGACTTACTGGTTTTCTGCCCCCCCCCCCTTTTTTTTTTTATTTTTTTTTTTTAATTTTTTTTTTTAATTTTTTTTTTAATTTTTTTGTGCAGTTGCTTTTTAGTTTGTAAAGGATACAACAGATAACTCTCAGTTTCTTGTGTTTTAGTAACAAATTTATCTTCCCCCCCAGGGAAGCCACAGGGTAGCATAGTCACTCTCTTCCTGATTTAAAGCTTCTTTTGAATTTACATACTGATTTAAAGCTTAACAAATCCAATCTTTAAACGATCCAAATTTTGGCCAATTTAAATTATCTTTTTGGATCGTTTCTTTTGTCTATTTAAACATGCAATAATGAATCATTTTCTGTTGACTTTTTCCTCTCTGGGATTCCCATGTATCTTCAAATCGTACCATCATCCCCAGTGGGCTGTCCTGAGGAATGCTCCCCCCCTGAGAAACCCCCTCACGGTTCTCAGATATCCTGGGCTCTTGCAAATTCCCCTTAAAATTTGCAGCCCCTGGGTTTAAGGACTTCTTCTCCTTTAAACCCATCTCTGGCAGCAACTAACCAAGAAATCTCCGGTACCAGGAGAATCTTGATCCCACTCATTCGGTCTGTGGTTCAACTTCCTGCCTCACTAAATATTATTCTGTTGCACTATCCTGTCTTTTGCCAACTATTTGGTTCCCGCCTAATTCTCTCTCTTTCTCAATTTGTCTCCCCTCCCCCCCCCAACTACTTCTTTCTGGCTACTTCTATTTGCAATCCCTCTTATCTACATACTTAAGTTGCCAACTATTTCTCTTTTTCAAGAAAATTGAACCTGACTCAGTCACTCTCCTCCTGAGTCACTTCACTGAGCGATCAGATCGCTCCCTTCTCCCTGAGGATTTTTCCGTGGGTTTTAAAACTGGGACTCTCCCTCCCGTCCCTCCCAGGGATTTTTACTCGTTCTTCTCTTTCACTTCTGTTGAGAGTTAGGTGTTCTTTTTTTTTTGTTTTATTTTGTGTTCTGGCCTGCCCAGGGAATTTTTACCCATAATGTGCTGGGACAACCTAACTACCAGTAGTTAGGGGTGCTCACAAAGGACAAAGAATGGCCGGGCCCAGGGTGGGGTGGGAAGGGGGCAGAAAAGGAGGGTGGGGACAGTTTTTGGCTGGCTTTTTTTCGGCTTCGGGGAAGGACGTTCGTGTGCTGGGTCGCGGAGCTGCTGCGGTGGAGAGAAGGGAATTTCGCCATCACCCAGACGGAGCTGCTGCTTCTTCTCCTTCTCCCCTCTTTGTTGGTGGCCTCTCACCCCCTGTTCTGCCGGGACGTGTGGCAGTGCCAGGCACCGCCACGGAGCTGCTGATACACCTCAGCCACTGGCCCAGGATCTCAGCTCATCCCTGCTGTTTCCAGCCGACTGTTCCTTGGAGCCCTGCAGGAGCACCGGGACTGACTGCCTGAGGGGTTTGTGAAAACAAAACCTCTCCTCCATCCCATCTCAGCCGAGAAAGCTGTCCCGGGGTCCCTGGTTCTGTGTTCTTGTTATTGCTGTAGTTATTGTTTGTTTGTTTACCTGGTTATACTAGTAAAGAACTGTTATTCCTATCCCCAGATCTCTGCCTGAAAGCCCCCTTGATTTCAAAATTATAATAATTCAGAGGGAAGGAGTCTACATTCTTTCATCCCAAGGAAGGCTCCTGCTCTCCCTAGCAGACACCTGTCTTCTAGAACCAAGACAGATTTTGGCCGCCCATTGTGGGACACTGAGAGAAAAAGGGCAAAAAAGGAATAACAGTTCTTAAATAACCTAACTTTTGTGTGCTGGATTTAGAAACCTTGTTAGGTAGAACCATGTGGTTTAGCTTACCCAGGTTCCTGGGCCATGTGGTCACAGCTATATTTCTCCCATTTGCTGCACCTTACCTAAATATGTGTCCTATAACTAAGGCTACTGTGGCTATTATCCAGCTTGTTTTGTGGGTTGATAAGGTGAGGAATTCATGGATGTTTAACGTCCTCTGGACGGCAGGCACATGGATTCAGAGCTGTCACACACTAACTGGATGGTTTTCAGGTTACTTTAATAATGGTACCTACTGGGAGAAAAAGACAGCTGGGGAAATTTTCTCCCAACCTTTCACCCAGTTCCTTGGGCCTACCCCACCAGTTTTCGAAGGCTTAAAATCTTCTCTGAATGCTAATGACATCTTACAGTGGCTGGTGGTACTGATAGGCCTGTTCTACTTAGCCTACACAAAGGGAAAGAGACCGGAGATGCTGCTCCAGAGCCTGGCACAGCCCCAGAGACAGGGGGTGCTGCTCCAGGGCCTGGCACAGCCCCAGAGACAGGGAGTGCTGCTCCAGGGCCTGTCACAGCCCCAGAGACAGGGGGTGCTGCTCCAGAGCCTGGCACAACCCCAGAGGCAGGGAATGCTGCTCCAGAGCCTGCCCCTGCACCAGAGACAGAGGGTGCTGCTCCAGAGCCTACCCCTGCCCCACAGCCCACCTCAGAAATGAACCACCCAGAGTGGGTGGGGGTTCTGGTGAAGGAGATACGTGAGATGAGCCAGAAGATAGAGTGCATTTCCTCAGCTGCTGAGAAACCCTCCCCCTGCCTCAAAGAGGGAGAGTCTGATGGTGCTGCAGTGGAACCCACAGATGTTACAACCATCCAGGTTCGAGCTGAACCACAAGGACAGTCACAGCCAGCAGCTGTTGCCCCTGTGGAAACAAGAAAGTCTAAGATGAAATCACAGCACCCTGCTGATAAGGATAAGAAAGGAGGGTCCTGACAACCCACAGGGGAGCCACAAGTTGAAATCATTACTGAGTCTCTGACATATGACAGTCTCCATAAGTTACAAAAAGACATTGTGAGGCGGGGTCGTGAGCCTTATACAACCTGGTTACTTCGGGTCTGGGACCTTATGGGTACAGGCGTGCAGCGGGCTGGTGGTGAGGCAAGGAATGTGGGACCCTTGACCCAGGACTCAGGTGTGAATCAGGTATTTGTCAGGGAGCAAGGGCCCCTTTCCCTCTGGGAGCGGCTTTTGATGAGTGTAAGAGAGAGGTTTGTCCCCAGAGAGAGAATGGAAGAGCACTCTCATAGAAGGGACTGGAAAACCATTGAGGAAGGGATCCAACAGCTGAGAGAAGTGGCGATATTAGAGGTCCTTTTTGGGAGGGATGGACAGCATGATAATGACCCCGACAAAGTCAGGTGCACTGGGCAGTTGTTGTGGAGTCTGGCAAATCTAGGGCCACGTGACTACACCACCTATATTGCACTGATTAACGCTGATAACAGCCGAGAGACGGTGGGTTCTGTTGCCACCAGGCTTAGAAATTATGACAGTATGGTCCATGGCCCACAGCAGGCTAAGATTTCTGCTGTGATTAAGGAACTCAAAGAGGAGATGAGGGAAGAGATGAGGAAGAGCAGTTCCCATATGGCACCAGTGCGGGTCACAAGCCCAAAACTCCAAGCCCCACGTCCCCCAGCTAGAGAGAGAGGGGGGACCTCACAAACTGAGCTGTGGTTCTTTCTATGTGACCATGGGGAAGACATGGGAAAGTGGGATGGGAAACCCACTTCTGCCCTGGCAGCACGAGTGCATCTACTCAGGGAGGGAAGCGCTAACCAGAAAGGTTCCACTAAAGTGAAGGTAGCCTCAGCCTCCCGTGACCAAACTGCCAGACATTACAGAAAAGAGGATGATCCCCTTGAAGGAACCTCTAGCATGTATGCCCAGGGAGGAGAGGATGACCAGTGCTAGAGGGGCCCTGCCTCTAGCCAGGAAGAGGCATGGGAAAACCGGGTCTTTTGGACGGTGTGGATCCGATGGCCTGGCACATCAGAGACACAAAAATATGAAGCTTTAGTTGATACTGGTGCACAGTGTACCCTAATGCCATCAGGACATGTGGGGGCAGAACCTGTTTCCATTGCTGGGGTGACGGGGGGATCACAGCAATTGACTCTGTTGGAAGCTGAGGTGAGCCTGACTGGGAAAGAGTGGCAGAAACATCCCATTGTGACTGGCCCAGAGGCCCCGTGTATTCTGGGCATGGACTTCCTTCGAAATGGCTATTACAAAGACCCAAAGAGACTCAGGTGGGCTTTTGGAATAGCTGCTGTGGAGGCAGAGGACATTAAGCAATTGAACACCTTGCCTGGACTATCAGAGAACCCATCTGCAGTAGGACGCCTGAAAGTGGAAGAACAGCGAGTACCAATTGCCACTTCGACAGTGCACCGCCGACAATATAGGACAAATTGAGATGCTGTGATCCCCATCCACAAGATGATCCGAGAACTGGAGAGTCAAGGGGTGCTCAGCAAAACCCACTCACCCTTCAACAGCCCCATCTGGCCTGTGCGCAAGTCTGACAGAGAATGGAGACTGACTGTGGACTATTGTGCATTGAGTGAAGTGACTCCACCTCTGAGCGCTGCCGTGCCAGACATGCTGGAGCTCCAGTATGAGCTGGAGTCCAAGGCAGCGAAGTGGTACGCCACTACTGACATTGCCAATGCATTTTTCTCCATTCCCCTGGCAGCAGAATGCAGGCCTCAGTTTGCCTTCACGTGGAGGGGAGTGCAGTACACCTGGAACCGACTGCCCCAGGGGTGGAAGCACAGCCCCACCATCTGCCATGGACTGATCCAGGCTGCCCTGGAAAAGGGTGAGGCTCCAGAACATCTGAAATACATTGATGACATCATTGTGTGGGGGAACACAGCAGTAGAAGTATTTGAGAAAGGAGAAAAGATCATCCAGATTCTGCTAGAAGCCAGCTTTGCCATCAAGAAGAACAAAGTCAAAGGACCTGCTCGAGAGATCCAGTTCTTGGGAGTAAAGTGGCAAGATGGACGGTGTCAGATTCCCACTGAGGTCGTCAATAAGATCACTGCAATGTCTCCACCCACCAGCAAGAAGGAAACGCAAGCTTTCCTAGGTGCCATAGGTTTTTGGAGGATGCACATTCCTGAGTACAGCCAGATCGTGAGCCCTCTCTACCTGGTTACCCGAAAAAAGAATGATTTCCACAGGGGCCCTGAACAGCAGCAAGCCTTTGCTCAGATCAAACAAGAGATTGCTCATGCAGTAGCCCTTGGCCCAGTCAGAACAGGACCAGATGTGAAGAACGTGCTCTACTCTGCAGCCGGGAACAATGACTTGTCCTGGAGCCTTTGGCAGAAAGTGTCTGGGGAGACTCGAGGCCGATCTCTGGGATTCTGGAGCCGAAGCTACAGAGGGTCCAAAGCCAACTACACTCCCACAGAGAAGGAAATCTTAGCTGCCTATGAAGGAGTTCAAGCTGCCTCAGAAGTGATTGGCACAGAAGCACAACTCCTCCTGGCACCCCGCCTGCCAGTGCTGGGGTGGATGTTCAAAGGAAAGGTTCCTGCTACCAACCACGCCACCGATGCTACATGGAGCAGGTGGATCGCCCTCATCACGCAGCGCGCCCGTATTGGAAATCCAAATTGCCCTGGGATTTTGGAGATAATTACAAACTGGCCAGAAGGTGAAAACTTTGGTCTCACTGATGAAGAGGAGCAGGAACAAGTGACACGGGCTGAAGAAGCTTCTCCGTACAACCAACTGCCAGCAGAAGAAACACGCTATGCTCTGTTCACTGATGGTTCCTGTCGCATCATAGGGATGAACCAGAAGTGGAAAGCAGCCGTATGGAGTCCCACACGACAGGTCGCAGAGGCCACTGAAAGAGAAAGTGGATCAAGCCAATTTACTGAACTCAAAGCTGTTCAACTGGCCCTGGACATTGGTGAAAGAGAGAAGTGGCCAAAGCTCTACCTCTGCACTGATTCATGGATGGTGGCCAATGCTCTGTGGGGATGGCTGGAAAGGTGGAAAAGGGCCAAGTGGCAACGCAGAGGAAAGCCAATCTGGGCTGCTGATGAGTGGAAAGACATCGCCACTAGGGTAGAGAAACTGTCTGTGAGGGTCCGTCATGTAGATGCCCATGTCCCCAAGAGTAGGGCTAATGAAGAGCACCGAAACAATGAGCAGGTGGATCAGGCTGCAAAGATAGAGGTGTCAAAGATAGACTTAGATTGGCAACACAAGGGAGAGTTGTTCCTAGCTCGATGTGCCCATGACTCCTCAGGTCATCAGGGTAGAGATGCCACCTATAAGTGGGCATGAGACCGAGGGGTTGATCTAACCATGGACAGTATTTCCCAGGTTATCCATGACTGTGAGAAGTGTGCCACGATCAAGCAGGCCAAGCAGCTGAAGCCACTCTGGTACGGTGGGCGGTGGTCCAAATATAAGTATGGGGAAGCCTGGCAGATCAACTACATCACACTGCCCCAAACCCGCCAAGGCAAGCGCTATGTGCTCACAATGGTAGAAGCCACCACTGGATGGTTGGAAACCTGCCCTGTGCCTCATGCCACTGCCCATAACACCATCCTGGGACTTGAAAAGCAGGTCCTTTGGAGGCATGGCACCCCTGAGAGGATTGAGTCAGACAATGGGACTCATTTCAAGAACATCCTTATAAACACCTGGGCTAGGGAACATGGCATCGAGTGGGTGTACCATATCCCCTACCATGCACCCGCTGCTGGAAAAGTTGAATGGTGCAATGGCCTGCTTAAAACCAGCTTGAAGGCACTGGGTGGAGGAACTTTCAAGAACTGAGAGATTAATTTAGCAAAAGCCACATGGTTGGTGAACACCCGAGCTTCCACTAACCGAGCAGGCCCTGCCCAATCTGAGCCCTTTAAAACGACAGATGGAGATAAGGTTCCAGTGGTACATATGAGAGGCATGCTGGGAAAAACTGTTTGGGTTAATTCTGCCTCCAGCAAAGACAATCCAATCCGTGGGGTTGTCTTTGCTCAAGGACCGGGTTGCACTTGGTGGGTGATGCAAAAAGATGGAGAGACCCGGTGCATAACCCAAGGAGACCTGGTTTTAGGGTGAACTACCCATGACACTGTGCTTATCTGTATCTGCATGTACATATGTATATAGTTAAAGTAGTATGTGTTTGTGTATAATTTAAAGGTTTAGTATTTGATGTAACATTTTGGTATGGGAAAAAATTCGGGGTGGATAGTGTTGAGGGTTAGGTGTTCTTTTTTTTTTTGTTTTATTTTGTGTTCTGGCCTGCCCATGGAATTTTTACCCATTATGTGCTG
Source organism: Poecile atricapillus (assembly GCF_030490865.1). NCBI lineage: Eukaryota > Metazoa > Chordata > Aves > Passeriformes > Paridae > Poecile > Poecile atricapillus. Next base: position 72,376,535 of record NC_081289.1, read on the forward strand.
GGACAACCTAACTACCGGTACTTAGGGGTGCTCGACAACGGACAAAGAGTGGCCGGGCCCAGGGCGGGGAAGGGGGCAGAAAAGGAGGGTGGGGACAGTTTTTGGCTGGCTTTTTTCGGCTTCGGGGAAGGATGTTCGTGTGCTGGGTGGCGGAGCTGCTGCGGTAGAGAGAAGGGAATTTCGCCATCACCCAGACGAGAAGCTGCTGCTTCTTCTCCTTCTCCCCTCTTTGTTGGTGGCCTCGCACCCCCTGCCCTGCCGGGACGTGTGGCAGTGCCAGGCACCGCCGCGGAGCTGCTGATCCACCTCATCCACCAGCCCAGGATCTCAGCTCGTCCCTGCTGTTTCCAGCTGACTGTTCCTTGGAGCCCTGCACGAGCACTGGGACTGACTGCCCGAGGGGTTTGTGAAAACAAAAGCTCTCCTCCATCCCATCTCAGCCGAGAAAGCTGTCCTGGGGTCCCTGGTTCTGTGTTCTTGTTATTGCTGTAGTTATTGTTTGTTTGTTTGCCTGGTTATACTAGTAAAGAACTGTTATTCCTATCCCCAGATCTCTGCCTGAAAGCCCCTTGATATCAAATTTATAATAATTTGGAGGGAGGGATAATAAAATTTCATAATTTTATTATTATGAAATAATAATTTCATCCCACGGGAGGCTCCTGCTCTCCCTAGCAGACACCTGTCTTCTAGAACTGAGACAGCATCTCATCCTTCTCACCTGTCCAAGCCAGAACCAGGCCTTATATCTCCTGCTCAGGAGTGGAATTTTCCCAGTGACAGCATGTTGTGGTTTTAAACCAGTAATTAATCAAAGGGGAAAAAATTACTTATTTCTTGTTGTGAGATATGGATTAAAACAAGAGCAAAACAGGCGTAAAACTTAAAAGGAATAAAGAAAGTTTATTGACAAACTACAATAATAAGAACACCAGAATGAACTTCCAGAAAAAACCTTTTCATTTCTTACTGCCCACCATTCCTTTGTTCACATGACAACAGAGACAGAAACTTTAGAACTTTGATGGTTTAAACAGTTCTAATTCTTTCTACAGTCTTTTCATCAGTGTCTGTAGAGAAACAGAAGTTTCTTTCTGTTAATTTATGGAGTTTCTCACAAGAAAACTATTTTTGTTATAGTTTTCCGTTTCTCTGATATCAGCTGCCCAGAGCTGCTGTTATCAGAGCCCACCCCTCCCATTCTACATCACTCTGAAATGTGTTATGGGTCATGATGTTTAGGGATAGCATTTTTAAGGATAAGTTATTCAAAAGCAAAAAGTATTCTTCATCTGTTTCTGTGAGCTTCACTAGAAAACACTTTTCTCATTGCCTCTCAAGGCTTCAAATCTCCCAGCACTTCACTATACCACAATTACTCTACTTTTTACTCAAATTTACACTTTGAACACTCTATTCCTCCCCATACTCTATCATGAATTAAAGGAGTTCTTTTCAGGACTTCATTGTCCATCCCCATAGTTTTAACAGAAAGATATTTCAGCTTAATTAAAGCATCTTCTTAATTCTCTACCTTTCTTGAAGCTTCTTTTCTTTCTTGCCACTAGCAGTTTATAAAGTCGCTTTTCATGTTGTTCACTCTCCTTTTCTCTCTCTGGATAAAAAGATTAATCCGCAAGTCTCATCTGGATAAGAAAGAGTTAAAATCCTGCTCAAGCTTTTGTAGATAGTTCGGTGATCTCTGCTGAACAGGAGCTGGAGCCATCTGCGATGGAAAGTTTTTCATAGCTGCTCTAGAGAGTGTGGTCACCGTCTCTGCTTGCAGCAGGCCCACAGCCCCTCTCCTTCTTTACTCGGCAGTTTCTGGTAAATTCCATCACAGCAAAACCTGCAGCCAAGCCAGGAACCGGCCCGGCCCGGCCCGGCTTGGCTCGGGGCAAGCCCCCGCAGGCCCCATCTCCCGGCCGGGAGAACGGCAGGCCCAGCCCGGCCCCCCTCCGGCCGCATGGGCTGGGCAGGGAACTGGAGGCCAGCCAGAGGTCTGCTACTTTTCACAGCCAAGAAACAAAGAGAACAAGAGAGTTCTGGGTTTTTTACTTCAAGGTGGGGTTCACAAGTTGATCCCACTTTTCAATGGCTAAAACTGCTGTCAATTCTCAGCAATGACCGATAATTGGTCAGGAGAAAAGACTCCAGGCAGTCCCCAGCAACTCCAACTTTCCTTAAAGGTAAAGTAACTCCATGACACAGCATCAGCTCCCACATGGCCAGCACGTGAGATGAGACCACGATGGCTCAGAATACTGACTCCATGCCAACAATGTCTCCATTATGCACTGTTCCTCTTTCAAAAGTTAACTGCCCACCCATTGACCAATACATTGTTTCTCTGGCAAGGGTCAAGTTCCCACCTCTTAAATGATACAGCTCTCTTCATTGTCTTGTTGATCTGCTCAAACATGGATTAAATATGGCAGGGCCTCAAACCTGACTCCGGTCCCTGACACAGTCTTTTGGAAACACCCATTCCTCATCTTCTCCTCTGGATGTCAAGAGACTCCTAAAACCACTTTCTACCCTTGAATGCCTCCCAGCTACCTTCTTAACAGGACCACTCTCTTTATTCTCAAGGCTAAGATAGCCACTTGCACACACTAATCACTGCAGTGGGGGAGTCCAGGCCTCAGCACTGTTTGTTAAAATTAACAGAATTCACAAGATTAAGCCCTATTGTTTACACTTCAACATTTCCCAACACCTCTCCTTCCTTTACTGGGAATCAAACACAAACTTATAGTCAAGAAATTCTGCAAGTGCTCTTGCTGCATGAAGCCACATTGTGTCTTGCATTCAGAAATGAAGGAAGAAAACACAAATTGCCTACTGAAACCCTTCTGCTCCCTTCCAAATCACTACTGAAGGAGAAGCCTCAGGCACATCCTCATTCTCTCTCTCTCCCAGCAGCTCCGAGCTGCATTGCACAGTGCTTGCTCTGCACCAGAGAGCACAAAGCAGGCTGGCCTGGTACCCCTGAATATTTCTGCAAAACACACTGCATTTCACACCTTTGCTCTGGCTCAGTGCAGAGCTCCAGGACTGCAGGCACTTTGTCCCAGAGCTGTGTGAGGCACTGGCTCCTGCACATCTGACCTGACTTGCTGTCACTGCCTCACGCTGGCCTCGGTTCCCCTGGCAGAAATGCCGTGCCTGAAGGACACTGCCCTGTGCTCCAGCCTGCAGAGCAGCCCGGCTCCCTCCCCCTGTGCCCAGAGTGCTGCACACACTGCTGACCATTGCCAGCAGTTCCAGGGCAGCCGGCAGAAGAGCAGGAATGGTCAGCCAGGGCACCAGTCCTCAGCTGCTGTTTGCCTTTCTTTCCTCCTGCGCAGACTCCAGATGGCCAATGGCACCAGTCCGTGCTGTGCCCAGCACGGCTACGCTTCCCCTCAGGAGCAGCCAGCTGCCAGCTTGGCTCTGAGAGTGGAGGATTTGCCTGCTCCCAGCAAGAGGCACCCAGGGCCGGGCTGCTGCCTCTTGCAGCTCCAAGGGCCTCCTTCCAGCCTGTCTCTGACGAGGCTCAGGCTGCTCCAGGCTCTGCCAGGGCTCTGCTGGGGCTCCAGCCTGGGCAAGGTCGGGCCCGCTCTCACCTCCCAGTCGCTGACAGCTCTGCACCAGAGGAGACCTTGCAGAGCACCCTCACTGATCTTTCTGCTTTCTCACTAGAGCAAGACTCTCCTCCAGACAGAGAGATTCCATTTGAGACACAAATCCAAGTGGCAGGAACCCAAATACTCTCGAGTCACTTCTGCACAGCCTGCATCTGCACAGGATGTTTGTGTTGCACCACTCCTCCTTTGGTTTTTCCTGCAAATGCCATTGCTGTTTCTGCCTCAACTGGAAATGCCACAGCTGGGCAAAACTTGGCCATTGGGCCATATTCCAAAGGCAGTGTGATCTGGAGCAGATGCATGAAGAAGAGCTTTCCCCACTTACAAACCATACCAAAGAAGCCATCAATGTCACTTTCCACCTCTAAGAAAAAACTGGCAGTTCAGAAGGAAACATTGAGCTTTCTCACAGGGTCAGAAGGAAGGGAATCATCCAAAGGAGTTGAGGTTTCATAATGTTTATTGATTTAAAATCCTACTCTATAATCCTACTCTACAATCCTTGTCTACATTCCTACTCTACAATCCTTGTCTACACTCCTACTCTACAATCCTTCTCTAAATTCCTACTCTACAATTCTACTCTAAGATGGCCATGGCGAAAACTGTTCTAAATTGATTAGAACATTATCCTTCTCTCCTTCCACTGTTTCACTGAAAGGATGAGTGGCACCAGGCTGCACCCAGGCTTGGCCGATGTTAAAAATTGATGCTGTAGAAAGGAAAAGGAAACAAGAAGAAAGCATGATTTTCCAAGCTAAGAGCTTCAAAGGCAGGGGAATATTTTTTAAATGAAAAGGGGATTGAGTCAGAGTAGGTTTAAGGAGCATGGGGCTGCAGTGGCATAGGTTGGCCCAAGAGCTGGTAGGTGCCCCATCCCTGGAAATATCTCAGGTCTGAGTATCCTGTTCTCTTTAAAGATGTCCCTGCTCCCTGCAGGGCATTTGGGCCACATGAGCTTTACAGACACCTGCCAGCCCTGTCTGGCCTAGGATTCCTCACCATTCTCAGTTGAACGGCACCAAGATTGGAAGGGAGGAGGAGGGGGGCACATCTGATGCCTTGGAATTCAGCAGAGAAGGAGCCCATCCATCAGACACTGTGTCACCTGCAGCCCCTTGGCATTTTACCTGCAGGCAGACCAGCGCCTCGTCTCTCTGCAGGCAGCAGCTCAGGAAGTCACGCAGCAAAGCTGAGAGGAGTTCGGGCTGCTGCAGCTGTGGGGGTCCTCCTTCGGCTATCAGGAGTTGAACCTGGAGCAAAAAGGAAACAAGAGGCTCCACCTGCTCCTTTCCCATCTGCAACTGCTCTCCCAGAGCCCATTGTTTCAGCTCCACTCTGCAGTGGCAGCTTTTGCCCTGGCAGAGAGGCAGAGATGACTTCCCTGTATCATCAAAAAACCCAAGCCCCAAAGCAGACCCAGCTTTTCCAACATCCAGCAGGTCTGGCTTTGGCAGCTGATTTCATGGACTGATGTAGTTAGTGGGAAAATAAAGACATGCAAATACATGTTTCCTTCTCTGAGGATTCACACCAGCTTGACAGGCTTCCTGGAAGAGGGATTTTGCTATTCTAACTAACTCTACTCTTTCCAAGGATTATTACATAAAAGGCATCTCTGCAGTGCTTGTTGGTCCCTTAAGCACAGCTGCCATAAAACAAAACTCATTAAGTTTTTGTCCTGTTGTTGAAAACAATGGTAATTGGAAGAAAAGAAAGGAAATCCCCCAGGTGCTCTTCAGGGAAGGAAACAAATATTTGGGATCTCCTATTCAACACAGATACATTAAGATGGCTCCACAAATGTATTGAGATAAAAATGCCTGTTTGGGCACACAGGAGCCACCTGCAGCTTTGTCTCTCAGCAGTCTGAAAATTTCAGGTTCCCTTATGCAGTAATAGGAAAATATTCCTGGTGAAATCAGAAGAAAGAGAAGTGTCATGCCTTTGGTAAGCCTCTGCTTGTTGGATACTCAAGTCAATGCATAAATGCTGGGTCCATCCCAGAAAGTGCCAGAAAGAAACTGGAGGTTTTGGCAGGCTCTCCCCATCACCAGGCTCCAGCTTGGTGATATGGAGAAAGTGGCTTGGGTTTTGAAAGAATATGGTCACTAAGTGTTTCAGCAGCACGGCACAAGAAGCAGCAGGGACTCTGTGGCTTTAAACTATCCTTTCCAGGTTGCAGGCAAGTCTCTCTGTGAGAAGAATGGGGTTGCACTTCTTCTCTCAAAACCAGTTTCTCTCAAAAACTTGGTTTGGTTTGAGATTCTTTCCTTCATTGCTGGAAAAAATGACACCAGTTCTGAGATGCTTGTTTCCTGTTATTAGGGCCATCTACACAGCCAAAAGAGCTGGAACAATAACCCAAAGGAAAATGTTGTCTGAGAATGGAGATTTGTTTGCGTGGGGTAAGGCTTGAGTTGCCCCACTGATGCAACCAAACCAAGAGCTGATGCTGATGTGCTGCAGGGACATTTGTAGAAGGGGCCCTTGGTGGAAGTCCTTGCAGCAGATGGCAATGGCATATTAGGGCATCTCCTCATGCTCCTTTGATTTGGAACTTGATCTTTTTTTATTGACTTTTATGTTATCTTTTACGTGTCTTTTTCTCTCTCTTGAGAGAGGATTAAGGTCTCTAGGTCTTCTCTGTGCAGTGAAAGAGTTAATATCTCACCCAGGCCTGAAGATGGTTACGATAATATTTGCTGGGTAGTGGTTGAAATAGTTACGGTGATGGATTTGAGGCCGTGTTGTGGTTGTGCTAAGATCTCAGGGACCTGACCACAATGGTCATGGCTCTTCTGGCTGTGTGGCTGGTCTTTGGCTCCTGCTGTTTTTCATTTCAGCTGCAGACTGATGGCTTCCCCTTTCTCTGCCTGGCAGCCGCTTGTGGGGGTTGCACTGGAAAGGACCTGGCTTGGCCTTCATCTGCAACGACCACCAGGAGGCTGACGACCACCTCGTGCAGAGACCTGCTACAAGGCCTTCCATAATCAAGGAATTAGAAAATATGAAGGTTGGGAAAGTACAATGTGCCCATTAAGTTAAAAAAGTTGAAAAGCTTCTACTGTGCAAAGAATGGACAAGTGGCAGAGATATTTTCCTCACTTGGGGTGGTGAATAAACTCTATATTGCTCTATAGGCCCTGCACTATGGAGTACTGTTTTCTTGACTATTTTTATGCATCATAATCCTGGTATGATTTTCATTTTCTTCTTAGGATCTTCTAATCATAGTAAGAGTAAGAGAGCGAGTTGTGTATTGACAAGGCCGAAACAGGGTAACCCAGGACAGAAGCATCATTTCCAAATGCCGTCCTGGGAAAGGAAAGGACACGAAACAGCGCTGGGGAAGAGCATCCCTCGCACAGCCCTCAGAGCTGCCACAATGCACAAGATGGCGGCTGGGGCTGAGGCAGCCATGCACAAGATGGTGGCCAGAGCTGAGGCTGTGCCACACACGAGATGGCGGCCAGAGCTGAGGCTGTGCCATGCACAAGATGGTGGCCAGAGCTGAGGCTATGCCTCTCAGAGTGCTCTGCAGCCTCTACCAGCCCAGCCCAGCCCCAGAACAGCGCAGGGCGGTCAGAGCTCCTCTTCCAGCCGTCTGTTTCAATGGACACTGACAGACACCCGGGGCATGGACACAGGGTGGCACCTGTGGTCTGTGCACACAAACACATACCAGCCAGTTTGTAACCTCAGCTGGAAGTAGTCTGAGGTGAAAATAGAAAGAAACTCCAGGGTTTGAATGTTTTAAAATAGAATATTTTGTTTGCTTAAAAAAAGTACCAAAAGCAGAAAGAGGCATCAGAGCCTGGTTCTTCCATGCAGGACTCATAGTGAGTGTGAGGTGATGAAGATGGAGATGGGATTTAATTGAAAGCAGACTGTGCAGTGGGTGCTCACCTGTGATAGGTATCCCTCAGGGTACCTATTTATTTAGAACACTATGAAGACTATGTAGGAATGAAAATAACCCATCAAACTGCAGCAGGAAATCCATTGTGGCTTAGGTTCTTCTTCATGAGATTCATTAGATTGAGCAGAGATTTTGTGTTCAGCAGATGCGCAAACAGAGGCTTCCTGGGCTACTGCTCTAGCACCCGATATTTTGAGTAAGGGATTGCAGGAAAAAAGCAAGAGAAACCCATCAACTACTGAAGAGAAACAGTCACTGACAGGAAGCAGTGGGTGAAGAAATGGGAGAGGAAAAAGGCAGAAAATGGGAGGTCACAAGTGTAAGAAATGTGAGTAAGAAAAGGAGAGAAATGGGAAGGTGAAGTCAGCTGTGTGTGACGGTGGGGTGGTGAGAACTTCAGGGCTCGGGCACCTCAGCAGCTGCTTCCGGGCTTTCAGCTCTTTAGCCCTCCAAAGGGCTGGTGGAGTGAAAACAGCTCTTAAGGCAAATACAGAAGAAAAGAGACAGAGCTTCATAGCTCTGATCTCTCAGGAGGTTTTAATTCAGCTTTCTCCTCCAAGAAATCCCAGTTCAAAAGCTGCTAGGGTCAGAGAGAACTTGCTTTTTATCCCCTGTGGAAAAGGGTGGGTCAAAGGGAATAACCAGTGAGAAACACAGAATGTACATAAAACTGGAGGCATGCCGGGGTGGCTTTTTTACCTCAGCACACCTGTAAAGGTGGCCAGCCAGGGTCTCTCCCCCAAGGAGAGGGCAACCATCTGCAGCCTAAGGGGTCTCCTCCCTCCAGGGAAGAATGGACACACCATTGGCCAGATCTCTGGCCACTACAGGAGGGAAGAAAAGGGTAGGAAAGCCGAGTGGCAAAGGGTGGGAAACGTGAGGAGCAAATGGTGAGAAATGTGAGTGAAAAGAGGAGAAGAAGGTGAGGGGAGAAAAGGGCAGGAAATATGATGGGAAAATTCTAGGCAACATGAGTGCAAAATGGTGGGAAACAAGGGGAGAGAAGGGAGAGGATGTGAGGGGAAGAGCATGAGAAGTGTTATCTGTAAAAAGAGTAAAACAGGCAGGAAATGTGAGGGGAACATTGTGGAAACCTGAGGAGGGGAAAAAAAAAGAGAAACATGAGGATGGGAAAAGTCAGAAAACATGAGTGAAAAAAGGGCACAAATATGAGAGCAAAAGTGTAAGGACCATGAAGAGAAAAGAATGTAAATATGAGGAAAAAGTGTGAGAAACATGAGAGAAAAAGAGTGAGAATCATGAGGAGAAAAGTGAGAAACGTAAGGAGAAATTTTGAGAAAGCAACCTGGGATAAAGAAACGAGAGGGGAGAAAAGGGTGGGAAAGGTGAGAAGAAAAGTGTGAGGAAGATGAGGTGAAAAGGCTGGGAAACAAGAGTGAGAAATGGTCAAGAGAGTTGTGACAATCATGATTGGAAAGGGAGAAATGATAGGAAATGTGAAGGTAGAAAAAGGCAGGAGAAAAGGCACTATTGACAAAGGAGCTGTAATAATTCCTAACCCATTCCCCCATAGCTTTTCCCATTTCTTGCACAAGCCCAGAGCTTCTCTGTGTGTCCGTCTCTACCTCTGCCTTTATTCCCATTTGGAAGCAGTCGAACTGGCAGGATCTTCCCACTTGCAGCAGCAGCAGCTGCTCCAAGCTGGGAACGTGAGTGGCAGTGCTGATTTCCAGAGCCTTCTGTCCCCCAGGTGAAGCCAAGGCAGGAGCAGATTGAAAAGTGCTGGCACTGCTGCTGCTGCTGCTGCTCAGTGCCAGAGAACTCTGGCTGGGCAGGGCACGGTGCCCACTGTGCTGTGGGCTCTTTCTCCTGCCAGAGCTGGACACACCTGGGAATAAGTGATGATGACTTCTGGGAAAACCAAGGGGGTTTTGGGAGCTAATTACTCTGCACACTGTCAGGCCACCTACAGCACAGAGCTTTGGCCTTGAAAAAGGTAAACCAGAGGGAAACAGATGGAAAAGGTTTTGTTTTGATCTTTCTTAACTGCTCAAGAGAAATGGCCAAAATGAAAGTGACCAAGCAGGGCCAGTTCCCCACAGCCAGCTCAGGGTTTGAAAGGATGCATTACTCTATTACAGTGCAGGGTGTGTGGAGAATCCCTTCCCTAAATTGTGCACATGTAGCAATCTCACCTACTAGTTTGTATCCATATAACTAAGACATATTGAATACTTTGCTGAAACTCACAGGCTAACCATTTCCCCAGATTATTTGACATATCTAAATCACCTCTCAGAATCTATTGAAATGAAAATAGGGTTGTCCTGAGGCTCTCTGGTGGTCATTGTCATAGCTTCAAAAGGAGACCCATGTAGAAAAGAAGCCAAGACACAATGGGAGTTGCAAAGAAAATTTATTCCATTATTTGCACAATCAAATAATACATACCAACCCCTGGATTCCCAGAAACACTCTGAACAGGAGAAGGAGCTGAACCTTGGTGCTCGGCAGGAGAGGAAGGTAGGCAGTGCAATTTCAGGACATCCCCTGCATCAAAACAGTCTGCATCTCATCCTTCTCACCCCTCCAGCCCAGAACCAGGCCTTATATCTCCCGCTCAGGAGTGGGATTTTCCCATTGACAGCATCAGCTCCCACATGGCCACCACGTGAGATGAGACCATGATGGCTCAGAATACCGACTCCATGCCAACAATGCCTCCATGATGCACTGCTCCTCTTTCAAAAGTTAACTGCTCACCCATTGACCAATACATTGTTTCTCTTGCAAGGGTCAAGTTCCCACCCCTTAAACAATACAGTTTTCTTCATTGTCTTGTAGACCTGCTCAAACATGGATCAAATATGGCAGGGCTTCTCTCATGTTCCTCTAACGCAAGTCAGAGTCGTGAGAGGTTCGTATGATCTCAGAGTGCAAAAAGGACACAAAGGGATTTCAGGTTAAATTACAACAGCAATAATGCACCTTTATTTTAGTGCCAACAACATGGGTTATGCAATAGATGAGAGGGAGAGAGAAAGAGAGAAAGAGAGAGAGAGCAAAGGGAGGGACAAAGAAGCAAAGTAAAGAGAGAAAAAAGTCAGGGGTTATAGCTACTAATGGACAAGATGGGGTTGCTGGTGTCTTCTGTGGGGACATCTCTCTCTCTGAAAGTAACTTAGAAAAGTCACTTTTATAGTCTGTTTCAAAGTGAGGGGCAGTTGGCCAAAAGCTGGAGAGATTTATAGGCTATTGTGGTGTGACCCGTTGCTCTGAGAAACAGGTGTAAGGCACAGAGCAGGCCGCTCTTCACAAGTCCCTGCTCACCAGCAGGAATTAAGGCAGTGTAACGTGGCAACACAGCGAACACACCTGCAAACAATCACTCTTGTGGTGTGACCTGTTGCTCTGGAAAGCTGGTGTCAGGTCAAGCACACCTCCAAACAATCACTTAGCAAGCATCCACCTCAACCATGCCAGAAGCCCTGCACAAAGTCCCTTATGGTCTTCAGGGTCTCGGTCTCTCTTATTGTCATGGTTGTGAGGCAGATGAGGGAAACTTCGGACCGTCTCTTACAGCCCGCTCTCACCTCCCAGTCGCTGACAGCTCTGCATCAGAGGAGAACTTGCAGAGCACCACCACTGATCTTTCTGCTTTCTCACTTGAGCAAGACTCTCATCCAGCCAAAGAGATTGCATTTAGGGATTGTAGTGGTTTAGATTTGCTAAAAAAATCACTAGAAAACTTACTAATTTCTTGCTAGGAGATATGGATTAGAACAACAGCAAAACAGGCTGCAAACTTAAAAGGAATAAAGAAAGTTTATTAACTAAAACTACAAGAAAAAGAAAACCAGAATAAAACCTCCAGAAAACCCTTTTCTCCCCCACTACCCAACCATTCCCTTGTTCACCTGATAATATAGAGACAAAAAAAAACAACTTTGGTGTTTGCAACAGTCCCCAATTCTTGTTAAAGTCTTTTCATCAGTCCTTATAGAGAAACAGAAGTCTTCTTCTGCTAATCTATGGTGTTTCTTACAAGAGAACTAATTTTCTTCATAGCTTTTTATTTCTCTGATGCCAGCTGCCCGAAAATCTGCCACCAGTTGTCTCCTCCCATTTCACATCACTCTGAGGTGTGTTATGGGTCAAATGAGTCTAGGGATGTCATTTTTAAGGATGAGTTATTCAATGGCAAAAGTTCTCTTCATCTGTCTCTCTGAGCCTCCTTGGAAACAGAAGGTTTTCTTTGCCTCTACAAAGCCACAAATCTTCAACTATTACTTCTCCCACTCTGTTCCAGCACCTCACTGTATCACAGCTACTCCACCTTTTGCTCAAAATCCACACTTTGAAACCCTCCATTCCTCCCAACATACTCTGTCATGAATTAAAGGAATTTTTTTTTCAGAACACTATTGTCCATCTCTATAGCTTTAAGAGAAAAATATTTCCGCTTATTAAAGCATCTCCTTATTCTCTCTTCTCCATCTAAAACTTAATTCTTTTCTTCACTGACTTTGATGGTTTTATCGTGTCTTCTTCATGTTGATTATCCCTCTCTCTCTCTCTTCCCCTCTCTCTGGGAAAAAAGGATTAATCTGTAAGTTTCATCCAGGTAGTAAAAGAGTTCAACTCTTGGAAAGCTGCAGATGTTCATGGAGTCAGGTTTCAGTCCAGCAGCAGAAACTGCAAACCAAGTCAGGCCGGCCGGCTCTGCTTTTCTCCTCCCCCCCCTACCCTCCACGGCCTTGTCCGGCCTGGTGGGGGGGAAGAGGTTGAGCCGGAGCCGCAGCCTTGCTACCTGTTCAAATGCCGGAAGCCAAAGAGAACAAGAAATTCCCGGTCTTAAGCCTTAAGGTAGGTATTCACAAGTTGATCTCACTTTTCAATGGTCAGAATCCCTGCCACTTCTCAGAAATGGCTAGTAATTGGTCAGGAGAAAAAAGTCCCATCAGCCTCCAGCAGCTTCAACTTCCCTCCAGCTCCCAAAGCAAACCTTAAAGGTGCAGAACTCAATATATATAAAGTCACACCAGGACAATTATTTTTTTTGTAATAATTCTATTTTATAATTACTAAATAATGTGGTGGGTTTAGCACTGGCTAAAATCACCAGTGCACTTACTCATTTGTTTTTGCTGGGAGATATGGATTAGGAGAAAGGCAAAACAGGCTCAAAACTTCAAAGGTATAAAGAAACTTTATTAACAGGACTACAAGAATGAGAAGCATCAGAATAAGACTTCCAGGACTCCTTTCCTCCCACCTGCCTAACTTTTTTCCTTTCCCAGCTGACAGCATAGACACAAAACGTGGGATGTTAAATCAGTACCAGCTAGACAATAGTCTTCCGTCAGTTCTTGTAGGGAGAGAAGATTTCTCTTGTCATGCCACTGAGACCTCTCTACAAGAAACAGTTCTCTCATGGCTTTTCATTTCCACAAATAGCATCTGCCCAGGTTAAGTTCTGCAATTGTGAAATCCTTCCCATTTTCACAGCCCTACTACATGTGTCTTCATGGGCTATGAACCCATGGGGTATTATTTTAAGGATGAGTTGTTCAAAGGCAAATGTTCCCTTCATCTGTCTCTGTCATCACCTCTGAGAACAGAGCTTTTCTTCTTCTCTCCCTGGGGGCAAAACGTCTTCCTCACTCTCATCTCTCTCTCTCTCTCTCTTCAAGCTTCTCATGGGATCACAGCTACTCCAACATCTGCTTGGCTTCTTATCAATGCATGCCTCTGTTCACATGCACAGTTTGAATGCTTCATTCCCCCATCCTCTCTCATGAATTGAAGGAGATATTTCCAGGTATCATTGTCTATCTCCATGGCCCTACCAAAAGAATTTTTCAGCCCAACACTAAGACATCTCCTCATTCACCTTCTTTGACTCTTACTTTACTGACCCCAGTGTCTTCATGCTGTCTTCTACGTGTCCCCTCTTTGTCCTTTTCTCCTGAGGGGAGAATTGTGGTCTGCAGGTCTCATCTGTGCATCATTTAATAGGGTTAAATGCAAGGGTTAAATCTTGCCAGGTCTGCAGATGGTCGTGGGCAGTGGCTGCAGCAATTGTGATGATGATTTCAGGCTGCCCTGGGCCCCTCTCTCTGCCCGGCAGCTGCTGGGAGCGGAGGCTCGGCCTGGAGCCGTCGGTGTGGGCTGAGGAGAGGGCTTAGTGTCGGTGAGATGTCAGCAGCTGTGGCCCAGACTTGCCTGGGGCCAAAATCCTGCAGCCTCCATTCCCCATCCAGGAGCCACTGGGGTCCGGCCCAGCCTCCCCCAGGAGCACAGGCCGTGGGTGAGCAGGGCCGGCCACACCAGAGCTCCGTCACCTTCTGGGTCCGGAAGCCAAGAGGGAGATTTCCCAAGCTTTATTTTTTAAAATGTAGATCTCACAGAGGCAGACCTAATTTCTAAATGGTTCAAAATGTTGTCACTTCTCAGCACTAGCCAGCTATTCACCTTTCCCAAGCACAGAAGGAACTCCCAGCAGCATCTCTCAGAGAAATCACTTCCGTGGGTGCTTGCTTTCTTCTTCTCCAAATATCAATCAATGTGAAACCACCACAGGGATACAAATCCAAATGGCAGGAACCCAAATGCTGTCGAGTCACAGCTGAAGGCCTGCATCTGCACAGGATGTTTCGGCTGCCCCACTCCTCCACTGCTTGTGCCCGCAAATGCCATTGCCCTTTCTGCTTCAATTAGACATACCACACAGCTGGGCAAAACCTGGCCAGTGAGCCAAATTCCAAAGGCAGTGCAGTTTGGAGAGTATGACTGAAGAAGAGCCTTCCCCACTTTCAAAGCACACCAAAGAAGCCATAAATATCACTTTGCACCTTTAAGAGACAACTGATAAGGAAATGCTGAGCTTATTCACAGGGTAAGAAAGAAAGGAATCTTCCAGATGAGTTAAAATTTCAGAAATGTTATTGATTTACAGTCCTACTCTATAACCCTACTCTACAATCCTAATCCACAATCCTACGCTATAAACCTACTCTACAATCCTAGTCTACAATCTAACTCTACGCTGGCGTTGGAGTAAATGGTCCTGATGGAATTATCACAATGCTTTCTCCTCCTTCCTGATCTTCACTGAAATGATCAGAGGCACCAGGCTGGACACAGGCTCGGCCAATGTTACAAATGGATGCTGCCCAAAAGGGAAAAAAACAAATCAACAAAACTCAATAAACCATGACTTTCTAAGATCGGTGCTTCACAGCCTCAATCAGGATTCCTCTGGTTCCTAGACAGACCCAGAAAGGCGAACAACGGGGTCATCTGCACCTCCATCTTCATATGCAGGACTTTGCCATCACAGTCAAACCTGTCCCAGAATCCCACTCATCCATTGATTCTTCTTTCTTCATTTTGATGGGACATTTGCCCTACCAGGGCTCTAGAAATGGTGCTTTCTCTGCCAGACTGAGAGAGCTGGAGTTACTCAGCCTGGAGAAGAACAGGCCCCAGGGAGATTTTATAGCCACTTTCCAAAGCTTCAGAGTGGCTTCTGAGGGTGTGCAGAACATCTTTTTAATAGGTCCAGTGACAGTAGGACATGGGCTAATATGTTTAAAGAAAAAGGGGATGGAATCAGAATAAGGAAGAGCTTGTTTCCTTAGAACACGCTACAACACTGGCACAAGTTGCCCTAAGAGCTTGTAGGTGCCCTTTCCCTGGAACCATTCCAGGCAGGTGGGAGAGGGCTCTGGACATTCCGATCCCCTTAGAGATGTCCCTGCTCATTGCAGGGTACTTGGACCACATGAGCTTTACAGGTCCCTGCCAGCCCTGCCCTGTCTAGAATTCCTCACCATTTCCATTTGAACAGAAGGAAGATTGGAGGAGAGGAGGAGGGGGGCACATCTGATGCCTTGGATTTCAGCAGAGAAGGAGCCCATCCCTCAGACACTGTGTCACCTGCAGCCCCTTGGCATTTTACCTGCAGGAGCTCCTTGGCAGACCAGCGCCGCGCCTCGTCTGTCTGCAGGCAGCAGCTCAGGAAGTCACACAGTAAAGCTGAGAGGAGTTTGGGCTGCCACAGCTTTGGTGTCCCTCTTATGTCTATCAGGAGTTGAGGCTGGAGAAAAAAGAAACACAAGGCTCCACCTGCTTCTTTCCCATCTGCAACTGCTCTCACAGAGCCCATTGTTTCAGCTGCACTCTGCAGTGGCAGTTTTTGCCCTGGTAGAGAGGCAGAAATGACTTTCCTATACCAACAAAAAACCTAAACACCAAGGCAGCCCCAGCTTTTCCAACATCCAGCAGATCTTGCCTTGGCAGCTGATTTTCACTGACTAGCTCTATGGTTAATGAGAACTCCATCACCAAATGCAGCTTTTGCTTCTCTGAGGATTCACACCAGCTTGTGTGAATAGCTTGACAGGCCATTTGGGAGGGGGAATTTGCTCTAGCTCTACTATTTCCAAGGAAAGGAAATACTGCCGTGCTTGTTGGTCCCTTAAGCACAGCTTCCATGAAACAAAAATCATCAAGTTTTTGTTCTGTTCTTGAAAGAAATGCAGATGCAGAATCCATTTAAAACAGACAGAAATGACAGTGGGGAGAGGCCTAGGAGTCTGCATGAAAATGCCCACCAGTGCTGGTGGCAACGAAATAGATGCTGACCAAGGAGACTTTGATCCTCTTCAAGCCAGAGGAAAAATTTCCTTCACTTTTTGCACAGTAGCAGAGGTCAAAAAGAGAGTTTTATCCTGTCTCTCTGCAGCTGAGCTCAGCTACTGGGCATGGTGGGGAGTCCTCACTGTCACTAGCACTGTGCAACCCAGGGATGGCCCTGCTCCTGTGCTAAAGGAACAGCACCGGCGTCAACCGCACCCCTTGGATCCCAGCCCCAGGCACCTGACTGCAATCTCATCCGCTTGTTCAAGTACCAAGAAACAGCCGGGGCTTTGGCACACAATTGTAACTGCAGTTGGAGAAAAACACATCCTAAACTTATCCCGGCCACCCAGACACATGACAGAACAATGTACAGATGACTTGAAAGCCTGAAAGTTTTGAGGTCCCACAGGATTTGGAAAAGATGCTAGAATTTGGACAAAAATGGATGTGCTTTGGTTAATAAAGGAAAAAGCAAGCAGAACTACTTTGGTTTTTGTATTTTCTGTTTACTTTTCCTTTTTTTTTTTATTATTTTCCTTTCCTTTCTCTTTTCCTTTTTTTATTTTTATTTTATCTCCTTCCTGATTTTATTTTTATTTTTATTTTTATTTTTATTTTTATTTTTATTTTTATTTTTATTTTTATTTTTATTTTTATTTTTATTTTTATTTTTATTTTTTCCTTTTCTTTTTCCTCTTCATTTTTTCATTCCCCTTCCATTCTCCCTTCCCCCTTCCTTTTCCCCTTCCCTTCCCCCTCCCTTTCCCCTTCATCTTCCTCTTCCTATTCATCTTCCTCTTCCTCTTATTCCCCCTTTTCCTTTTTCTCCCCCTATTCCTTTTTCCTTTTTCCTTTCTCCTTTTTTCTTGTCCTTTCCCTTTTCCTTTTCATTTTCATTTTCCTTTTCCTTTTCCATTTTCTTTTTTTTTTTTTTTTCTTTTTTTCTTTTTCTAGAAAATTGAAACTGGGAAGGTCCCAACTCCATCTCAAAGGATATTTATCACACTGCGGAACTCTCCATTGAAAAATTCTTCTCCTTTAGAGACAGAGCTCCAAGAGTTTTCAAAAAGCAAAAGAGAAATGTCACGGAGGCCAGCAGGGCTGCAGGCCAAAATGGCACGTTTCTGATCTGGTTGCCTGCCACTTGCCTTCTGATGCAACCAAACCTACAGCAGATGCTGATGTGCTGCAGGGACATTTTCAGAAGGGGACCTTGGTGGAAGTAGTGCCAGCAGATGGCAATGGCATTTTGTCCAGTGGCACACAGAAAACGGGACAGGTGAGAAAGTCAGCAGGATCAGTGAGTATTTGCACCTTACCGAGACAGGAGTTTCATTCCAGTAAGGAACTTCTCGTTCCACCATTTCGATGCCCACGATTCCAAAAGACCATATGTCCATTTTGGGGCCGTACGGTTGACCTGTCACGACTTCAGGCGCCATCCACCCAGAAGTGCCAGCCACGGAGCTCTGTCTCCTGTGCTCAGGGGTGAGCTGAGCAGAGAGGCCAAAGTCAGCTGTGGAGAAAACAACACACCAAGAAAGGCAGCTCCAGTTAGGAAACCAAGCAAAAGAATTGCCCACTCCCAGTCTCAGAATGCACTTTGTCATCTGCTGGAAATCCATCCCTGCTCTATTTCCTCAGGGCTTTAGCCAAGGAAATATGGCATTGGCCGCTTTGAAAAATCCCCACCTTTTTTACACTTCCTCCAGCAATGGCTTTTCTTTTTCTGAAGCTTTAGATTGTAGCTCCCTCACTCTGGAAGGGACACACCAATGCCACTCTTGACTGCTTGTGGTACCTTGTCATACCTCTGTGCACTGTGCCTTCGGCTCACAGCAGGGGCCCCTGCACTGCCAGCAGCACCATTTCTGGGGAGCTGGCAGTCACTGAAAGCAGCCCCACACCCCACATCCCTGGGAGGCTGAACCTGACCAAGAATAGACTGACCCAGCTTGACAGAGCCATCAGTTCTGAGAAGGACGTTGCAGCTCTTCACATCTCGATGGATCACATGGTTGGAATGAAGAAAATCCAGTCCTTGCAGGCACTGAGAGAGAAAACAAAAAGAGGGGGAAAAACGAGTGATGTGATTTCATTACAGAAGAAAGGAAACAGCTGTAAAAATTCCCTTTCCAGGGAAATGGGGAGTAATGGCAGAGCACAGTGCCACTGAGAACTAGAGCCTGCTGCTGCAACAGTAGCAGAGCAGGAGCTTTGTCAGGAAAGGCATGCCAGCGTTTGAACCAGCAGCAGCAACTGCTGTTGTAGACTGTCCCCTGCAAACCAGGCAGAGTGACTGCAGCTGCAGTGGGTGTGCTCAGAAGCAAACAGCATTTGGGCTGCGCTGTTATCCTTGTCAGCAGAGGACTGTGAGAAATGAGTCTCTTTTCTTCTCTGCTGTTCATTTCAAATCCTGCAAACCAGCACCTTTGCTTTTACAGGCAAGGAATGCAGTGTTGATCAGCACAAGGTAAACCTTTTGAGAGGCAAGGTGGAGAACAGCAAATCCAAATACAAGGGACAGAATTAGAATACAACAGCAGAAGATAAGAGTACAAGAAGTGAGTAGAGTGAGTGCAGGGACACTGGCAGGCAGTTCACTTGAAAGGCTCTTGCTTGCCCATAGCATACCAGCAACACAGAAACCAAGCTTGGCACATGAAATCACTCCCATTCTGAGCCCCTGTTTCCCAGATAATCTTGCTCAAGCCCTTGGAAGCACAGGTGGGATCCCTGACCTCACGACTGACAACTGCAATCTCTCCTTTCGACATTTGAGTCTCATTGATGATATCTCTCAGAGTGCCTCCGTCCATGTACTCCATCACCAGCCAAAGGTGCTTCCCCACAAAGTAACTGAAAGAAGGAAACAAGGGTGTGGAGATGAACATGCATGGCTACGTTGCTGTTTGGAAAAGACAACAGTTGATTCTTGTTTCTGGGTGCCTTTGTGACAAGGACAGAATAAAAGGAATAGACATTGCCTCTAGGCTGTGCAGTGTTTGCAATCTGTGCAGTCTCAAGAAGAATGGCACATCTACAGAAAAGGAGATGTCTTAGATGGCCAGCAAGTGAAAAATGCAGTTTAGTAACAGCCAGATAAAAAAGTTGTCACACACGGTATCTCTGGTAATAAGCACCGAGTCTTCCTGATATGCACAGGAAAAAGGGCAGCAATGCAAGGGAAAACCTCTCTCTAGGGTGGTTTATCAGCACTTCAAAGGTGCTCATAAAAACTCGAAAAAAGTTAAGCCCCAATCCAATGTGGAGGAAATGAATTTACAGGGTGTTTTGTTCTTAAGATAGGGCTGGTCCAGATTTTTGGACAATTTTCAAACTGCATTGCCAGGGTAGAACAATGCAGACAAAATGCAAAAATCTCTTCCATCCACTGGAGATAAGGTGAGAAATAATAATTAACCAATAATTAACAGCTCTTTTTTCTGCCAGTATCCAAAGTGGGTTTTTAACTTTGCATGCATGAAGTACATAAATAAACATTGGTGGGATAAAACAAGAACCACTCACCTGTCTAAATAGGTCACAATGTTGGCGTTCGTATTCATTTTCATGACCATGAGTTCATAAGCAGTTGCTTCCTTCCTGACCAGTTCTTGAAGATTTATTTTCTTTATGGCCACCTAAAATGATATTGAAAAAGAGTAACTTTGGAAGTTGGCATGGAGCTTCTCACATGGAGTGAGTGATTCTGGAATGGCACAGCCAAGCTGTGCCAAAGCACCTTGTGATTAGACATTGGAGTAATTAGGAAGTGACAATCCAACGGCCAATTGCTCTGCTCCCTTGGGGGCAGTTACATGACACCTGACCACTGACACTTTGCCTTGTCCACTTGGTAACAAAGGTGTATCAACTCTCACCCATAAAGCTCTGACCACACTCTCTGCTGCTTTGTCTGGACTTCCAAAGAAGTCATCTGGGCCTTGGTACTCTGTGGATACAGGCAGGCCTTTGGGCTTTTAGGGACACCTTGCAGATCTCTCCCTATGTTCAGTTCCCAAGTGGCTAATGAGCTACCAGTAACATTCAGATGTATTTGCTGGCAGACAGAAATGAGGATTCAGGACTCTGAAGCTGTAGCCCCAAAGAACAGTGAGATGCTCTAAGTGAGATGCTAAACCTTGGTTTTAGCAAATGAGAGCAAGTGGGCACTTCCTTCTCTGCAAGGAGCCCCTGCCCTCCTTGCCTTTCTACTGGCAACTGAGAAGGACCAAGACTGTCCCAAGTGCAATTTGCAGGCTGGCACCAGTCTGTGCTTCTTGTGCCTTTTCAGCACAGCTCTACCCAAAGCTCCATGCACAGATCTCACCAGTAGGGAAAGGCCTTGAGAGCAGCAGAGTCTGCAGGGGCTGTTGACATTTACCTCTCCTCCTGTGGCAATGTCAAGTGCTCTAGAAACCTCTCCAAAAGCCCTAGAAACAA
The DNA here is from genome assembly GCF_030490865.1 of Poecile atricapillus. Lineage (NCBI taxonomy): Eukaryota > Metazoa > Chordata > Aves > Passeriformes > Paridae > Poecile > Poecile atricapillus. Next base: position 72,397,139 of record NC_081289.1, read on the forward strand.
AACAGCAGCAAAGAAAGGAGAAGCCATTTAGATCTTGGAGTGAAAGATCTCCAGACAGGAGATCTCTGCTGTAAATACCTAAAAGCTGCAGGTTGCAGGAGGGGTCTGCCAGAAGGCAGATGATACATTTTCCCCTCAAGTGCATGGGCACTGGTCCTGTTCCTGAAGTGCTGGGCTTTCCTGCCTCAGCACAAAAAGACAGCTTATTCTTTCATCTCGGCTATCAGTTTCTAAACTGTGCAGTTCTAATCCTGAGCATGGAGTATTTCCTTTAGCAAACTCTTGGAAAGAAAGGTCCCTGAGGACTGTTATCTGACAGCTATCGTAAGGGGGTAAGCTGCTCTTTCAGGCAAGCAAGGTTCTTCTCCTGTCATTTGTGTGGCAAAATTCTATGATCTTGAAACATATGCAAATGCTAAGGAAATTACCACAGAGCTGTCCCACACTTGAGAGACAAGGAGATCTACCAGGTTCTGTTCCTTGCTGCAGGCAAGACCTTGGTTGGCAGCATGGAGATGTCTTTGACAATGCCTTCTGAGCACGCTTACAAATTCTGGCCAGTACTGAGAGATGGGGCAGACTAACCCTGGTGTCTAAACATGTTTGCAGCTTGTCTGACTTCCCACTTGATGGATATTCCACCAGCGAAACACCTGGCCCAAGGCTGTGTAGAAGTAACTGTGGACTCACCCGCTGCCAAGAATTTCCAGTTCAATGTATTTTTGTATGGGATTTTCCACGTTCACCATTCTCCCTGAGGGAAAAAAAATGCAAGATTCTCACTTTCAAGCAGAAATCCCAATTTCCAGGAGATATGAAAGGCGGCCCCACTGTCTGGGGCTCTGAACCCTTTGTGGTCAGCTGGGCAGCAACAACAACAAGAAGAGCAACAAGACAGACAGTTCTGCAGTCCAAATGGCCAGCAGAGAGACTGGTTTTGTCCAGTCCTTTGAAGACTTCTCTTGTCAGGAAATAAAGCCCAGGGAGATGCATTCCCAGGAGAGGAGGGCATCTTCTCTAGCTTGCAGCAGTTTGGCAAAAGAATGAATGCCTTTCCATCTGTAAACCAGAGCAGCTCCTGCTGTAACCCATTCCAAGGGGGCTTTCAGCATCAGGACCCTCACCCTGTATTTGCAGGCTGAGCTCCAAGACGCCCTTGCCCGTGGCCCATGGGAAGAAGCCCAGTGCTTCCCTTCACCCTGACAGCGCGCATCAGTCGCTGCCATTGGACTCGGCCTCTCAGCACTGCACACGTCTCCCCCACCTTCCCAACTGGGCACAGCGGGCAAGGGCAGCGAGGACAGCAGTGCTGCTCAGGCGCCACTGTGACACGCACAGCTGCCCAGAGGAGATGCTGTCCCTCTCAGGAGTCCAGGCCGTGCCATGCAGAAGCCGGCCCAGACGAGGGGCTGCTGCCTCGGGGCAGCTCGGCTCTGCAGCGGCCGGCCGGGCGGCAGCACGACTCTCCCAGCTAAGGAAGGCTCCAACCCCTGCAGTCACAGCAGCCCTCAGGGCCAGGGCACACAGCAAGGCTGCCAAAGGCCAAGCATGAGCACTGACAAGCAATGGCCACAAGCCACAGCCAGCCTGAGCCCCTGACAAGCTGCTGTCCCCATTCAGGACACAACGGGATTGGCTTTGGGATCAGACACACCGAGGTGTGGATCAATGCCCTTTTTTGTCTCAACAGGTGAAGGTAGACACAGAATGAAATGGGATCTTTTCTCAGCCCCACCAGGTCTTGATCGGAGGGCACAACACTGGCAGCTCTTATGGGCGAGAAGGAGATTAAATGGGTTGTGCTGCAGAATCACAAAGGGCTTGATATGTTTTCCTAGAGACTGATCTGAGCAGGGGTTGGGCCAATGGGAGAACTCAAGCAACTGGTCCAGCAACAATTCCTGCTTCTTTCTTCAGTAGAAAGAGAAGCCCAGGTAAACTTTAACCAGTCCAGGCTGTCCTCAGGGACAACAGGAACATGCAGAGTGCTCTCTCCCTGCCTCGAAGCAGAGCACTTCCTGTGGGGAGACCTAAAGTTCCCTGTGACACCAAACTGAGGAGGAACATATGGTACAGCTATGCTGGCACATGCACACAATTCACTGTCCCTCAGACAAGAAATAAATTAGATGTACTCAGTTGCTCCAGGAAATCCTCCTGTGGCTGAGCAGCATCTGTGTCAGTGCTGGACATGAAGAAATTGCACAGGCTCCACTTCTCAGGTAGGGGAACCAAGGCTCCTTGGTAGCTCTGAGAGTAGAAATGAGTTGGTGTCAGAAAAGTGAATGGCAGAGATTACCGCAAGTTCCCTTTTCAAATGCAAGCCTGTAAGAAGTTGCTCTTAGGCACATGCCACGCTCATAAACTGGATTTTTTTTGGATACCCGCTTCTGAAACCAAATGGTCAAAACCAGAAGTTAGTTTTAATTGAGTTCATAGCCCCCTTCATATTCCATTTTCATGGATTTTCTGAAGGATGATTGCAACAACGACCATTCCATTTCCTCCCAAGGATCCCTTTCCCCTCCAAAGACTACAGACACATTTGCAGATCCTTGTTCAAATGTTGTACCTCCTCCCACTGAGTCCACTTTTTCTCCACCTTTGACACACTCCCAACCTTCAGCATCTCTGCTTGGGACAGTTGCTGTGCCTCACGCCGACCTTGGGGCTCTTCATCACCAATCATTTGCTGGAAGCCTTTGCAGGCTGCCAGGTGAGATGTCAACCTTTCCACCTCAAGTCAAACAGAAGAACAAAACAGTCAGAGACTGCAGCTTGTCCTTGTCTGCCAAGGCTCATTGACTGTGAGGAAAGGGAACGAGCAGGAGAGGAGCAGATTCACCACAGGATACAGACAGCTTGTGGCTTGTGTTCAACATCTATCTGGGTGACTATGTTCACTTGCAAAAACACGTGTAGAAACAAGGAGAGCAGGAAGAGGCCAGCGGGAATGCATTCAGATGAGTGCTGGCAAAAGGGGAAAATGACTTGTGCCACTGTCCAGAGCAGCAGTTGGGATTCCGCACACCAGGAAGTTTCCTTCAAAGCAGCTGGGATAGACACTACAGCAGGATGGCACTGAGAGGCATCACCCCACCTCCCTGCTGCTCTGCAGAGGAAAGGCAAGAGAGGCAGAAACCAGCAGGCTACAGTGACTGCAGTGGCTATCGCTGTTTTACTCACTTGTTTTTTTAGAAAATCCTTCTCCTGAATCAGGTGATTAATTTCCTCGTCCACCATCTTCATTTCTTCCTCCAGCCTCTTCTCCCTTGCCTTGATCCTAGCCTCAGTTTCCTGCATCTCTGCCTGGAGATTTTCCTTGATGTCCTCTAAAAAACATGAGAGAGATGGCTTGATGAGTGGAGTGGCTGCCACTCTATCACTCACCCGGTTTTGTTGATCTCTTCTCTTCTGATGGAGTGTCATCTCCTCTTGAATGTTCCTCATGTCTTCCTGGTGCCTCCTCTTCACTGCCACGATGGCACCCTGAGCTTCAGGCAGCTCTGCTTGTGGCTCTGCCTTGATGCTCTGTACACACAAATGGAGAACAAGTGACTGGGAGCTGCCATCAGGCTCAGCTTTTCCCTCTTCCAGCCTCAAAATCACTCTCATTCAGCCACTTCTTTCTGATTCCCTGCCCACCTCTGCTTCCACTGTAAACTTCCTGTCCCAGTGCTGATCTCTGCAGATTACAAGGCTCTGGGCATTCAGTGCCTCTGGAACTCCTGTCCTCCTCCTCAGTCCCAAGAGCTGTGTTTTATGCCCCTCTTCCTTCCCATCACTCTGTCACCTGCTGAGTCAGGCTTACCTGGCCATTCTCCAGTGGCTCTTCCACGTGCTGCCCAAGCTGCTCTTCCTGCTCTCGCGCTGGGAACAGCTCTCCCTCAGTCTGGCACGGCACCTCTGACAAATCAATCTGCTCCTGCTCTTTCTCCAGAAGGACCTGCACAGAAAGCAAGAGAACATGAGCTTCAACTCCCCACACAACATTTGTGGGCCAAGACTCAAACACTGATGGGCTCACACATTCCCAAAGCACTGTGCTGCTGCTCTCCTGGCTTGTTCTCTGCCCTTGGGGAGACCCAGATTCCAAAGGGACACTGGCAGTACAATCAGGGTCCATCTGGGTCTGAATCCCCAAGAGACTCTTGGGCAGCTGACAGGAAATGTGTGGCATTTCTCAAGGGACTGCTGAGGGCCTCCCTCCCCTTCTCCTCTGTCCTCTTTGTCTTGCCATAGGGACTGACACTCAGCCCTGTCCCACAGCTCCATCCTGGCTCTGCAGGTGGTTTCCTGTGTGATTTCATCCCTTGTGAGAGACACTTGTGGAGTTCATGTTCTCTTCAGGCCTGCACCAGCATTCCTGCCTTTCTGACATCTACACTCTTGTTAGAAATCCTGGTCATTGAGGAGAAAAGGATGTGTGCAATTTGATCCTCTGATGGAGGTCAGAGAGCCCCTATGGCCACCTGAGTATATGCAAGAGGACCAAGGTGCTTATCCTCCCTCTTTTGTCAGCTGAGAATTCTGAGCGGCACTAACAGAGACCCTCAAAGGCACCCATCAGCAAATGAATTGACACACCCCTAGGGATGCCAATGAAGGAAACCATGTGTCATGTAATCCATGTATGACCAAAGTCTCCAAACTCCACCTAGAGCTTGAGATTGTTCCACTCCCTTAAGACCTGCAGCAGTTTGTTGGATAAAAAGAAGGTTTCACAGCAGAAGAGAGTGGAGGAGGAAAAGGGCTCTGAGGGGAAAAATCAACCATCTCTGCAGGGGGAATCATCTCTGCCTGCTCCGGATCAGTCAATGGAACCTGTCTCTCCTCCTCTCCTCAAAGGGATGCCTTTAGGTGACCTTTATACCACCAACTGCTTTGGAGCAGAGATGGGAAAATTCAAATGGAATATTTGATATCTAACAAATAGATGATAGATAGATAGATAGATAGATAGATAGATAGATAGATAGATAGATAGATAGACAGATAGATAGATAGATAATCACTATTATAAAAGCTTTTACCATACTTTCTGTCCCTACACACATCAACACTTAGTAGCCAGTGCCCCCATCAGCAGCAGTGCTGAACTTGCTCTCCTGTTGCTTCAATAAATCCCACTCTTGGGGAATCTGGATTGTGTTGGTCCTTTGCTGTCAGACCCAGAGCACTGCTCTGGGAACTGCAGTCTTTGTGCATCTGTGCTCAGACAAGTTCTTCTCTTGGACTCAACCACACTGATGGTGCTGAAGTGGCTGCAATCAGAAATGAAGCCCAGCCCCTCCCAGCCTCTCTGATCTCTCAGGACCAGCTGGATTGCAAGGGCATTGATTTCCTGCTCAATTCCCAAACACAACACTTATTGATCAACCATGGGCTGCCAAAAGGCATGGGCACTGTTCACCTGAAAGTGATGTGCAAGCCCTGCTGTCTGGCCTGGCACCAGAACAGCTCCTTCTGCCCCAACATCCCCACCCCAAACGATGTGTTCTCCTGCAAAAATACTGCATTTTCCAGAACTGCCATCTTCCAAATTCAAATTCTAACAGAGTCTCTTCCAGTGCTGCAAGTGGGCAGGAAGGCTTGAGCAAAAGCACCTTTAATGGCTGCAGAATGAGAAATTACACAGGGTTCTTCCTACTATCAAAGCAATAGACAAATAAACAAAGCAAAAGATGAAATTGTCACCCACTCCAGGGTCTAATCCTCTTGGCTGCAGGGAGGGGATGTTTGGCAGGAAAGTGGCCCAAGTGGTGAGCACTGTCATGTAGGGATTGATGGAAGTCTGCTTGAAGCAGACTTGAAGCACCACGGCACTGCCCAGCACAGGGGGACGCTCAGTGCCCTGCTCCTGCTGCCCCACTATTGCTGACACATGGCCAGCATGGCCCAGGCCTCCTTGGCCACCTGGGCCCATGCTGGCTCAGGTTCAGCTGCTGTTGAGCGACACCCCTGGGTGCTTTGGGCCCAGGCAGCTGCTCAGGCACCAAGTTGCACATTTGACTTTAAAGACACCATCCAGAATTTGGAGATGCCTTTCCTGTTCTTAGCAACACAAGACAGCACTCAAGGACTTGCGGCTTTATCCCAGCCTCCAGGCTCCAGGGGAGATTTCAAAGCTGCAGACTTCAGGAAAAAAAGTCTCAACAGACATATGTAGTCTCTGGTTTTGCCTCAGAAGAGGGGTTCAGAACTGCACAGTTTGTGTCTTTCACCACACAAGAGAAGAGTGGCCCCACATGGATCCATGGACAACAAAATCATCTCTTTGCAGCTTATCAAAAGCCAAAAGAGACGTAGGCTCAGAGCGCCTGTCAGCTCTGCTACTGACTGCTCTGCCTGAAGAGGCAAAACAACAACCTGGACACAAAGGCACCAAAATCCCTGATTTCCATGAGAAATTTCACATCCCCAGTGGGTCTCTGAAATACTCCCAGGTAAGCACACCCAAGAAGCTCATGGAGACAATCCATCCCAAAGTGCCTGTGTGGTCAGATCAACATCTTTTGTGCCTGCAGCTACTTGGCCAGTCTGTAGGGCACAGGACTCTCCAGACCCCAGTGTCCTCTCCAGAATGTGACATGGCTGAGCACAGTGTCTTTGAAATGCTCCCTCCTCTGGGCACAGGGAGCCTTCATGCTTCAGGCTGGCCCCTATCAGAATCCCAGTAATTGGGGGCCTAAACATGACAGATCAAAAGTCATTTTTCAGGTGTCATTGGCTGGGGTGACTTGCTAGGTGCTGGCAGGACTCCAGCACTCAGCAGCCTCAGCTGCCAACAGCAAGTGCTGGCTGCTCAGGAACTTGCAGCTCTGCCTTGCACTAAAGACAACACCAGCCAGAAGTGGCACTTACAGTCTCCGCATTTTCAGGCTGGGGTGTGACCACCGCTGGAGGCTTGTGGTCATTTTGCTCCTCTTTGGCCTCTTCTCCAGGAGCAGAGGGAGCCAAAGAGTCTGCTGTTGGTTCTGGGCTCTGTGGACAGATAGTAGTGTTAGGGACAGGCAGCTACCTATCCTTTATAACCTTACTTCTATTCTGTTCTATTTCTACAACCAGCTTGACTAAGGACAAATCATCCACTTTGATAGCAATTGGATTCTAAGTCACTCCAACTAAATGAAAATGGGTTAATCAACTGGACTGAAAATTGTCTGAATTAGATCTCCCACCCTGGCTACTATCAAGAAGCAGTGTTCTCTCTGCAAAACTGGTCTTCTGGTTCTTTTAAAGCACTGAAGTGGAAAATGAGGAAATAGCCAGCAATGCCTTTGCTATCACTGCTGCAGACATGGAAATGGATTTCCTTTCAGCCTACTCAGCTGGCCACCTACACTCTACTGCCACAGGCCAAGCTCCCAGCTTGCTCCACAATTCTCAAACAGCAGGAACATCAAAGGTTCCTTTCTCACTCACCTCAGGATGGGCACCTCTGAACACACGCCTCAGGTGACCTGCAGTGAGCAAGAGAAAATGAACCGAATGGGGTGAGAAAACTGCCCAGGCTGCTGAATCCCATAAAATAAGTGAACCCAAACAGAGGGTATTTTCCTCTGACAGCATCCCTCAGGGGACACCATTCTTTCACACATCCAACAAGGAACTGGGCAATATTCTTGCTTGTGCCTACACTTTGGCCGGTTTTGCCAGTAACTGAATACAAACTTGATCAAGAAAATGCAAAGTTTACACTTTAACACTCAACGTTCGTGTCCTGTCCAACAGATAAAGTAACTTTTGCTCTTTTCCATTTCAGGTACTTTTTTAAAGATTAAGTTACATGCAATAATTCTCATTAACTTGCTGGAAACAGTTGCCCAGAAAATCTTCCCCCAAATCCCCGAGTTGTAGCAGTTCAATTGTGCAGCACAGCAACAGCAGCTCCAGCGTTCAGGCGCACACACTCACTGCTTTGGAGTTTGCACTTCATTGCAAAGGGTATTGCTATTCTAGCACTCAGAAAAAAGTGAACTTAGTCAAATCCTTTCATGATAAAATTGAGAACAAGAGAAGCTTTCCCTCAATTGTGGGGAGAACCACAAAGTCTTAAGAAGGCCTTCTGAGAAGGTCTCTGCATTTTCAAAGCTTTCCTGCTTGACCCAGCAAACTGAGGAAAGGACAGACTCTGCTGCCACAGACTCTCCTGTGCACAGAATGGAACCCTTGCAAATGCTGCCTGCAGACCCCTGGCTACAGGTATCCCATTTTTTGCTAAACTTGTTGACAGGAGCTTTAGCAAAGCAGTGGCATCCTAATGGTCCTTCTGTTTCAAAATCAACCCAGTCAGTGAGAGAAAGCAGGAAGACCTCCAAAAGCCAGGTTAGGTTACACTCAGGGAAAACATCTACTTACATGCCAGATTAGTCAAGTAATATCCGGAATAAAAAAAGCTGTAAACAGTGCAAACTGCAGCAGCGAGTGGCTCCATCATTGGAGCACTGCTGTGCCAGTTTGCAGACTGTGCTCAAACAAAAGAAAGGACAAGGCTCCTGTCAGTGTGCAGCTGCCCACTGACAAACGCCTCAAGCAGGAGGATGCTCCTGCACTGAGCAAGCTCAAGAGCTGCTCTGACCCTGAGGCCTTCCGTGCACCAAGGCAACCTTCTGATGTCACCCTGACAATGATGGCAGCCATGCCCTGACATCACAAAGCAAGCCTTCTGCATTGGAATTTATGCAAATTTATGCAAAGCAACCCAACCTTCCTTCCAGCAAACACAAAATAGCCTGGGAAGTTCTCCTCTGTCACAAAGCTGCACAAACTCCCCTGCTGGAACAAACCCTTTTGTTCAAGGGATCCAAGAGTAAAAGCAAGAGTGGCCCAAGCAGCTACAGCCTGTTCCCCAACTGAGCACTCAGATGGGACCAAAGACAAGGCAACCAGACCAAGAGAATGGCCCAAAGCATTGCAAAGAACCAGGAAAAAAACAGTGTTGGCATAACAACTGAAATAATTCTTACCAAATCACTCCACATATTTACATATTTATTGGACATGCCCAGGGCTCCTGTGTACATATATCTCTGCCTTTATTCCCATTTGGAAGCAGTTGGAACTGGCAGGATCTGCCCACTTGCAGCAGCTGCTCCAGGCTGGGAACATGAGTGGCAGTGCTGATTTCCAGAGCCTTCTGTCCCCCAGGTGAAGCCAAGGCAGAAGCAGGTTGAAAAGTGCTGGCGCTGCTGCTGCTGCTCAGTGCCAGAGAGCTCTGGCTGGGCAGGGCACGGGGCCCACTGTGCTGTGGGCTCTTTCTCCTGCCAGATCTGGACACACCTGGGAACAAGTGATGATGACTTCTGGGAAAACCAAGGGGGTTTTGGGAGCTGCATTACTCCACACACACTCAGGCCACCTGCAGCACAGAGCTTTGGCCTTCAAAAAAAGTAAACCAGAGAGAAGCAGCTGGAAAATGTTTTCTTTTGACCTTTCTGTCCTGTTCAACAAAAATTGCCAAACTTAAAGTTACCAAGCAGGGCCAGTTCCCCATGGCCAGCTCAGGGTTCAAAAGGAGACATTACTTTATTTCAGTGCTGGGTGTGTAGAAAATCCCTTCCTGAAAAGCTGCACATGCTGCAGTCTCACCTACTAGCTTGTATCCATGGAACTAAGACATCTTCAGTACTTTGCTGAAACTCTCGAGGCTAACCATTTCCCCAGATTTTCTGATGTATTTAAATCACAACTCAGAATTTATTGACATGAGAGGAGGGGTATCCTGAGGCTCTGTAGTCATTGTCAAAGGTTCAGTTCCAGGGTCTTCATTTCTTCATGCAGGAACAGGAATGACACAGCACCAATATGAGGATCAGATCATTTGTTTATTCTCTAAGCTTGGTTACATTTATACTGTATACAGATCTATTCATACAAGTATCTCCTCTACAATTGGCTGCACACATCCTTGTAAGCATTTCTATTGGATAATTACATTTGTGTATATGGGACCACAACTTGTGTGTTTACCTTCTCTATCTCTCATCTTGTTTGGCTCTTCCTTTGTGTTCTTTTGCTCACCATGACTGTTCCTTCCCGGTCTGATAACCTTGCCCACGTTCTTAACTCTTTCTCTTTATGGTCAAATTTGTTCTAACGCAGCTCAGGGTCCTATATCTCCCCTTCTTTTCGTTAAACTTGGAGGAACTAAATGGTGCAACATTTGTTGAAGGCATTGTAACAAACAAGGAAGAATCAGCAGAAATTTGAGAAATACAATCTGTAACATTACTGCCCTATTGACAGAGGTCTGCCACCAACCCCTTAAACCCAAACTAGCAAGCCAGTCTGAAAAAGGATCATGTCTTTCGCTAATAGGCTTCATGTTTTCATGTCATCCGGCCAATTGTTTATGAATATTTTGGGAGTGCTCAGATAAATTAAAACAACACATTCCTTCAAAATCTTCACACCCGTGTCCATGTGCTAATAACAAAAAATCTATAGCTGCATGATTCTGCAGGGTGACATGCCTAATACTATCAACATCAGTTAGCAACTCACTCAACACTTTCTTAGTCAGTTTCAACTATTTTTCTCCCCAAAGGCAAGACAAGCTTTATTTTTCACATTCATTGCAGCCTTTCCCCCTGATAAATGAAAAGATGTTGATATGAGAGTTGCCAATGATGGTAATTGCACATTAACATTACAAGTCTCATTAAAATTCCAAATGGGTTGATGTGATCTTTGATGATGACTTTGACTGGCATTCAATAAATTCCTCATGTCGAGGGCAAATAATGTTAGTGGACCAAGAGACCATGGTCCACTGTGATGGTTTGGCATTTAAAAAAAAAAAAAAGTAGAAAACATGGAAGTGAAGGCTTTGAGAGAGGCTGCTGGGAGTACAAAGGACCAATAGCCTCATTTTAGTACTGAATGGGGATGGGAGGTGCTGAGGTTATGCATACTTATTGTATGTGAGATTTTGGGAAATAGAGGGAAGAGAACCTTGTTTGAGGTGGTCACACCTTTTGGGGATGATTCCGACGCTGCCCACCGGCGAATAAATATACCACTTTCTAACTTTTATTAGTTAGAGGGTCTTTGTCCGTGGTCATATTGGTTTTTCATGACTCACCTGCACTTTGTTACTAGGAAATATCAGCAAAATACTTCCAGATAGATCACATAGTATGGGAACTGACAGTGGTCAAATAAGAGATTTTTAGGCTTCAGGCATTAGCTTGAGCCTGTGTGAAACTAAGTCACACGACTGTCCAATATTGGTGATGTGTTAGTTTAATGACCAATGAGAGTTTTACCTCTTGGACCTTCTCAGAGCTGTCTATAAAAGAAGATCAGGAATAATAAAAGGTGCTCTCTTGTTCAACCCAGCTGGAGAGTCTGTGTCATGCTTCTGCCATTCTTGATATAGTGTGACAACACAGATCTGTAGGAAAAAAAGGTTTGTATAACACCGAAAATGTAAAATCCCAGAAAAGCTGCTAAGTACATGAGAAGTGCCCTAGAGACCTCACAGTAAGTCTTCATAACAATACTTAATTAAAAAGCAAGCAACAGTAAGACACAAGCCCCATAAACACTGCCAACAATATTCAACCCCTTCCCTTTCCTTCCCTTTTCTCTACTTTAAAAGAGAAATAAAAAAATAAAATAAAAAATAAATAATAAATAAAAAGAGAAAATTGAACACAAAGTGAAACCTTAAAGAATGGCATAGCTTAGCCTCTGGAGCCAGCTGACTTATTGAAAAAGAGGTTTTTTCCTTCCTAAAAACACAATTATTTCTGGGGAGAAAGGCCACATAAGCTCACTTGCATTAAAATTACTCAGAAAAGAACAACTCTTCCTTCACACAAATACTGACATGTTTTGTAATAGGTATTTCTATTGTGTTTCTAAATAAAAATGTCATGATCCAAAAGTTACAATTAAACAAACAAAAAAAAATCCGACATTGGTATTCTTTCAAATAAGCACATAATTTGAAGATGGCATTTCTGCAGAAAGTGTATTTTGGCCCTGGACTGTGGTAAAACAAAGACTTGCTTTATGATGGTAAATGACTACATTCTGGGAATTTCTTCATCAGTAAGATGGATTTATTATCTTTTAATTAGCTCCCTGTGGCTAGCATCAGATAGTCCTTTCAGAATGCCCTGCAGAGAAAGTGGAGCTGAGAGACTTGATGCACGCTCCAGTCACATCTAAATACCTGCAGCAACTCCATCAAACTGAGCAGTGGACAAGCCACTGTTAATGGTATTCATTTGTAAACATTCAAACCCTTGCAGGGGGATGAATATCGGTCCTTTTTAACAAGACTGCAGTGTGAACAAATGTCACTGAACTCAGAAGAGGCAGCTGGTGACTTGGGACACTCACCCTCTCATTCGCATTGTGGAAGTTCAAGATCAGGGCTTCAACATTCTCTCAACATTCTCATTGCATTCAACAACAACTCATACAAGAGCACACAAAACTCTGTCCAAGGTAATCCTTCCAGGGGAACGTTTGGCTCTTTGGCAAGCACATGGCCGTCTGCCATTCTCTGGTGTAAGTTTAGGAGGATGGGCAGCTCACTCTGGAACACAAAGAAAAATTAATTGCTGCATCTGGGCAATGTTAAAATCAAAAGAGATGCATCGTATGTGTGGTAGCTGGGCTGGATGTGGCTGAAAACAAGCCTGCAAAGTTCATTCTCACAGCTTTGCAAAATTCCCCAATTCATTTCTAACGCTTGCAGTTCTAATATTGCATAATATAGCAGCAGAGTAAGAAAACATTTCATAAAATTTATCTAATTACACACAGTAGGTAAATAAAAGAGGTGAATAAATCCCAGTCCTGCAGGGGCCACAACCATGACCCGGCACAGATAAAAATCTCTATGCTCTTGGTGGATGCAGTTCATTCAGCCATGCTAATACTTTCAGGTGCATTCAAACTGTGCCTAAACACCTGCACAGCACACAGAAAATTGTCCAGTTGGCTTGGCAGCACAACCCACTCTAAATTATTTTAAGAATTTGTTTTGCGTGGTTATATATGATTGGATAGCTGGCCAAAATAGGCCTACAGTTCCATCAGTCCAACTCCCCAAGCCATGCCTCATTTATTTACAGTGAATTAATCAGTGGCGCAATAAACTGGATCAAGTTATAAATAAATTTAAGCAACAGCAGCATGCAGTAGAAATCCAATTCTTCATACTTTTAGCACATACAAGCAACTTTGAAACTTTATTAAGATAATAGAAAGCTGTATCTCAAATGCCATGAAGATAAAGGATGTAAACCATTGTATCAGTACAGTCATAAATCAATATAAGATTATCAGACTGGAGTGGAAAGAACATATTCAAAGGTCATAAAAGTGGTAGAAAATATGAAAAAATACTGAATTTGTCAGGAAAGCAGGAAGGGAAAATGAAGGGAAGAGAACACCCTGACATTTTCACACAATTTTAGGATGAGTATAGCAAAGACCAACAGCAATATATTAAATGTCTTCTGTGCTTAGTTTCTGCTACAGTCTTCTGCTTTTTTCATTTTGGGAAGCAAAATCAAAGCTGTCTCAATGGAGTAAACAGGATCACATACAGGCACTCCCACTTCCCAAAGAAATACAAATACCTTTTTGAAAAATGCAAAGCCATCCAAGGCAATAAATATCTAATCTCATAAGGGAACCACTAATACAACTCATCCAAAAATGAATATATTTATTACCTGCCCAGGACAGTCCTGTAATCTGAAATCCTTTGAGGAAAATAATTAAAACAACCAGCTGTATGAATATGACAGTGAGACAATCCTTGGGCTTTTCTACCTTTCAATAGCATAACATTAATTCTGAGTACACCATTAAATACTCTTAAATACTGTTTCCATTTCCAGAAATCTTTCTCATGAATGGAATTCTTGCCATGCATAACATATATTTTATGAAGAATTAGAAATAAAAAGGAAAAATCTTTCCACAACAACAACTAGCAAGCACTTAAGGTTTCTAGATGAACATTTTCAGCTTGTTATTTTGTTTAGTAGTTAGAACTAGCAATCATCACTGTCTGACAGGGCAGATAGTTGCTTTTCTCTCTTTGAACTCCTTTTGCGCCTGATGAAATTACTTTTCCAGGCTAACTAGAAAATGTCTTTTAATACATTAATGCTTGCATGGAAGAAGTTGTTATTCTCCTGAAAGAAAAAAGAAGATTCAGTTTATTATTTACGTTTCCTCACCACTGGGCCTTCATAGAGTGACTATGCTACCCTGTGGCTTCCCTGGGGGGGGGGGGGGGAAGATAAATTTGTTACTAAAACACAAGAAAGTGAAAGTTATCTGTTGTATCCTTTACAAACTAAAAAACAACCGCACCAAAAAAAAAAAAAAAAGAAACCAAAAAAAAACCAAACAAAAACGGGCAGAAAACCAGTAAGTCGGGTTTGGGGAAAAACAAAGGTAAAAAGAAATTGCTAGAAGAAATACCCCAAGATAGCCCTTTGGGAGCTAATTGGGATATTACCCCAAGTACAAGGAAAAAGGATAGAGGAAAGATGATTAATTTTTGCATGATCGAATGGGCAAACAAGGAAGTAAGATCTGACCACGTTTGTTGGCCTAGATATGGTTCTTTTGAAACTTGGATTTGTCAGGCTTTAAACGTCTTTGTAAATTCAAAAGAACCGTTTAATGCAGAGGAGAAAGAATATGCAGCATGCTGGATATTGGGGGACACAAACTCTGAGAGAGTAAAAATTCTAGAAATATCAGAATTCTCAAAGACAAAACAAGAAGAAAAAAGGAAAGAGAAAAGCTGGGACCCTTTAGAAGTGTTACCCCCTCCTCTCCTGCTTGGCCCCCCGCCTGCTGCAGATGTCCCGCTGGGGGTCCCGCCTGCCCCGGCTGCAGCCGCGTGGCTCGCACTGGGCACCCCGCCGGCCCTGCCGGGCGTTCCATCTGCCCCGGCCCCGGCTGCTTTGCCCGCACTGGGCACCCCCGCTGTCCCACCCCCGGCCACTTTTCCCGCAGCTGCCCCGGCCATCCCGGCCCCGGTGGCTGTGTCCGTGCCGGCTGCGCTGGGCACCGCTGCTCCTGCCCCAGGAGACACGTGCAGACTGTCCACGCCCCGCTTTGCTTCCCGCCGAGAGACTCCGCTCTCTCGGTGGTTCCGCTACCAGTTCCTGCCTACGGCCCCCCCTTGGAGGACTCAGCGGCGGGACGGATCCCTGCCTTCACCATCCCATCAACCTCTGCCATGGACGCAGCGGTCCTAAAGAATTTCTCCCTTAACGGAGAGGTACCATAGCAAAATACAGGAAACTTAGTTCAAAAGCGGGTTTCCCCTGACTCCTCCCCAAAACAATACAGAAAGGCTACTAGTTTATTCCCATGACGAGAAATCCCAATGGGAGGGGGAAATACGGGATTTGTAAATGCCCCTTTGACTTCCTCAGAAGTCAGAGATTTTTAAAAGGAGCTAAAGGGGCTACTAGAAGATCCTAGAAGTACAGCAGAGCAATTGGAGCAATTTTTAGGTCCCAACATATTTACTTGGGAAGAAATGGAATCAATAATGAAAATTTTATTTTCCCAAGAGGAGAGACAGATGATTAGGGTCGCTGGCTTGAAAATATGGGAAAAGAAAAACCAGCAAGGACCACCAGGGGACCAGAAAATGCCAATGGTACCTCCCAATTGGAATCAAAATGATGAGGCAGGACGAAGAAATAGGAATGATTATCGTAATCTGATAATCAAAGGAATAAAAGAGGCAGCACCTCGAGGGCAAAATGCAAAAAAAGCATTTGAAGGACAACAAGGAAAGGAGGAGACCCCAACTGAATGGTTAGAAAGACTCCGGAGGGATATGAAACAATATTCTGGGATAGATCCTGAGACAATAGCAGGGCAAACCCTTTTAGGAGGTAATTTTGTCACCCATGCCTGGCCAGACATTAGGAAAAAACTGGAAAAAATAGAAAACTGGCATGACAAACCTTTAAATGATTTCTTCAAAGAAGCTCAAAAGGTTTATGTAAGACGAGATGAAGAAAAAGCTAAAGAAGAAGCAAAAATCCTGGTAGCAGCTATGGGAGAAAGTAGTTTCCAGAGAAATTTGGAAATTTGGAGCCTCTAAATACTACCCCTAGGCATCCAGGGTTTAGGGGCAGGGAAAAGGAAAAACACAAAACCTCAGTACAAATAGAATCCCAAGAGCGCTTTAAGAACACCTGTTATCACTGTGGGGTGAAAGGGCACTACAGGAGAGAACGTCCTCACCTATTGAAGGACCAGAAAATTTTCCAAGAAATAGGCCCAGAAGAAGAATAGGGGAGTCATAGGCTCTATTTTCTTGGGGACAAATACCATCTGGAGCCTGTGATAACCTTAAAAGTAGGTCCCCAGGAGGAAGAATTGGAGTTTGTTGTTGACACGGGGGCAGAGAGGACCTGTCTATTACGGATTCCAACAGGTTGTGATGTAAGTAAAGAGACTGTAAAAGTAACAGGGGCAAAAGGAGAATGTTTCACAGGTCCAGTCATCAAAGATGTGGTGATTGAGGGAGAAACTAAAATTTGGATGGGGAATGTTTTGTTAGTCCCTGGAGCAGGTAGCAACTTACTGGGGAGGGATTTACAAGTGAAGCTAGGAATAGGAGTTATACCTGAAGAAGGGAAAATGACTGCCAAAGTTCTAAAATTGAACCTAGAGGATGAAGATAAAATAAACAAAGAAGTTTACTGGGCTGGGGAAGGAAATAGGGGAGGACTGGATATTGACCCCATAAGGGTCACAACTGAGAGAGAAGAATGCCCCATACGTGTGCATCAGTATCCCATATGCTTAGAAGGAGGAGAAGGTTTAAAAGCAGTGATAGAAGGACTAATAAAAGATGGGACATTAGAACCTTGTATGTCCCCTCATAATACCCCTATTCTCCCCGTAAAGAAACCTGATGGGAATTACAGATGAGTACAAGACTTACGGGAAGTTAACAAAAGAACTCGGACCCGTTACCCAGTAGTTCCAAATCCTTATACCCTCCTAAGCAAAGTTCCACCCCAGCACCAGTGGTTCAGTGTGGTAGATCTTAAAGATGCTTTTTGGGCTTGTCCATTAGCTGAGGAAAGCCAAAATATCTTTGCTTTTGAATGGCAGGATCCCACTACTGGGAGAAAGCAACTGAGATGGACAAAATTGCCACAGGGGTTTACTGAATCTCCAAACCTATTTGGGCAAGCTTTAGAAACAGTATTACAAACTTTCCCCACTCCTCCAGGAATACAAATTATCCAATATGTTGATGATCTTTTGTTATCAGGGGAAGCTGAAGGTGAAGTTAAAGAGGCTACTATAAAACTTCGGAATTTCCTTGGGGAAAAAGGACTAAGAGTATCAAAAGGTAAATTGCAATTTGTAGAAACAGAAGTAAAATACCTCGGACATTTAATAAGCAAGGGTAGCCGAAAGCTAAACCCTGAGAGGATGGCAGGAATTCTATCTCTCCTCCCGCCCCTCCCTTCAAAAAGGGAGATTAGGAAATTGCTTGGATTATTGGGGTATTGTAGATTATGGATCGAAGGCTATACACAAGCAGTAAAATTTTGATATGGGAAATTGGTAGAAGGTGAAGAAGTAAAGTGGACCCACGAAGATGATAGCAAATTAGAAGAATTAAAGTTAAAACTAGCCTCAGTATCAGCTTTAAGCTTGCCATCATTAGAAAAACCCTTTTATCTCTACGTGAATGTGGAAAGTGGAGTAGCTCATGGAGTTTTAGCCCAGGAGTGGGGGGGAGTAAAAAACCCAGTAGCATATTTGTCAAAAATGCTGGACCCAGTGAGTCATGGCTGGCCAGTATGTATTCAATCTGGAGCAGCTACTGCAATCCTAGTAGAAGAGAGCCGTAAACTTACTTTTGGAAGCAAACTAATTGTGTACACACCTCATGCAGTCCGAAATGTGCTAAACCAGAAAGCTGAGAAATGGTTCTCAGATTCTAGAATGTTAAAATCTGAAGCAATCCTAATAGACAGCCATGATTTGACACTAGAAGTAAGTAAAAGTTTAAACCCAGCTCAATTTTTGTATGGAGAACCAAAAAGTGACTTAACTCCTAATTGTTTGGAAATGATCCAATATCAGACTAAGGTTCGGGAAGATCTTGAAGAACAAGCTCTCTCAGAAGGGGAAATAATAAATGTAGATGGCTCTTCCAGATGTTTACATGGGAAAAGGATGTCAGGTTATGCAGTAGTTGATGGGAGAAACATGCAAACTGTCGAGAAAGGAAAATTACCCTCAAATTGGTCAGCTCAAACTTGTGAATTATATGCTCTAAAAAGAGCATTAGAACATTTAGCACATAAAAAGGGACCCATCTACACTGATTCAAGGTATGTCTTTGGAGTGGTACATACTTTTGGAAAAATCTGGGAGGAAAGAGGATTACTAAATTCAAAGGGAAAAGGACTGATACATGAAGGAGTCATTTTAGAAGTTTTAGAAGCATTAAAACTGCCTGAAGAGATAGCAGTAGTACATGTTAGGGGTCACCAAAAAGGAATGACCTCAGAAATAAGAGGAAATAATTTGGCAGATCAAGAAGCTAAAGATGCAGCAGAACATGGGATCAAAAGAGTTCTGTTAATTCTAAGTCCGGACATGGAAAAATGGACAATTCCCAAATTCAGTGAAGCAGAAGAAAAGCAGTTAAACAAGATAGGGGGAAAACAGGATGAGTGTGGAAACTGGAGGCTCCCTGATGGAAGACAGTTACTTAATAAGTCACTCACTAGAAAAATACTAGAAGATATGCATCAAAAAACTCATTGGGGCACTCAAGCTTTGTGTGATCACTTTTTAAGGAATTACGGGTGTGTTGGGATTTTTGGAGTGGCAAAACAAGTAACTGAGAGATGCATAACTTGCCAGAAAGTAAATAAAAAGGTAATGAGACAAACGACATTTGGAGGTGGTGAGTTAGCCCTCCGACCATTTCAAAGTATCCAAGCTGACTTCACTGAACTTCCCCAGGTACAAAGATGGAAATTTTTATTAGTCATAAGAGATCATCTAACCCATTGGGTGGAAGCAATTCCTACTGTCAAGGCCACAGCCAATGTGGTGTGTAAAACCCTTTTAGAACAAATCATTCCCAGATACGGGATGGTTAATAGAATAGACTCAGACAGAGGAACACATTTCACATCAAAAGTCTTGCAGCAAATAACTCAAGCCTTAGGAATAAAATGGGAACTACATACCCCATGGCATCCCCAGAGTTCAGGTTGGGTAGAAAGAATGAATCAAACTCTAAAGAGAACTATAACAAAATTAATCATCGAAACACAAATGTCATGGGTAAAATGCCTACCTCTAGCTTTACTGAGGGTTCGAACACAACCTCGATCAGATTTAGGAATGTCACCCTATGAGATGATGTTTGGGTTACCCTTTCTGACCACCCAACATGAAACTGCTACCTATGAAGTCGGGGAGACAAGTATCAAAGAATATGTGAAAACAATTGCAAAAACACTTGAAAATTTGTGGCTAAAAGGGATAATTCCTCAAACCACACCTTTAGAATTTAAAATTCATGATATCCAACCAGGGGAATGGGTATTGGTAAAAACATGGAAAGAACAACCCTTAACTCCACAATGGGAAGGTCCTTTTCAGGTACTGCTGACAACGGAGGCTGCAATCCGGACCAGGGAACGAGGGTGGATCCACGCCAGCAGAATCAGAGGACCTGTGAAGAAACCTGAGGAGTGGACTGTAACTTCTGAACCGGGGGATACCAAATTGACTCTAAAGCGGGGACTGGGTGGTAATGAACTGGGAAAATCCACATGATCCAAGGAATGTACAGAGAATAGCACCTACCTGAGAAGGAAGACCAAGCTTATACCAGTGGTTTCAAGTGCTGCCTGGACAAGCCTTAAAACATCTCAGATACCCACCTTGGGAAGGAATACTGCCACCTCAAACAGGGGGATCCGGACTGTTTCAAATTGAGAAATTCCCAAGTTCTGCCTCTTGCCTGTGACTTATACAAAGAGGAGGGAGAATTACAACTCCCATCAGTGCCATACCATATACCCTGTCTCAAACATCCTAGTACAAGACATGCTAGCTGGGTTAAATGTAAGTGTTTAAATTGTAAGGAAAATTGGTATTGTAGTACACACAATTGTCGTTCTCTTTGCATGAAATGTAGAGTGCTAAATCGTTCCTCTCTCCAGACTGAATTAAGAATAACTGAAATAATAACTTTGCTTTGTGGCTGGGAATTATTAGTGCCTGTTGAGTGGGAAATACCTGAGGAACAGTGGGAAATTACAATTAAGAAGTGCCAAAAGCTATTTGCCTGGAAACTGACAAAAAGGAGTTGATAAGGAAATAGAGGGCAAGAGCGGCTTGGCCGCTGTAGTCGCCACCAAGAAGATACTATACACCTGCTATGGGTAGCAACCCCATAGGCATGGGAGGTGGGAATACAAGCCATACCGGACCTCTGTTATGTAATTTCTCTTTCCTTGCCTCCTTTGGGCTCAATTCTCTATGGATATAACTTTTCTCTAGTCTCTCAGCCTCCTTTGGGCTGAATTCTCTGTGGATACTCCCTCGTGGGGAGTTCCACTTACCTCAGTCTTTATGATTGGAAGAAAACTCCTGAGCTCGTTAGAATCTTGTTTCTCGTGTTTATTAACAGGTGGTCACAAAACTTAACAGCTCTCTCCAGGCTGGTTACAAGGTTAATCTTTGCAATTTGGAACATTTCTTTCTTCTGATGGTACAAACAAGGCTTTGTGGCACACTTTGTGTCTGATACACAAAATGGCCCCGAACTATGCAGTTCTTTTATCTTTAGACCTATTTTTACCCTATTAACAAGAGACATGTATATTATTTTTCTTAATGACCCAATGACCCATCACCTCTGTGATGCACTGCGGCATTTTCTATCCAATCACTTACTATTACCCAAAAACCTCTAGGAGAAGAAGATGAAGAAGAAAGAAGAAAGGACAAGGGACAACACCCTAAATCCTCCATCTTGTCTCCTGTTCTCTAAACTATTTTTTTCACCCAGTGATTTAAGAAACTTTCTAATCTACACACCTACCTTTCTTATCTAACTTTAGCATTTGTTTTCATGTATCACTATGAAAACATGCTCATGAATTTCATATTATATGAAATTCAGTGTTTTCTTGAATCTTAGAACTAAATATTAAAAACAAGGGCACACAGTCTGTATCTCAGACTCCAACATGTTACTCCTTTTTTTCACTCATTTTTTGTCTTTTCTCTTTTGGAATACCAGCAAACACGTGCCATAAATGCTACCGAAAGCTGTATATGCAAAGACTCCGAGGTTCCTTTTTTGTCACTCATACCCGTAGCAACAGTCACTGTTATAACCCATCCAAACTAGGTCACTGTATGCATAATGGGAAAAAATATTGGGTTACAGAAAATTTGGGAGCAAGTGGTAATAGGTTAGGAAGTGAATGTCCAAAAGGGGAGAGATGGATTTGTTTTACACATATTATTGGGAGCAAAACCCAAGATTTAGGAAAAGAACAACTGATAAACAAAAAGGCAAAACCAGCACAGCAATCTAATCCTGTGTCAGTTTCACTTCAAGATTTGTATACAAAACTGGAACAACAATTAGAAAAAGAAATAGATATCTCAAGACTGGGAAAAAACCAGTTTGTGGAGTTGGGAGAGAGAATCAGTAAGGAACTTAGCATCACTAACTGTTGGGTATGTGGAGGGGCTTTGACCCTTCAGAAGAATGGCCATGGAAAGGCAGCAGTTTAGGTCCAATTGAACTCCTAAAATGGAACCAGACAATTACAAAGAGAGAAAACCGTCCTGAAGGGTGGATTTTAAGCTCAACAGTGATAGGAGAAGAATGTCTCTGGCACACAGGGAGGAATTTCCTTAATGAAGTAGGAACTACTCCCTGTAAGAGATATAAAGTTAGTAATGGAACTTCCACGTGGTGGATCCCAGATGAACCAACTTGGTACTGGGCTCCCAGAAAAACAAAGGAAGGAGATTGCATATATAATAATGAAACTAAACTGTTTCAATGTAAGGATAAAGGCAAGAATCCTTACTTTAGTATACCTGAAATCTCCAAGCTCTGGGAGAACTTAAATCAACAGAAAATTGATTTTTGGAAAGCACCAGATGGCTTATTTTGGATATGTGGAAAAAGAGCATAGCCAAAACTCCCCCCACGATGGAAAGGGAGTTGTACTTTGGGAATTATACAGCCAGGATTTTTTCTTCTGCCAGGACCAAATGGAGACAAACTAGGAGTGCCAGTACATGAGGACCTAAAAAGAAGCAAAAGGGAGGAGATTGGAGGATTTCAAAAATGGGGAGATGAAGAATGGCCCCCTGAGCGCATATTGGAAACCTATGGGCCAGCCACCTGGGCACAAGATGGGAGTTGGGGATACCCAACCCCAATTTATATGCTAAATCGCATCATCAGACTCCAGGCAGTAGTAGAAGTAATAACAAATGAAACTGCTCAGGTAATAGAATTAATATCCACTCAGCAACATCAAGCCAGAGCTGCAATATATCAGAACAGGTTAGCTTTAGACTGTTTGTTAGCTGAAGAAGGGGGTGTTTGTGGGAAATTTAATACATCAGATTGTTGTTTAAAAATAGATGACAAGGGGGATGCCGTTCTGGATATAGTCAATGGTATCAGAAAAATAGCACATGTACCAGTTCAAAAATGGGACCCAATGCTAAAAAGCAGTTGGTGGGATAATCTATTGGGAATAGAATGGTGGAAAAAGTTAGGCTTCTTCCTTTTGTGTGCTACAACTGGCTTGATATTTCTTCCTTGTTTAATCCCCTGCTTTATTCAGCTAATCACCAGAGTAGTTCAGAGTATGCAAGTGATAACAATGCCTATAGATCCAAACTTGACTACATCTAGAGCGGCACAAAAAATTATGGTGTTAAAGAGACAGAACAACATAGAAGATCCTCTTGAAGAAGCAAGATTAATTTGGGAAAAAAATGAGCACATAATAAAGGCTAGAAGACAAGAAATATTGCTCAAGCCAAATGATTCATGAAAAGAAAAAGGGGGGTTTTGTTATAGATACATTTTATATTGTTGGCTTTTTGCAAATATTAAAATGAATGTTATGTGTATAAAAATGAGGAATTCTGTTGTAATAATATAGTTTTCTTTATTTCTGTTATTGATGAAATTTAGAAGTAGCAGTATAATGCATATATGTTAGGTTATGGCATAGTATTAATAGTATAAAATAAAAACTGCCTTTGTTTGTATAACCCAAAGACTGAGGAAAAAAAAAAAATAGCTAGAGACTCATGCCTTTGTAAACTATCTTACCCAGATGAAGACAGCAGTGACCAGAACTCTGGGGGGAGGAATTTATTGCATTCCTGATATCAGATGTAATAAATTAATCTGTAAATAAGAATTCGTAAAGGTATAAATAAGATATGTATGTGTTGAAATAATATAAAATCCAAAAGTGTACAAAAACCCTTTCTCCAAGTCTGGCCGGGAGTTTCCTCCAAAGGCAACGGATTGCAGCCAACACCCAGATAACGAACATTAGCTCGGAAAATAGACAGGACGAGGGCCATCAGGAAAACAAAAGAACTAGCTCAGAGGAGACACCCATCTCCGGACCTGACCAACGTCCCTGCAGATCTCTGTTGGGAAACAATCAAGGTCGACAAAAAACAAGCCTCAGAAAAAGTAGCCCTCACTAGACCTGAACGCCCCACCTGTCAAACCAGTGTTGGAGATGCAATCAACTGAAACAAAAGGAAAGACTCTGCCGAGATACCCATCGGCACCAATCCCGGATCACACCACTTTCGCCTTGATAACCCAAATTGAAATACATACAGAGTCTCTTTACATATGAGGAGACTCTGTCCGGACACTGGTTAGGTCTATTTTTCCATGCCAGGAAATCCATTCACCGGACAATCAAGAACACTTGGTGAATGGAGCCTGCTTGGAATTTTAGCCTGAGGACTTAAAATCCCTATAAAACCCCAGGCCTGAGAACACTCAGACGTGGATTTGGGAACCCTGCACCTCCGGTGTAGACCCTGTCCACCCAGCGCTGCGCTGACCATTTTTATTGTGCTTTTTTCTCGTTGTTTGTTCTTTGTTGTTTATTAATAAATTTCTCTTTTTGATTTTATCCCAAAATTGCCTTTGCATTTATAACATCAGAGAATGTAAATCTCAATGGCGCCAAGAGGATTGATCTATTGGGAAGGGGGCAAGAGAAAACTAAACAGAAGAACACCAAAGATCCTAAGAAGAATGTATGAATAGGTATGAGAATTTATGGATATGTAGTAGGATTCTGTTTTTAAGGGACAATCCTTTGTTAGTAAGGTGTGCTCTCTTGGCTGAATGCAGAGACACCCGGCCGTATCTGTATACTTTATTTTTTTCTCCTAATTGTTTTTTTTATTAAACTTCTAAATTCTATAAAAATTATGTGAACCTCATTTTTCACATTATCCCATTTGTAAACCTTGTACCCCTTGTTTACTCCGATGGTTATTAGTAATGTTAATTACTTACTGGTTTCTGAAGTGTTTTAAAGGGTCTTATGATACACTCCTCTAGCCCTTTCCCTTACTTCCTTGCTGCTATGTAACAAAGCTGCTCCCATGGGGACCGGGCCACACTAACAAAAGATACCCATTAGAAAGGTATGCCACAGAAACTGCGCCCAGGGATGCTGTGCCACACTAGAACAAAGAAAGTCCCATGAAGCTGTGCAACCGAGTAATATGCAAACTAAGGCGTGCAGGACACCAAAACAATGAGCTAGCAGAGGAATAAAAGGACAAGAAAACATATTCTAGCAAGCTATGATGAAAGATCATCTCCCTGCATCACCTAAGCCTGCTTAGAAACCATCTTCCTGCATCACCATGACCTCAAGAGGATTGGAAGGGACTGACCTCCCCCCTAGACAATGAAGCAGAACAACAGGCCTCCCGGCTACTGTCATGAGGACGGAAGCCCCAGCTCTGCAGAGTGGTTTGCAAAGCTGAATTGTGCCTCTTCATTGGAGCTGCCAGAGTGGGAATGGCCGTGGTGCAAGCAACCCCCTGGGCCCCCCAGCCCAAGAGGTGAATCCTAATAAAGGCATCAAACAGGAGTCTTGTTTCCTGGCCAATTTCTTTCACTTGCATAAAGCAACATCCATTCAGGGTGCAGCACGTTAGCTTTGATGTCAATGCTGACAGAATTGCTGCCCCTTCCTGCTGCTGCTGACTCCGAACAACAAGAAATGTGCCACTTCTGCCAAAGACAGGCAGAGATGACCAGAAAAAAAACAGCGAGTCTGTTGAAAAGGAGGCCAAAAGAATGTTTTCTAACATCCCCTTTTCATTCGATCCCCAGCGAAGACGGAAGGCAATGAAGACATCCTTTCCCTCTGTCACCAACAGTGACGCAGGCACGGGATACAGTGTGGGGCTAGAGCTTGCCAGTGCTCCCAGAGCCCTCTCCAGGGCCTTCCCCTGCCGGGCCGTGTCCGGCCAGCCCCCGGAGCCACCGCGCTGTGCCCGCAGCCCCGGCTCTGACGCGCTCGTCCCCGCCGAGTCTGGCCCGTGCCGGGGCCGCGCCGGGCGCGTGCGGGGCTGAGCGCAGCGCCCCCATCAGGCCGCGCGCCGCCGGCGCAGCCGAGGCCGTTGCGGCGAACAGTCGGAGACAGGTCGGGACCATGGCGGAAGTGCCGCTGCCCGCCGGGCTCAACGCCAAAAGCTTCCCCGCCAAGCTGTGGCTCCTTGTGAATAGCCCCCGTGTCCTCTCCGCACGCTGGGACAGCCAAGCCCAGGGGCTGCTCATTGACCGCTCCCTCTTCGAGCGGGAGCTGCTCAGGCCGGGCGGCGACCAGGGGCCAGCCCCGCACACCTTCAGAGCCACCCAGTTCCGCAGCTTCGTCCGCCAGCTCTACCGCTACGGTTTCTGCAAGGTGCCGGGCCGGGCTGGCGCGGCTGCGCCGGGTGGTGCTGGGGCCTGGCTCCACTACACAAACCCCTGCTTTCGCCGCGACTGCCCCAAGCTCCTGCTCCGCATCAAGCACCGGACCGCGGCCAACAGGCAGCCGCCGGCGGCGGGCGGGGACAGGCGCAGGTGCTTCCGGCAGCTCCTGAGGGCGCGGCCGCTGCCGGACGGGCAGGAGAGACGCAGTGGGTTCAAGGCGCTCCCCAAGGAGCGGCCGCCGCTGCCGCCCAGGCCCCTGCCCAGTGGCTTCCTCCTGCTGCACAGGGAGCGGACGCTGCCGGACTGGCGGGAGCTGCGCAGGCCCCAGCCCGGCCGCTTCCAGCAGCGCCCCAAGGAGCAGCCGCTGCTCACCCGGCGCCTGCCCTGCGGCTTCCACCTGCTGCACAGGGACCGGCCGGGGCCGGCCCGCTGCGAGGGGCTGAGCCGTTTCCAGGAGCTCTACGGCGAGCGGCCGCTGCCCACCGAGCGGGAGCTGCCCCGAATCCCGCCCTGCGACTTGCTCGGGCTTCATGGGGAGCGGCCGCTGTTTCTCGGCCGGGAGGGGCCCCCCAGCCACTTCCAGGAGCTCTGTGGGGAGCAGCTGCCTCTGGCCGACCGGGAGGTGGTCAGGAGCCAGCCCTGCAGCTTCCAGCAGCTCCACAGGGAGCAGCAGCCCCCAGCCTACAACCCACCAGGTAGGAAAAGAATTCTAGCCTTGCTTTTCCAAAAGGTCATGAGAAGTGGTGGTTGGAAGTGTTTTCCCACAATGCTGTGTCATTCTGAGACAGAAATTGTCAAGCCTGCTAGGAAGGGGGTCCTAGAAGGCGAAAAGGTTCTCTGCCTGGTTTTCCTGTGATGTTGCATCCAAGGCAGCAGTAGAGCTCTGCATCCCAAGGCCACCTTCTGGAGCCTGACCACAAGGTGTTTGGATTCTTGCAGCCACTCCAGGCACGTCAACCTCCAGTGCTCCACCTGTGCAACAGCACAGGTGCCGCCTGTGCAACAGCATCAACGGCCTCAGCAGGGAGCGCACTTAAGGAAGAGGAATCTCCACCGCTGGATCTTGGCCTAGCTGTGGAGAAAATGATTCGGGAGATCAGGAGATCCCTGTCTGAGAAGTCTCCCTCTGCTCAGGTAACCCCACTGGATGGGAATAAAAGGGGCTGGACTGAGAGCTCCGTGGCTCAGAAGCACCACCTTGTGATGGATTGCCTGAGCGCTTGGGGTGGGGTGGTGAGACTCCCAGCCACAAATGTGTGCTCTGTGTGTGGCTTTGCAGCACACAGCCCTGGGCAGTGCTGGGAACGAGCTCTGCCCTTACTGACAGCTGTGTTGGCAACAAGGAGAGCCCCTGGCTTTCTGCTGGCTGATTTCTTACAGCTCGTGGGGTAAGCCATCATCAGAGCATGAGGGCACATGCCCTCATTTGGTGTCTTCTGGTTTTCTGCGTTCACGTTTTGCCTCAGAGGTCATTTTGTAAAAGCTTCCACTTAGCCTTGGCCATGGAATCCTGATTTGAAAAGATTTATCATGTGAAGCGTGTGGGGAGTGTTCCACCCCCCCGCCTCTGCTCCCTGCCCTTTGGGAGTGGAGAAGGGTTATTGTAGCCCTGAAAATACTGAGTGATCTTTGGGTTTCTTTCTTTCTGCTTTTCATTCAAGGGGAATATTCATGTTGCCTCCGAGTCCTCAGGAGAGGAACCCGTGAACGAGGCTGCAGCAGAGGAAGCTTCATCTGGCACCGAGAACTGCGGTGACAGTTCCCCGGAGCCTGAGGAGCCTGGTAAGGAGAGAGCCCACATTGGTTTGAGCCCCATTGGCCCATGGCTGCTTTGAGCCTGTCCCTGGCAGGAAGGGAGATCAGGAGAGTTGAGTTCTTGTCGGCAGACTTGGTGCTTCCTGCTGCCTTTAGTTCGAGTCCTGCACTGGCACAAGCTCTTCAAGCCCTGCCCTCCACACTTTTCCAGAGGCTCTGACGCTGAGTCCTGTGCTGTGACAAGAGAGCTGGGAGTAAACCTGACCTTGTGGGAGCTGTGTCACCAAGCTGGGTGTCCCAGTTTTGTGCTGAAGTCCATGGATCAATTTTCTGCAGCGTGACAGGGGAAACAGGCTGAGCACCTCTTGCAGTAACAGGGAGAAAAAAGAGTGAAAAATGAGGGCAGAAGTCCAAATCACTGACTGTAGTACCAGTTTGCTGATATCTGCCCTGAGACACAAGGAAAACAAAGAGAGCAGAACATCAGAGGCCAATTAATGGAAAAATGACAAATCCAGTAACACAAGAAAAAGCCTGAGGGACCTCAGATCAGCGAGACTAAGAGGAGAGAGGAAGCCCTTTGGAACCAATCCTCAGCCAAGTCGGTGCAGCCTGCAGGCCTTCTAGGGAGCTCTTTCCCTACCAGCTTGTCCTGTCAGAGCTGATGGTCAAGCTGGAGCATCTACTGCTCACTGTAGAGGGCAGGTTGTAGATCTGACATCATGGAGCTGCTTCATGATTCAGCTCACAGCACCCTTCAGCCTCAGCCACTGCAGCGAGGCCTGAGGTCTTTCTGTCAGCACAGAGAAAAAAAACAAGTCCGGCCTTCTTTGTGGCAGCTGGCACCGCCTGTGTTTCAAGCTCTCGTGCATGCCATTTGCACTGTGGGAACCGAGACTTTATTGAGATACTTGAATGCTTCACACAGTTTTGGAAACTTGGAAGGATCCCTGTTCTTGAAAGAGCAGGCTTCAAATTCCCAAGGGAGAGTCTGCCTTTCAGACCATCTTCTCCAGTCCCTGATAGGACAATGGCTGCCCAAGGGAAACAGGGCCCCACCCACAGGGGCCAATATTGACTCCGTGTTCCCTTTGCTTCCCAGATGCCTGAGAGACGTCTCCTGGAGGGCTGCCCTGCACGGCAGGAAGAGACAGAGGGAGGGCCTGTGACCATCAGGCAGGCACAATCCCTCTGTTTTACATCTATAGCTTTCTGTAGTTCTACTTAGTAATGCTTATAGTTACGTTTATAGATTCTGGTCTGTTTCTATAGATTGAATTATTTTATATATTTATATATAATATAGATTCTATAGAAGCTCTCTATTTAGAGATCTGTCTAGTTAAGTGTAAATATAGATAGTTAAAGATGTAATATATTTTTTATATGGAATTGCATTTATAGATTTTCTGATTGAAATTTATATATGTCGAGAGTAAAATTAATATACATATATACATATATAGACAGTTCTCTTTATAAATGCATATAGGTATATTTGAAGAGAAATATAGATGTTCAGAGGGATAGGTTTCTGTTTGTGTAGCCTTAGGCTGCATTTTAACCTCTTTCCCCCCTCGGCTGCCTTTTTCACCTCTTCTTTTTCCCCCTGTGCCCCCTCTGTCCCCTCTTCCTGTGCTGGGTCCGAGCTAGGGCCGGGCCCGGTGGAGCAGCAGTTCCAGCGCCAGCTGTCCCTGGAGCGGTGGGAGCTGCCGGTGGCCCCAGGCACTGTCCCCTGAGGAGCTGCTGAAGGACAGTGAGACTGAGGGGGCCGAGGAGGCGGTGACGCTGAAGGGACGGTGACCTTGAGCTGCTGGGGGCACTGAGGGCTGTGGGGGAGCAGAGTGCGATGGTGGCACTGAGGTGACAGGGAGGTGGCACAGGCAGAGGGGGGTGCCGGCTCTGAGGGGACAGAACGGGTCAGAAGGGACTGAGAGGGGTGAGAGGACTGCGAGGGGCTGAAGAAACTGAAGGGGGGGCTGGGGTTTTGCCGAGAGGACGGCGGGGCTGAGGGGATGGAGGGGCCAGCAGGGAGCACAGAGGGGTCAGGGACTGCAGCTCTGCCAGGCCTTGGAACTAATTCCAAAGCCTCCACTTTTGCCACAGCTGCCCTGAAGACCTTGAGGCCAGCCAGACACTGCCAGGAGCCAGCAGGGAGAAGCTGAAGGCCACGAGCAAGAGCAGCGAACAGGGAGCTGCTGCTGCTGCCACCCCGAGAGCCTGGGTGAGGCCACAGGGCCGGTGAGGCCACGCGGTGCTGAGGGTGGCGTGGGCTTTAGCCGTGGGCGCTGCCCGGCTGGGCAGGAGCAGCCTCTGCCCATGCTGGGGCTGCTCAGCGCTGCCGCCCCGGCCGGCACAGGGGCTGTCCTTGGTTAAGGCAGCTGTGCCGGCAGGGCCCGGGAGTTGTGCCGGGCTGCCGGGGGCTGCGGGACAGTCCCGCCGCGCCTGCGCTCGCCACACACTGGCCCGCTCGGCCTGCTTGTTCTTTCAGCCCTCCTGGGGAGGCTCTGAGGTTTTCCCTTCCCTGCTGGAAGGGCAGGTGCTGCCAAGGGAAAGGTCCCAATAATGACTCGGTGTTCCCTTTGCCTCCCAGATGTCCCATCTGCTGTCCTTGTCCAGGAGAGCTGCTCTGCACGGTTGGAAGAGACTGAAGGAGAGGCTTTGAAGATGGGGGAGCTGAGTTCCCTCTGTTTAAAGAAGAACGGACTCATGCATAAAGAGGGATAATTATGTGGCTATTTATATATGTATATATGTATATTCCTATTTGTATAGAAATATTTCTATATATATGTTTTTCTATTTATGGATGTATTCTTTGTACATATGTATGGATATATACACATACATGTTTGTAATTTTGTACGTGTATATAAGTATACATATATGTTGCTATAGTTGTGTTAAATTCTATCTCCTTATACCTAGGAGATACAGTTGTGTATATTTCGACTGCTACAATTATAGTTATTTTGCTCTTTAAATAGGTATATTAGTATTTGCATAGGTAGATATGTGTATTTTTATATTTTTATCTGTATGCTGACATTGGATATGGATTGATATGATATGGAGTAGTAGAATTGTAGAATTCTGTCAGCTGTGATGACCACTATTTGTATACTGTTATTTAGAGAGGGAAAGTATATTTTTGTATTTCTATATGGGCCATATGTTTTTAGTAATATGTAATAAATTGTTAAACATCTAATTGATTTTTATGTATAGTGAGTTTTGTTGTAGAGGCTGGAAATAAATTATCTTTTCTTAACATAATTTAAATTGGTACTTGTATGTTTGTATATTCTTACATAACAATATTTGTATATTTTTACATAGCATTGTTCTAATAATCTAATAAATGCCTTTTTTGACCCTTAAATGAGATTTCCATGGTGTAATGTATTGTTAGCGCAGGTGTAGCCATTTGTAATTGTAAGATGGGTGTCTGTGAGGGAGGGCAGGAGCCTCCCCCGGAATGAAAAATGTAGACCCCCCTCCCTCCAAATTATTATAATTCTGAATTTTGAAATGAAGGGGCTCTCAGGTAAAGATCTGGGGATAGGAAGAACAGCTTTTGACTGGTATGTACAACAAGGCAAACAAACAACTCGAACTACAGTGTTACCAACCAAACAGAACCAGGGAGCTCGTGACAGCCCTCTCAGCTGAGACGGGAAAGGATAGAAGAGAGGCTTTGCTTCACAAAGCCCCTGCAGGCAGTTGATCCCGGTAGCCCAGCAGGGCTCTGAGGAACACCCACCCAGATGCAAGAGCAGGAATGAGCAGAGATGCCGGGCCGGTGGCTGAGGTGTAGCAGCAGCTCCGCGGCGGTGGCTGGCACTGCCGCACGTCCCGGCAGGACAGGGGCTGCGAGGCCCACAGGAAAAGAAGCAGCAGCAGCAGCAGCATCTCCATCTGAGTTATGGCAAATTCCTTTCCCCAAGCAACAACAGCCCCTCAAGTGTGTCCTGCTCTGCAGCTGAAGAAACCAGCCAGCCCCCACCTGCCCCCGCCCTCCCTTTTTCCCTGGGCCACCTCCCCCCTGGGCCCAGCCAAACTCTTTGTCTTCTCCAACACCCAGTAAGTATGAGCAGCCAGGTTTCCCTACAGCTAGTTAATGGGGAAAACACGATAGGTGAGAAGGAACAAAAGGAAGGACACCTAACCAGACACCTAACCCCCAGGACAGTCACATAGCTGGGTGCATATCAGCGAAAATTGTGTCTGCCTACACTGCAAGGAGATCTTGCTGGCACTAGAGCGCACAGGAGAGTTGCAGCTGAAACACACACTAATTTATTGCAGATATACTGAAAATATTAATAATTTCTAATAGCTCCTCAAAAATAAGTCAGTATAGACTGCTTTAATGCTGCCCCTGCTGCATGTAATACCAGGAGAGCAGTGAAAAAAGATACATTTACGTAAAGCATATTTCACTTCCCGAACTGTCTGTTCTTTAACATGGAACAGGTAAGTATCCACTAGTAGGAAAAACACTGAAGTTGCATTTTCAAAGTGGTAAAAATTATTGTGATTCAAAAGTTACACTGCCTTGTAGGAAAAAGGAAAGATATGGAACAATGATGCCTTACAAACTTACATTGTTCTATTGTATGCATTTTTTTTACCCAAGCATGAATTTCTCGTGATCCCCCCTTAGACCCCTAACATGGTTCCCCATGTTCTCTAAACAATAATTATATCTAATCACACCTAACAATTGTATCATTTATCATATACTGACTAGACAGGTGCAGCTTGACCTGGTCTTTAGCAAGCACAAGGCCTAACATTTCCCAGGGCCTGCTTTTCCCCGGGCTTTCCAAACCTAAGTCCCCGAATTTTCTAAGATTTTAAGACCTTTTACTATCTAAAGGACTGTATCAAGTGAAAACATTTGCACTTACAGTGAAGTGAAAATGCTTTCAAAGGGGGGAATGATAGTAAAAGGTTTTAAAATCATAGAAAATTTGGGGACTTAGAAAGAAAGTTAGGCTTGGCAAGCCCTGGGAAAAGTGTTAAAAGTAGGCTCTGGGAAATGTTAGGCCTTGTGCTTGCTAAAGATCATGTGAAACTGCACCTGTGTAATCAATATATGATAAATGATACAATTGTTAGATGTGATTAGATATAATTATTGTTTAAAGAACATGGGGAACCATGTTAGGGGGCTAAGGGGGATCACGAGAAATCTATGCTTGGGTAAAAACAATGCATACAATAGAACAATAAAAGTTTAATAATTTATATGTAAGTTATCTAACGATAGAATATAAAAACATGTTCAACTCAAAACCGAGTCGGGTCAGATTTGGGTATGTGTACTCCTGACACCCAGAGCTCTTCAATAAAGCACCTTCATATAAGCATTTGTGATTATGTGTGTTCCTGAATGCTAACAGAAACACTATGTATGTATTTTGGATTTTGGAAAAAGCGTAAAGATCTTATATTTATTGCAAATAATTCCTGAACAGTCCTTTTTAAACAAGTCTAACAAAATCAATTCCATCAATTATCAAGTATTCTTCTAACAGTACTCAAGCAAAGTTGAGAGAGAATTCTTTGGTTCTGGTCAAAGGTTCAGAAGCAGGACAGATTAAAAATCCATTTCATTTAATAACTTGGAAGAAAGTGTATGCTTGTGTATTCACAGGTTCAAAGCAGAAGTAACTTCCTAGCGAAGAATGTGGAAACTTTTCAACTGCAGAGACAAGCAGGCAGCCCAAAGAGCAGAAGAGCGGGTATGCAGATGTGAAGTGTATCAAGACCACAGCTGACAGCTGAACAGCTTTGATCCCACATGTAAGAGCAATGAACTTGGGGTTTCATGTGAAAGAGTGGGAAAATTGATATTGTAAAGCCTCATTTGTTAAAGCATGGTGTGAACTGTGTCAAGATCCAGAATCTTGCACAAGAGATAAAGTCCTTGAAGATGAAGGTGAATCAGGTATCACCCTTGAGCTGTATCATTTTGTTGATCACTTGCATTGCATCACAGCAATTTCACCTGCATCACTTCTTTTGGTTAACTCAAAAAGAAAGTGTACCTTATCTCAGTGAAAATAGATTTTTGTATAACATTTAATTTTTCTGTGTTAAAACAGAATGAAGATGAGATGATGAATGTTACTCCAAATCATGCTTTATACAAAGAGGCAACATCTCAGTCACACCTGATTGTGAAGAGTTTAACTCATGAAATTTCAGATAGAGATTTATAACAACTCAGCTTTCAATTCAAGTAGCTTCAGCAGAAACTTTAAAACAATTAGACAAATTAAGCTACTGGTTAAGTTAGCAACCTAGATCCATTTCTCTAGCTTTGAGTGGTTAGTTAACTGATATTCAAAGCAGGAGGCATGGCACTCTGTAAAACAGAGCAGCAATTAATATTCTGTTATTCGTGCATAAAACATGAGTGAAGGAAAAATAACCCTTCTTGAAAAGTAATCAAAGAAAAGGTTTGGGTTGACTTTTTTTTTTTTTTTTCCCTTTTTTAAAGAGAGGGGCACGTGTTGGAGTCTGAGATACAGTGTGTGTGCCCTTGTTTCTGATACTTAGTTCTAAGATCCAGAAAAACACTGAATTCCATACAAGTTGAAATTCATGAGCATGTTTTCATGGTGATACATGAAAACAACTGTTAAAGTTAGATAGAAAAAGCTAAAGTATAAGTGTGTAGATCAGAGAGTTTTCTTAAATCACTGAGTGAAAAGGTTAGTTTAGAAAGCAGAAGACAAGATGGTGGATTTAGGGTGTTGTCTCTTGTCCTGCTTCTTTCTTCTTCATGTTCTTCTTCTAGAGGGTTTTGGGTAATAGTAAGTGATTGGTTAGAAAATGCTGCAGTGCAGCATACAGAAGACGGGTCATTGGGTCAGTAAGAAAAATAATATACGTGTCTATTGTTAATTGGGTAAGAATAGGTATAAAGATAAAAGAACGGTGTTGTTTGGGGCCATTTTGTGCTTTCAGACACAAAGTGAGCCACAAGGCCTTGCTGTACCATCAGAAGGAAGAAATGTACCAGGTTGTAAAGAATTAAGCTTGTGCAGCTAGTCTGGAGAGACCTGCCAAGTTTTGTGATAGCCTTCTAATAAACACGAGAAACAAGATTCTAACGAGTTCGAGAGTTTTCTTCAAAGCCAGAGAACTGAGATAAGCAGGGCTCCCCATGAGGGAGGATCCCAAAAGAATTCAGCCCAAAAGAGACTGAGAAATCCAGGAAGAAAAAGAAAAATACAGAAGTGGTGCAGCAGAATCAGAGAAAGAGAAAAAGAATTTTTTAGAGCAAAGTTAAACAGGAGACCTTGCACAGCACCCTCACTGATCTTTCTGCTTTCTCACTTGAGCAAGACTCTCCTCCAGCCACAGAGATTGCACTCAGGGGTACAACTCCAAGTGGCAGGAACTCAAATGCTCTCAAGTCACAGCTGAAGGCCTGAATCCACACAGGGTGTTTTGGCTGCCCCACTCCTCCTTTGGTTCTGCCTGCAAATGTCATTGCTCTTTCTGTCTCAACTAGAGGTACCACAGCTGGAGAAAACCTGGTCCATGGGCCATAGTGGGCCATATTCCAAAGGCAGTGTGGTCTGGAGCAGATGACTGAAGAAGAGCCCTCCCCACTTTCAAAGCACACCAAAGAAGCCATAAATGTAGCTTTGCACCTTTAAAAGACTACTGACAACTCAGAAGGAAATGTTGAGCTTTCTCACAGGGTCAAATGGAGGGGAATCTTCCAAATGTGTTGAGGTTTCAGAAACTTTAATTATTTACAATCCTACCCTACATTCCTGCTCTACAATCCTACTCTAAGCTGGCTGTGGAGTAAATGGTCCTGTTGTGATTATCACTATCTTGTCTTCTCCTTTCTCTTCTTCACTGAAATGGTGAGTGGCACCAGCATGGAAGCAGGCTTAGATGATGCTACAGGTGTTTATTCACAAAATGTCACAAGATCTCCTTAGGTACAGGGTTTCAACATTGTTGGCATGGAGACAATTAAGGAATTTAAAATTGTGTATTGCAAAATACTCTCCAAGGAAGAAAGGGGCATTCAAAGCCCCTTTGAATGTTCCCAAATATTGTTCTCCCTCAGTCAATTTCATATCCTTCCCCAAGAGAAGGTTATGGCATTGCTGGCCACACCTCTACCCTGTCACCTGAATAAATAAACAGCATGACTAGACTTCAAAGTCTCCATAGATCTGTGCAGGAGTCAACATCTGTGTCTCTATAGAAAGATTGGTTGTGACAGGTTATTTTTGAGCAAACTACAAAACTGGCAGGGAAGAGGGACATTTTAACCCAATTTCTCTCTAAAACCTGTTGAAGTACCTTGCTTCCAACACTCCTCTATGTGTTTTACAAAACATTTGCAAAAGATCTGCATATTCCTTGGCTCATTGATAAAGTGAAGCCGTGACCTCCAAGCCATCCTGGGAGCTGCTTCAGCCGACAGCTTAGAGCAGCCCATATGCATTCCTCTGTAAGCCTCCAAAACAAGGTGATTTGGGGATGAGGCTGTCCAAACTTCTATGCCTTCCACCACTTAAGGCAAAGACCTTAAATTAACAAGATACATCAGAAAACAAGCTTATTCTCATCATTAAGGCTTTCCATTTTTACATAGTTTCTTAAAATGTGGGCAGCTTCATAGTAGAGGTACTGGGCTTCCACCCTCTACAGATCAAATTATTTCAGTGGACAAAGCCAAGTCTTGAAGAAAATAATTGACCAGAAGAAAGCCACTCCAAATATGATAGAAGCGACAATAAGAGGAGTTAACAGTAACACAGCTTCTTTATTGTTGAAGTTCAATACTAAATTCTGTAATCTTAGACAAACTAAGCTTAGGTTCTAATCATAACTAATCGTCTCCTCAGTGCTAACTTGAATAATTCTAAAACAACTAATCGTCTTTTTGAAATAAAAAACCCAGAGTTCATAGATTCCCTTGCTGAAGCAGACAACTGCTGCCAGGACTCCACTTGCTGCTTGCAAAATTCAGATCCTCATTGCTGAATGTGGGGCAGCTTCTTGTGGAGATACTGACATCCGGTCTTCATCTCAGAGTATCTGGGGCTACCCTATGAAGGAGAAATCCAAAGAAAATTAGGGGCATGTAAACATTTCTGCAGAGTTTAGAATTTCATGTCCTTAGTTTTAAAATAGCCCTGAGGCAGACTCAGAAGTTTTCAAGCCTGGCAGGTCTGATTTTACTCATGTCAAACAGTAAAAATACACTCAGTTGGACTCCGGAGATTTCTTTCTCTGTGAGCCACCACCCTTCTTCTACAATTGTAGCACTTGTAATACAGACCTAAAAACAAACTCCAGACATGTCTGAAACCGTAACAACAAAAAGCCCAAGCCACATCAGCTCCTAAGGAGGGGAAAACTCATTAATGTTTGACGCCACTGATGGGAGTAAAACCTTCTTCATTCCCTTCTCCCTCAAATCAGCATGAGTGCAGTTTATC
The DNA here is from genome assembly GCF_030490865.1 of Poecile atricapillus. Classification (NCBI taxonomy): domain Eukaryota; kingdom Metazoa; phylum Chordata; class Aves; order Passeriformes; family Paridae; genus Poecile; species Poecile atricapillus. Next base: position 72,434,405 of record NC_081289.1, read on the forward strand.
AAGCTCATGACACAAATCCAAGATGAAGTGGCAATGAGAATAATAGATACCACTTCTCAACACTGCCACATCAGTGCTTCTGCTCTCCTAGGCCTGGTTCTTTTTGGATGACAAAATCTGCTTCCACATGGGAAGGAATCCTTCAAAGCATCCTGAGATTAATATTTACAAGTAGTAAAACTTTAACAATTTGAATTTCAGTACCAAGACAGACAATCACTTGTGCCAATGACGCATCCCAGGCCAGATGCACCTGACCGGTGTGCTGCATGGTTTTGAAAAGAAAACTGCAGAGGCCTTTCAACATTTTGGGAGGTACCAGAGAAACAATAGCCTGGACTACTGGCTTTTGCCCAGTGACATCCCCTAGCAAGAGCCCCACCACAGGCCTCCCTCCACTGCTCCCCTGCAGGGCCCGCCTTGCCCTCAGCCTCCCCACGGAACATCCCTGGCTGTATCCAATATGAGCCAGGGCCCTGCCGCGCCTGCTCCAAAGGCCGCAGCTGCCCCAGAGCCCAAGGGCTGCAGGAGGCCTGACTGCCCTTGCCAACATCACAGCTCTGACAGAAGCTGAGAGCAATTATTTCCAGTGCTTTCTTTATACCACACACACACACACACTTCCCCCTCCCCTCCTGCACTGCAAATCCCATGACGGGATGCAGCACCACGGCTGCAGCCGACCCTGGGCAACTGCACTGCAGCAAGGAAGGGCCTTCCAGGCCTAACCCACCTCGGTGCTCATCTCAGCATTTCCTCCTCACCCTGCCCCACCCCTCTCCTCTTTTTTTCTGGCTCCCTAGCTCACATTTACTGTTAAATAATGTCTGTACTATTGACTCTGGAATATGGTCTTTCTTGCACCTTTATTCAGGCAGGGACTTCTCTTAATAATAAAATCTTTACACCACGGTTATCCACAGTTAAGCTGGGAAAAGCAGCACATTAATACCTTCATTGAAATGCAAAGCACACTACTGCTTCAGTCTCCCCAGTTCTCTTCACGTCTTTTTGGACTTGGTAGTCTTCTGCACACGACTGCTGGGATTCTAGAACTCCAATATTTGTCCCTGTCTTAAATCTTATGAAAGCAGGGGGAAATGGAGCCAAAATTTGGAGACAGCTATGAGGTGGAGTGGGGCGTCAAAGCCAGCAGCCAGGAAGAAAAGTGCCCACCAGCTCCTGGCTGGATGTAACTGGGCTACTGGTCAATCCTCTGCTTCTTGCTCGTCACAGGACTGGTGAAGCCAGAAGGCTGAGGCTGTTTCTGCAACAATACAAAATAATTCATTGATCTATGATTAGGATCAGGTTTTGCTCCAATTCTAAAAAAGTAGCATTTCTGAACTGGCAGTGGTTGAAAACACACCTTTCTTAACTAAAAATAGCTGTCAAATACTGAAGACCTGCAGGTAAATACCTGCTTGTCGTGGTTTTGAACCAGTAATTAACAAAAAGGGGAAAAAAGAATTATTTATGTCTTGCTGTGAGATATGGATTAAAATAAGAGCAAACCAGGCATAAAACTTAAAAGGAATAAAGAAAAGTTTATTGACAAACTACAAGAATAAGAACACCAGAATAAACTTTTAGAAAAACCTTTTCATTTCTCACTGCTCACTATTCTTTTGTTCACATGACAACAGAGACAAAAACTGTATAATTTTGATGGTTTAAACAGTTTTAATTCTTTCTATAGTCTTTTCCTCAGTTTCTGTAGAGAAACAGAAGTTCCTTTCTGTTAATTTATGGAGTTTCTTACAAGAAAGCTATTTTGTTATAGTTTTCTGTCTCTCTGATATCAGCTGCTCAGAGCTACTGTTATTAAAGCCCACCCCTCCCATTCCACATCACTCTGAAATGTGTTATGGGTCATGAGTTTGAAGATAGCATTTTTAAGGATAAGTCAGTCAAAGGCAAAAAAGTATTTTTCATCTGCTTCTGTGAGCTTCACTAGAAAACAGTTTTCTCATTGCCTCTCAAGGCTTCAAATCTCCCAGCACTTCACTATACCACAATTACTCTGCTTTTTACTCAAATTTACACTTTGAACACCTTATTCCTCCCCATACTCTATTATGAATTAAAAGGGTTTTTTTCAGGACTTCATTGTCCATCTCCATAGTTTTAACAGAAAGATATTTCAGCTTAATTAAAGCATCTCCTTAATTCTCTACCTTTCTTGAAGTCTCTTTTCTTTCTTGCCACTAGTAGTTTATAAAGTCTCTTTTCATGTTGATTACTCTCCTTTTCTCTCTCTGGATGAAAAGATTAATCCACAAGTTTCATCTGGATAAGTAAGAGTTAAAATCTTGCCCAGGCTTTTGTAGATGGTTCTGTGATCTCTGCCGGAGCAGCAGCTGGAGCTGTCTTCGATAGAAGATTCTTCATGGCTGCTCTGCAGTGTGGTTGCTGTCTCAGCCTGCCGCAGGTCCAGAGCTTTTCTTCTTTACTCGGCAGTTTTCTGGTAAATTCTATCACAGCAAAACCTGCAGCTAAGCCAGGAACCGGCCTGGCCCGGCTCAGCCCGGGGCAAGCCCCCGCCGGCCCCCATCTCCCGGCCGGGAGAACAGCAGGCTCAGCCCGGCTCCCCACCCAGGCCGCATGGCCTGGGCAGGGAACGGGAGGCCAGCCGGAGCTCCGCCACTCTTCACAGCCAGGAAACAAAGAACCACCACAGACTTCTGGGTGTACACTTTAAGGTGGGGTTCACAAGTTGATTCTACTTTTCAATGGCTAAAACTGCTGTCAATTCTCAGCAATGACCGATAATTGGTCAGGAGAAAAGACTCCCAAGAGCCCCCAGCAACTTTAACTTCCTTAAAGGTAAACTAACCTCATGACACTGCTCTATTGCATTACTAGTTTCTCATCTTAGGACTTACCAAGTCCTTCTCCAAGTCTACTGTTAAAAGGCTTTGCAAGGTAGACACTCCCTTCAGCAGCTCCATCAAAGCCTCCCAAAAATGGGGAGGTTTTGTCTAGCTCCCAATTTCTGCTTGTACACACCAGTAAAAGACTCAGCTTTTGCTGTCACACACCCACATGATTTACTAAAGAGGCACCTGGCTGTTTTATGGTTTTATGTGTTAAAGACAAGATTACTGCTTCACTACAACATCCCAGGAATACAGGGTGTGATGGTCGTGAATTCTCATCAGGATGAACAAAGACGACAGTCACTTGTCAAGAAATTCTTGTGCTTCTGGTGCAGCTGCCTTCACTCCAACTTACTTGTTAGCTTGTTGGCTAACAAGCCCTTAAATTTGTACAAGAAAGTTTCACAAGTGGTGACTAAGGAGCACTTAGTTTTCTTCAGTGCCCTTCAATCATCTCTCAGCTCCTCCCTTCTCAAAGAAGGACCTTCTCAAAGGTGCTGGCTCACAAGCCACAGCACACGGCCACAAGCTCCCCACTCCCACTGCAAACCTCAGGGCCAAGGATGGAGTAGAACAGGACAGCTGTGCTTTTCCCAGGCAGAGTGCAGGGGGAGAGAAATTAAGGCAGAGAAGAGAGAGACAGAACAGAGAGTATCACATATCTGTAGATCCTGCTTTGTTCCTGCCATGTGTATAGGACAGTGTTGGAGTAAACAATGAGATGAAAGAAAGAGAGAAGGAAAAGAGAGTGAGAAGGCCCCGTCTGCCCCACCCTGGCGCAGCCTCTTCTGTATGGTAGTTTTTTGACACAGTTTTGACACACATGCAGAGCCAGCCCTATGAGCCCTTCTCCAGGGAGTAAGTTGAGGGTGGGGACTGAGCTTGACTCCATCTGCAGAGCAGAAAGTTTGCGCAGGATGTTGGAAGACGATACAAAATTTAAAAGTTTTGTATCTTATTCAGTCTTGTTAGCCTTTGCTCCAGGGTAATGGGATCTTAAGGTTCTTTTCAAATGATTATTTCATCACTCAAGGTGTGATGACATGAACATCTCAACCAACTGGGAGTAGCACCTAAGATACACAAAAGATAATGACCATCAGTGACCATCAACAACCATCAACTCTAAACATCAGCACTGTTATGATCGGAGACACCCAGTCCGGAAAAGACTGATAGGAAATAAGAATGAGGACCAAATTAGCAAAGAAATCCATAACCAATAAGAAAACAAATACTAAGAACTCCCTAACTTGGAACCAATGAACACTGAACCCTGAATTTCAATGGGTTTTGACTGAATAACTATCTGAAAATTCTAGTAAAGGGTCATGTGCCGTGGAATTATTTTCTCTCCACACCCAGGCTATATGAGGATGAAATTATTTCTCTTGCACATCCTGGCCAGAATAAAGTAATGACTTGATTCTCTAACACTAAAAATGTTGTTGAGGGGTTTGTTTTTTCCCACAGCTTCAATGACAAAGACAGTGCTGCTCCATCCCTGCAGGAGCCTCTCTTCCTGATCACAACCTTCCTGTCACAGCTGTTGGAATGTCTGCGGCAAAACACGCTCAGGCCTGCTCCTGCCCATTCACATCACAGCTTTTACACCACCAGCAAGTGTGCTAAAATACAACACACAGTACAGAATGTTAAAAATGCACAAAATACCTGAGCAGGTCTTGCTGGAGCATCTGTCTCAGGAGGTCCAGGAGATGTTGTGTGGATGGTGCTGGTGGCATTCTGGGATGGAGCTGTTTTTCTGCATGGGTAGTCCAACATTTCAGGTTGCAAGGACTAAATATCAATTGTCATAGTTCTTTCTATCGGCATTTTGAGAGGGATGGGACCACAGGGAGATATGTTAAAACATGATTTATTATTCTTCTACAGTCTCATGAAGTTGTGAGAGTGTCTTCATCATATTCACCTGATGTTCTTGGTCAACAGCCACAAGACCACAAGTTACAAGGTTTTTTAAAGGTTAATTAGCCAATAAACTTCTGCCACAAAAGAATGTTTCTACTTCTACACCAATAATTCATTATTTTGTTTTGTAAGTCTTTGCTGCAGTGTGGACTTTCTTAACCAATCATGTAATGACACACAAAACTACTTGTTCTATCTTAAACTTATTACCTTTATAACTACTCCTGTATCTTAACTTGAAAACCATAAAACTTTCTACTACCTAGCTTAATGTCTTTTCTGTCTGAACTACAGACCCACATGTTTGCTTATGGTTTTGAATCTGGAAGCACTCTCCAAGGTCTTAAATCAAACCCTATGCTAATGTCTGTGTCTGAGCTTGCATTTCCAAGATTTTGAGAACTTTCTGTGCTTGGAATTCCCACACTTTCCTTACAGATAAAACAGATGTTCAGCATCAGGACTCAAGGAAACAGCGTGAGGATGAGTTGAGGGAGCTTTAGGCTGGATATCAGGAAAATGTTCTTGCCCCAGAGGGTGCTTGAGCATTGGAACAGGCTCCCCCAGGCCAGTGGTCACTGCACCAAGAACTCAAGAAACTTTTGGACAACACTCTTGGGCATATGGTGTGATTCTTGTGGTGTCCTGTGCAGGGCCAGGATTTGGATTCCATGTCCCTAATGGGCCCCTGCTACCTCAGCATATGCTAAGAATCTAGGCTTAATTGCCCAGGGCTTTTTCTGAAAAGGCTCTTCTCCTTCCCCTGAAGACTGAACTTACCTAGAAAGAATTAACTTCAAATTCTCGCTATCAATTTTACTGTAGCCAGGCCAATCGATCTGAAGGGTTTGAAATAGATGTTCCTTCAGACTGAAGGAATTATCCTTTGGATTCAGGTTGGCTACCTACAGGCAGACATTTTAAAAATCACATGTTCATTATGGTTGCTATATGCAAACTACAGAAATACAATTGGTCCTGAACAGCTGTTTGTCAGCACCCAGCTTGAACTACACAACGTCCTGTGGTACAGAGATCAATTATTCCTCTATCATGAGAGTTTTAAGCCGTATTAAAATTTCACCAAACTGAAACAACCAAGTAACTGTATTCATATCAACGAAGTGTTCCTTTGAAATCAACACATAGTGCTACAATGTGTAAGGAGAGGTGGTCAGGTCCACAGTCCCTCTTCATGCATCAGAGCCAGGATTTGTTCCAGCAAAATCCTGCCATGAGAAGGCCGTGCACATGCCTTGCTGCATTCCTTTGAAAATAAATGAGGTTCATATCTTCCTCAAAACAAAGTCTACTCAAAAAGGTAAAATGAGGTAGTAAAACCTCAAGACCACTGATACCAAAAGTGGTGGCTTAGATTTCATCACCTGACTCTGGTTCAGAGTTCCTTAGAAAAGCCCATGGGGAAAGTCTCTACCAATTTGACCCTTTCAACACACTGAATAGCTCATCCACACAGCACCACCATCTGTCACAACTTAGACTTTTCTCCTTGAAAACGTGATAAACACTGATAATTTGGGTCTCTGTTGATGGTTGGTTTTTGACAGCTTAAAAAAAAAGTAAAAGTAACAAAGATACCCAGAACTGAGAACTCACATTTTAGAAGCAGAACTAAGGTTGTGTTGGAAGCAAAGCAAGTGTGTGTGTATCAGATCTCAGCAAGCTCAGGCTGCTCATTTTACATTTACACAGAATAAACCCCCCACTTGCTCTGATGTCCAGAAAAGCCTGAGCTAGGCATTTCAGGGTGTAGTGCTGCTCACACCATGCCTTGAGGCAGTTCACACCTCCTACAGGAAATTGTCTGCAAGGAAATCATTAAACATTGCAATGGAAACGAGAATATGTTTTCACCCTTGACCTTCTAAGGAGCTGATCTTTTAAATTTTGTAATCAACTTGAAATCTAAATGGACTACTTCAGATGAGATGGCAGAACATGGCTCTCATGAAATTGTGAATTTGTGTCTTCAGGGTGATAAAACCCTGCCACTGCCCTGGGCAAAAAAAAAACAACAAAAATCACAGGTTCGTGGAAGGAGTTCTCAAAAGTCAGTGTGGGATCAACTGAAACCGTATCCATGTTGAATCTGACTCCCTTGACTAGGTTCCAAAACACTTTTTTCATAGCTACAGAGGAAGTGCTCCTTTTTGATATATTAATGCTTGCATAATTCAGCAACCAGCTATGTGGATGGGGAATATTTAAAAAGGAAGGAAGGAGCTACTGCATCTTTCAATGGGTGTGCATCTTACAAATGGCTGTCATAAAATAAATACCAGTGGAACTTAACTCAAAGGAGTATTGGAAAAGTCTCTAATTTAAACGGGTGAGGAGGTGGAAAAATGATGAACAGCAGAACAGCATGATGGAAGAACTGCTGGCACAAGCTCCATGATCTCACCTGCTGAAGGATCTTTCCAAGGGAATCCTTGTCCTTTTGCTTGACTCCATCCCTCTGCAGGCGAGCAAGTAACTCTGGCTCCTTGTAAGTCCTCAGAGCAAGTAGATGGATTACCCTGTCCCTGTAGGGTCGGCCGTAAACAGCAGCGCAACCACTCCAGTCAATGTCTGCAAGTCTCACAGGCATCATCCTCCTCTTCTCAGGCACAGGACCTGAATTGTTTTGTTGGGCTCCTCTGACCTCTGCTTTTTCTCCTAAAGTGATGGAAAACCAGAAAAAAATCGTTCAAATTGGAGGTTTGGAGAAGGCAAAGAAGTTGATTCAAAAGGACGTACCAAGACTGTTGAACCTCTATTTGTTTGGCATTTATAGATCTCTAAGAATCCAGATGGTAAAGCATTAAAAAGAAACGGTCATTAAAAGCTGGTACAGGACTGATACTGGAGAGGAGGTTTTTATATACATTCCTTGTATGCATGGTACTTTTATATGATTTCCCCAGTTTGTAAGCTCAAGCACTGAGCTATGTCAAGAATGACACGGACAGTGGCGTTAAACGCACCCTTGGCAAGTTTGCCAGCAACAGAGGCGTGGGATGCCATCCAGAAGGATCTGGACAAGCTCGGGAACTGGGGCCCTGGGACCTCATCAGATTCAGCAAGGCCAAGTGCAAAGTGCTGCATCTTTGGGGTTGGGACACGCCGTGACACCAAGACAGGCTTGGGGATGAGGGTAAAAGCATACAGATATCCAGTAAAAAATGAAACAGAAACATATCTAAAAGTTATCAATTGGTTTAATACCCTTTGGTTTAATACTTGGACTGGGGGACTCCTTTTCTGCCTGGGTCCTGCGCTCTGCTCATCTCTTTAGCTTCACTCACGGCAACCATTTTATCAAAATATGAAGGATGGGATTTTTTCAACTTATCTAGTTCTGTTTTCTCACCTTTGAACTTGGGAGTCTTCCCCTGCACCCTGGCAGGCACTGGGATTCCAGAAGTAGTCTGAATTCTATCTTTTTGCTCCTCAGGGGTGGAGGTGGAAGTGGAGCTGACACTTGGAGACATGTTAAAAGTGAAACAGGATGTGGAAGGCAGGTCCAAGGAAGAAGGAGAGTGGCCACCAGCTGCTGGCTGGACATCACCGGGCTGCTGCTCAAGCCTCTGCTTCTTGCTCATCACAGGATTGATAAGGTCAGAAGCCAGAGGCCGTTTCTGCAGAGATGATCATAATTAGTTTTGCTCCCATTCTGAAAAAGCAGCATTTCCAAACTGGCAATTGTTGAAAACACACCTTTCTTACCTAAAATGGCCTGTCAAACAAGGAGGTGCTGCAGATAAACATGTTCTCTATTTGATTCCTACTTTCTCACCTTACTATTCAGCAAGTCCCTCTCCCAGTCTGCAGACAAAAGGCTTTGGGAGAAAGACACTCCCTTCAGCACCTCTATCAAAGGCTTCCCCAGAATGGGGATCTCAGGTTAGTTTTAGCTCCCTGTTTCTGCTTAGACACACCAGGAAAACACTCAGCTCTTGCTGTCACACACCCACACCATTCACTAAAGCAGCCCCAAGAAGTCGCCAGTGAGCTGCTGACCACAGCGTGTCCAGTGCAGAGATGTCAACTACAGAGAGTTGCCCCAGTCTGGCTGCAGGTGTCATTCCTGCTGTTCTCCAGAGGAAGCCCTGCATCACAGCCTCTTCCCCACCGAGCTCACACTGCTCCCATCCAGGCACATCAGCAGCTCCGAGCAGGGGTGCCGGACGTGGATCTGTGCCAGCCTGCTGACAGAAATCCTGTGGGCATAGGGATAGCTCAGAAAAGGATGCTGGTGCCTACAGCATTTCCTGCTCTGGCTGGAACAGAGCTAGGGAAAAACAGAGCTGTGTCCACCCTCCGATATTTAAAGAGAATTCTTTAAGGTATACAAAATACACCTTTTATGTAGTTGTTGAGGGTTAGGTGTCTTTTTTTTTGTTGTTTTGTCCTTCTGGCCTGCCCGGGGAATTTTTACCCCTTATGTGCTGGGACAGATTAACTAGCAGTACTTAGGGGTGCTTCACAACGGACAAAGAGTGTCCCAGGGTGGGGTGGGAATGGGGCAGAAAAGGAGGGTGGGGACAGTTCTTGGCTGGCTTTTCTTCGGCTTCGGGAAAGACGTTCGCATGCTGGGTCGCGGAGCTGCTGCGGTAGAGAGAAGGGAATTCGCCTTCACCCAGATGGAGCTGCTGCTTCTTCTCCATCTCCCCTCTTTGTTGGTGGCCTCGCACCCCCTGTTCTGCCGGGACGTGTGGCAGTGCCAGGCACCGCCGCGGAGCTGCTGATCCACCTCATCCACCAGCACAGGATCTCAGCTCATCCCTGCTGTCCCAGCTGACTGTTTCCTCGGAGCCCTGCAGGAGCACCGGGACTGACTGCCCGAGGGGTTTGTGAAAACAAAACCTCTCCTCCATCCCATCTCAGCCGAGAAAGCTGTCCCGGGGTCCCTGGTTCTGTGTTCTTGTTATTGCTGTAGTTATTGTTTGTTTGTTTGCCTGGTTATACTAGTAAAGAACTGTTATTCCTATCCCCAGATCTCTGCCTGAAAGCCCCCTTGATTTCAAAATTATAATAATTCGAAGGAAAGGAGTCTACATTCTTTCATCCCAAGGGAGGCTCCTGCCCTCCCTAGCAGATACCTGTCTTCTAAAACCAAGACAGTAGTGTTTGCTGAGCTTCTTCCAAAAGATTTGCCTTGCCCTCTTGTATTGGTAAGAAAACAGGCCATCTCTTGATCCTAAGTCTGAAAAGTCAGAGGTATTCCCTGATGATTCAGAGTTCCCTCCTCACACATGGGATAGCCTGAATCAAAATGGGGGCCTAAATGCCGCCTAGGGCAGAAAAACAGGATTCCTACAAATGCATCACTACTGTAATTTGTCCCTTACTCTAGACTTCCCTAAGATTTCTATTCAAACAGTAGCACTGGGATGTCCGTGCATTGCGGCAGTCGGCCAACACCAGGTAACCGTAGACTTAAGGCCTGGCAGTCAAGGTGAGGAGAAGTGGGGAATCGTGGGAGTTATGATGTTAATGTTGTTGTTCCATATTAAGCAATGTTTCTGGTTCTTTTTTCTGATTGGTCATTATTGTTTTAGATAAAAGGTTATGTTCTGAGTTCCTGTTGATTCTTGTATTATATATATAGTTATGTTTCCCCCATTTTGGAGTTCCTTTTGAGTTGACCCCATGCCGCACGCGCCTTCAACCGTTGTTATTTTATCCATTAAAATTCTTTTGGTTGTAGGCAACCCAGTTGACCTGTCCTTCTATTTGCCACACTACTCCCGGCTGGCCCGGTCTTGAGGTCACAGAAGCCAAACCGCAGCAGTGCATGTTTTAGGAACTAGAGCTGCCAGATTTCCAAGAACCCTGCCCAGACACAACCAGGTACCAAAGACATGTACACACACCGTCCTTAGCAGAACTTCCTATGCACCATCAGAGACAAGATATGTGTGCAAGCTTGCTGCAGGTTTTAACATTGCAACCATCTTGGAAAGGAGACAGCAATCGCACGAGAAGTATACGCTTCAGGGTTTTTATGATATGAAGACAACACTGCTGCTCCATATCACAGCTTTGATACCAAGAGCAAGTGGGGCTAAAACCATAATACAAGGTAGAGGTTTTTAAAAAATTCACAAAATTACCTGAGCAGCTCTCGGTGGAGTATCCCTTTCAGAAGGTCCCAGAGATGATGACTGGCTGGTGCTGGCGGCATTCTGAGATGGTGCTGTTTTCCTGTAAGGATGGTCCAACATTTCAGGTTACAAGGCAAAGACATTGAAAGTCATAGTTCTTTCCTCACAGGGAAAAGAGACCTTCATTTCCAAGAGGGTTTTCTGAAATGGTCGTTGTCCTGACTGAACTTACTGAACAAGTGTGACCTCCAACATCTGTCTATCTCTTTCACTGTAGCCAGGCCAATCTTCTTGAATGTCTTTCAAGAAACGTTCTTCAGACTGAAAGCATTCTCGTGTTTGCATCCAGGTTGGCTACCTGTGGGCAGACATTTAAAACATAAATGTTCATTACACCTAAAATGCAGGACCACAGATGAAAAAAATGCTAACTGCAAAGCTGAAAAGAAAATCACGCACCAGTTTTCCAGCACCCTTTTTCAATGTGAAGAGAACAAAGCAGCTGTCATGTAAGAGGCAACAATATTAAACAAGTGTGGTCCATTTGGCCTTTAGGAATTTGGATGTAATATCAATTTTGGTAAATAGCAAACTGCTGCAAGCAAGGAGGACATGTACACTCCGAAAAACTCACCCTGCACCAGGTATCCAAGTTGACAGCTCTGATAGTCAAGGTGCACTATGCCAGAACTCTCAGTCTTCACCATTTGAAATACATGGAGAGGCCAGGTTTTGCCTGTTTCCTTTTCTTTGGAGTAAGACCTGAAGAACACCATCTCCATGGGCAAAATCCATATTTTTGCCACCCTCAGGAGACACCTGCTGCCATCTTGTTTCACCCAGCTGCATTGCCATCGGCAGAGCACAGCCTGGGCCTGTAATGAGGCATGTTTCATCATCCCATGAAGCACCACAGGATGTTGGCATTTGTCTCCACAGACAGAAGTGCCCATCTTTCTCAAGGTTCTCAAGCCTGCTCAGAGGAAACTACAGCTTCCTATGGAAGATTTATAGGCAATAACCTACCTAGAGCTACACTTCAACAGCTAAAAGTAACAAAGATACCCAGAATCAGGAATTCACTTAAAAACACAATTCAGGTCATTTTGGAAGAGAAGGAAGGCTGTGCATATAAGATCCCAGCAAGTTCACGCTACTGGCTTTTCATGTAGAGCAAAGAAAATCAACACCACCTCCCTAGGAAGTTAAGAAAAATGTGAATAATAGTTTTCAGGATGTAGTGCTGTTCACACGGCCCTTCAGAATGCAAACCAGCAACTTCAAAATCTCCTTAAACATTGACAAGAATAAAGAGAAAGGAGAAGATGTTTTCACCTTTTACCCCCTTAGGAACTGAGCTTTGAAACCTTATCATCAACTTGAAAAAGAAATAGGCTACATGCATTAGGATGCAGAACATGGCTCTCATGGAAATTGTGAATGTCGTCAGGGTGATAAAACCCTGCCACTGCCCTGAGTAAACACAACAAACTTCACAGGTTCAAGGAATGAGCTCTAACAGTCACTGTGGGAACAACTGAAACCGTATGCATGTTGAATTTTCCTCTCTTGACTACGTTCCAAAAGATTTTTTTTCATAGCCAAAGAAAAACCATTCCTACTTTATATATTAATGCTTGCCTAATTCAACAACAGCCTATGTGGAAGGGGAATATTTAAAAAGGAAGGAAGGAAGGGGCGGAAGGACAGGGGCGGAAGGAAGGGGCGGAAGGAAGGAAGGGCGGAAGGAAGGAAGGAAGGAAGGAAGGGGCGGAAGGAAGGAAGGAAGGAAGGGGCGGAAGGAAGGGGCGGAAGGAAGGGGCGGAAGGGAAGGAAGGAAGGGGCGGAAGGAAGGGGCGGAAGGAAGGGGCGGAAGGAAGGAAGGGGCGGAAGGAAGGGGCGGAAGGAAGGGGCGGAAGGAAGGAAAGGAAGGGGCGGAAGGAAGGAAGGAAGGAAGGAAGGAAGGAAGGAAGGAAGGAAGGAAGGAAGGAAGGAAGGAAGGAAGGAAGGAAGGAAGGAAGGAAGGAAGGAAGGAAGGAAGGAAGGAAGGAAGGAAGGGAAGGAAGGAAGGAAGGAAGGAAGGAAGGAAGGAAGGAAGGAAGGAAGGAAGGAAGGAAGGAAGGAAGGAAGGAAGGAAGGAAGGAAGGAAGGAAGGAAGGGAAGGAAGGAAGGAAGGAAGGAAGGAAGGAAGGAAGGAAGGAAGGAAGGAAGGAAGGAAGGGGCGGAAGGAAGGAAGGAAGGGGCGGAAGGAAGGAAGGAAGGGGCTGGAAGGAAGGAAGGAAGGGGCGGAAGGAAGGAAGGGGCGGAAGGAAGGGGCGGAAGGAAGGAAGGGGCGGAAGGAAGGAAGGGGCGGAAGGAAGGAAAGGGAAGGAAGGGGCGGAAGGAAGGAAGGAAGGAAGGAAGGAAGGAAGGAAGGAAGGAGGAAGGAAGGAAGGAAGGAAGGAAGGAAGAAGGAAGGAAGGAAGGAAGGAAGGAAA